>NW_009258122.1:2658778-3122403 GCF_000149755.1 Phytophthora sojae
GACTTTATAATATTGGGTCTTGTATCAGGATTGACTTTATATCATAGGCGACTTTTTATCCGAGGAAAAAGATTAATTAATTAATTAAGTTCGGTTTCATTATTAAGTTCGACTTCACCATCAATAAGTTCGGTTTTGGGTTTACGCTTGCGAGCTCGAATCTGGTCTCTATTCTTGTCATCGTTGTCTTTTTGATAAGATAAACGGGCTTCGCGTGTGCGCTGGTAGTAGCGCTTCTGCGCTGCTTTGATTCGTTCCTTGCTAGCTTGGTATTGCTCAGGAGAGTACGCCATCTTTGTATATTACTAACTTTATATTTATCAGGATCAAAGTATGTCAAGAAATCAAATACTACTTCGAAGTATTTAACTCGGGAGCCACATTATTCCATTCAATCGACCGCAGGAGTCATATCCCAAAAGCTTCTCCAACGCTCCGCATTATCGTCGTGCTTCCACCTCATGCACAAACAAAATGTTTCTGGATCCTCCACGTGAACAAACGTCTTCATCATGAGCGGATCGTCCGTCGTGGTTGATCCTCCTTTCAAACGACTGAAAACGCGATCTGTGCACTGAGCATCCAGAACCTTCACGAAGACCTCGACCTACACGCAAATGTCAGTAAACTTACACACACCAGAACTACGCGCTCACACAGTACCTTGCGTCTGTTGCCAATGGATTGATTCTCTTCAACAGATCCGGGTAGCATGTTGACGATGGGAACCTCAATGCTCATACCGTCGAACCAACCATGCATTTCGCGAGAAAGCGCAAGCCTGTTGTTTGAGTCGCGATCGTACTTGGCGAATTCCCGTTTGTGGTCTCTGCTTTGCTTTCTCGACACCAAATGGCAGCTTTCTGCCTTGCCGTACGGTAGGAAGAACTTCTCGTCCTCAATCCGCTGAAAACGAAACTCGTCAGTCGATGGGTCCAGATTCGAAACGCTTGTAGTCAACGATATCGATGAAACTGTGTTTTGAGGAGATTCCGAATCGTCTGGAACGTAGTCGCAGTAGAAGACGCGCTGGAGATCAGTAGACACAGCGTTAGCTGGTGCAACACGCGTCTCAACAACCTGGTTAGTTAACGGAGAGCCCAGCGTTTGTGGCCCAGTCCTTAAGTCAGTTTCGAACAGCAAAGCAGCATTTTCTATAAAAGAAACAGAGTTAGCCCTCAATGAAGCAGTATTACGATGCAGCGACAGCATATAGAAGCACGTACTTGTCTCGAATAAAACATGAAAACACAATTTCTTGTCTTCATACCAAAACGCGACATTCTTGTTGCCGATGCAGCGCGTAGGATCGTAGTATCCAATGCGTAACGTCGCCATCCAGTACAGTTTGCAGCGAATTCCTTTCGTGATCAACGCGTTTTCAACGGATCCAGTGACAAGCCACAATCCAGTTTGTGCGTGTTCTTGCTCCGGAACCACCACCAGCACGTGGATTTGTCTCGACTTTGGAGCGCGCCCTTTCCGTTTGGTCATATTGTTAGCTGTCAACACGTCCTCAATTGTCCACGTAGCCTTCATCTTCTCGCCATCGATCAACGCTTGAATGTCCTCATGAACCTTTCCGTCCTCCAGATCCAGCGCAGCTTGGTCGTCGTCTGGCAGCCACGCGCCGCCCTCCGTCTTCGCCAGGAAGAGCTGCAGGTCCTTGGCGTCGCACGTGATAGTCGCCGGGTTCTTCGCCTTGGTCGCGTCCTTCAAGTCTCCCACCGACTGACCCGCGTCAATGTCCACAGGAAACGCACTGCCCGCCGCACCAACGATCGCACAGAAGAGCTTCACCATCTTTCCTCGAGCCGGCAGATTCTGGAATGAGGAAGAAGGATGTAGAATTTCTGGCGTACTTAAGCGAACATGAAGGTGTGTGACATAGATTTTCAACCAATGATGAGACGCCACGTCGCGCTGGTCCGAACTACTAGTAAAATCTGCCGGCGTAATGTTCTATTGGTTTTATCAATATAGTTTGAACGAGCGAAGGTCCAAAAGACGTGGCTCTCGCTATAAAGTGGGCGTCGTCAAATCAACGTCTATTAGATCTGACCGGTTTAGAGGTTCTAAAACTACCCTCATATCGAAAAGACGTGCGAGCTCGAATCTGGTCTCTATTCTTGTCATCGTTGTCTTTTTGATAAGATAAACGGGCTTCGCGTGTGCGCTGGTAGTAGCGCTTCTGCGCTGCTTTGATTCGTTCCTTGCTAGCTTGGTATTGCTCAGGAGAGTACGCCATCTTTGTATATTACTAACTTTATATTTATCAGGATCAAAGTATGTCAAGAAATCAAATACTACTTCGAAGTATTTAACTCGGGAGCCACATTATTCCATTCAATCGACCGCAGGAGTCATATCCCAAAAGCTTCTCCAACGCTCCGCATTATCGTCGTGCTTCCACCTCATGCACAAACAAAATGTTTCTGGATCCTCCACGTGAACAAACGTCTTCATCATGAGCGGATCGTCCGTCGTGGTTGATCCTCCTTTCAAACGACTGAAAACGCGATCTGTGCACTGAGCATCCAGAACCTTCACGAAGACCTCGACCTACACGCAAATGTCAGTAAACTTACACACACCAGAACTACGCGCTCACACAGTACCTTGCGTCTGTTGCCAATGGATTGATTCTCTTCAACAGATCCGGGTAGCATGTTGACGATGGGAACCTCAATGCTCATACCGTCGAACCAACCATGCATTTCGCGAGAAAGCGCAAGCCTGTTGTTTGAGTCGCGATCGTACTTGGCGAATTCCCGTTTGTGGTCTCTGCTTTGCTTTCTCGACACCAAATGGCAGCTTTCTGCCTTGCCGTACGGTAGGAAGAACTTCGCGTCCTCAATCCGCTGAAAACGAAACTCGTCAGTCGATGGGTCCAGATTCGAAACGCTTGTAGTCAACGATATCGATGAAACTGTGTTTTGAGGAGATTCCGAATCGTCTGGAACGTAGTCGCAGTAGAAGACGCGCTGGAGATCAGTAGACACAGCGTTAGCTGGTGCAACACGCGTCTCAACAACCTGGTTAGTTAACGGAGAGCCCAGCGTTTGTGGCCCAGTCCTTAAGTCAGTTTCGAACAGCAAAGCAGCATCTTCTATAAAAGAAACAGAGTTAGCCCTCAATGAAGCAGTATTACGATGCAGCGACAGCATATAGAAGCACGTACTTGTCTCGAATAAAACATGAAAACACAATTTCTTGTCTTCATACCAGAACGCGACATTCTTGTTGCCGATGCAGCGCGTAGGATCGTAGTATCCAATGCGTAACGTCGCCATCCAGTACAGTTTGCAGCGAATCCCTTTCGTGTTCAGCGCGTTGTCAACGGATCCAGTGACAAGCCACAATCCAGTTTGTGCGTGTTCTTGCTCCGGAACCACCACCAGCACGTGAATCGTCTTCTTCGTTGGAGCACCTTCAAACACGTCGCCAATCTCATCTGCTGGGTCCATTTCCATGTTCAGCAGTGTCTTCACTTGTTCAGGAATGCCTCCACTTCGCATAGAAATCACATCAGGGTCCTTCGATGAGAGCCACGCGCCGCCCTCCGTCTTCGCCAGGAAGAGCTGCAGCTTGTCTGCGTCGATGTCCTTGAAGTCGTTCGTCTTCTCCGCCTTGATCGCCTTCTTCAACGCGGAAACCGATGCACCCGCGTCGATATCCACCTCGAACGCACTGCCCGCCGCACCAACGATCGCACAGAAGAGCTTCACCATCTTTCCTCGAGCCGGCAGATTCTGGAATGAGGAAGAAGGATGTAGAATTTCTGGCGTACTTAAGCGAACATGAAGGTGTGTGACATAGATTTTCAACCAATGATGAGACGCCACGTCGCGCTGGTCCGAACTACTAGTAAAATCTGCCGGCGTAATGTTCTATTGGTTTATCAATGTGGTTTGAACGAGCGGTCCCGAAACGCCCTAAGGTCCAAAAGACGTGGCTCTCGCTATAAAGTGGGCGTCGTCAAATCAACGTCTATTAGATCTGACCGGTTTAGAGGTTCTAAAACTACCCTCATATCGAAAAGACGTGCGAGCTCGAATCTGGTCTCTATTCTTGTCATCGTTGTCTTTTTGATAAGATAAACGGGCTTCGCGTGTGCGCTGGTAGTAGCGCTTCTGCGCTGCTTTGATTCGTTCCTTGCTAGCTTGGTATTGCTCAGGAGAGTACGCCATCTTTGTATATTACTAACTTTATATTTATCAGGATCAAAGTATGTCAAGAAATCAAATACTACTTCGAAGTATTTAACTCGGGAGCCACATTATTCCATTCAATCGACCGCAGGAGTCATATCCCAAAAGCTTCTCCAACGCTCCGCATTATCGTCGTGCTTCCACCTCATGCACAAACAAAATGTTTCTGGATCCTCCACGTGAACAAACGTCTTCATCATGAGCGGATCGTCCGTCCTGGTTGATCCTCCTTTCAAACGACTGAAAACGCGATCTGTGCACTGAGCATCCAGAACCTTCACGAAGACCTCGACCTACACGCAAATGTCAGTAAACTTACACACACCAGAACTACGCGCTCACACAGTACCTTGCGTCTGTTGCCAATGGATTGATTCTCTTCAACAGATCCGGGTAGCATGTTGACGATGGGAACCTCAATGCTCATACCGTCGAACCAACCATGCATTTCGCGAGAAAGCGCAAGCCTGTTGTTTGAGTCGCGATCGTACTTGGCGAATTCCCGTTTGTGGTCTCTGCTTTGCTTTCTCGACACCAAACGGCAGCTTTCTGCCTTGCCGTACGGTAGGAAGAACTTCGCGTCCTCAATCCGCTGAAAACGAAACTCGTCAGTCGATGGGTCCAGATTCGAAACGCTTGTAGTCAACGATATCGATGAAACTGTGTTTTGAGGAGATTCCGAATCGTCTGGAACATAGTCGCAGTAGAAGACGCGCTGGAGATCAGTAGACACAGCGTTAGCTGGTGCAACACGCGTCTCAACAACCTGGTTAGTTAACGGAGAGCCCAGCGTTTGTGGCCCAGTCCTTAAGTCAGTTTCGAACAGCAAAGCAGCATTTTCTATAAAAGAAACAGAGTTAGCCCTCAATGAAGCAGTATTACGATGCAGCGACAGCATATAGAAGCACGTACTTGTCTCGAATAAAACATGAAAACACAATTTCTTGTCTTCATACCAAAACGCGACATTCTTGTTGCCGATGCAGCGCGTAGGATCGTAGTATCCAATGCGTAACGTCGCCATCCAGTACAGTTTGCAGCGAATCCCTTTCGTGTTCAGCGCGTTGTCAACGGATCCAGTGACAAGCCACAATCCAGTTTGTGCGTGTTCTTGCTCCGGAACCACCACCAGCACGTGAATCGTCTTCTTCGTTGGAGCACCTTCAAACACGTCGCCAATCTCATCTGCTGGGTCCATTTCCACGTTCAGCAGTGTCTTCACTTGTTCAGGAATGCCTCCACTTCGCATAGAAATCACATCAGGGTCCTTCGATGAGAGCCACGCGCCGTCCGCCGTCTTCGCCAGGAAGAGCTGCAGGTCACCTGCATCGATGTCCTTCAACTTGTTCGTCTTCTCCGCCTTGATCGCCTTCTTTAGGTCTCCCACCGACTGATCCGCGTCAATGTCCACAGGAAACGCACTGCCCGCCGCACCAACGATCGCACAGAAGAGCTTCACCATCTTTCCTCGAGCCGGCAGATTCTGGAATGAGGAAGAAGGATGTAGAATTTCTGGCGTACTTAAGCGAACATGAAGGTGTGTGACATAGATTTTCAACCAATGATGAGACGCCACGTCGCGCTGGTCCGAACTACTAGTAAAATCTGCCGGCGTAATGTTCTATTGGTTTATCAATGTGGTTTGAACGAGCGGTCCCGAAACGCCCTAAGGTCCAAAAGACGTGGCTCTCGCTATAAAGTGGGCGTCGTCAAATCAACGTCTATTAGATCTGACCGGTTTAGAGGTTCTAAAACTACCCTCATATCGAAAAGACGTGGCTCTCGCTCTCAAGTGGTCGAGAGGGGTCGTCGTTGAAATCGCTGCTGTCCCGAAAGAAGGTTTCAGGAATGTTCTCGGTGGTAAATTACGGTAAGGAAAAAAACTGCCGGCGTAATGTTCCATGACCCACTACTTTCGAGAGTGAAGCATTTCTTCACCCGCTCAAGTCTTCTCAAGGGGTTATGAAGATTGAGCTACCGCGTTTCAAGTTGACATTCAGCGCCAACGATAACGCACAGTTCGAGTCGGAGGAGCACAAAGGATACGTTTTGTCAACGCGCCAGCAGCTCGATGATTTCTTGCCCCGCTTTAGTCAGTACTTGGTACTGGAGCTGAAAGACATATCCGACACGTCGAGGGCGGTATACCGCATACTTCTTCCGGTTGGTCCCGTTGAAGAAAAAGGTATGGTGGTTATCAGTACTTCTACTCAAGCGGATACCCATGTGGATGTTGCGTGCTACGATATTCACCGCCGACTGAAAACGTTCGAGACTGAGACGATCAGCGCAAGACTGCAGCTGGCTGCTGTTTGCACACGTGCTGGAACAAATGTGCCGAGTAAGCGTTTGCAAATGACCGGCGCCGAAGCAGCAGTGGAATTACTGCGAGCATGCCGATCAAGTCGACCATTTTCTAGATTTGAGCGAGAAACTTTGCTGACGATATACAAGTTAAGTTACCGCGAGCCGGCCGTCAGGATATTAGCAGTGACGCTGTTGCGAGAGGCTGACCGACTAGACTTTGTTTTTGGGCAGACGGAGGTGCTCGACACAGCAATGGGAGGCACGGATGAACAGACAGAGTATCGGGACATGTGTGCTAAGCGAGCGCAGCGGAACCCCTTGCGGTCACAATTCCGAAGTGCCGAAGAAAACTCCATCTTGGGCACGTGAACCACGCCTCAGTATCTCTGTCAGCCAAGGATGTTGTAACGTGCGGCCCAGTTCCAATTGCTGACGACTATGTGAAGGCTATCGAGACTGAACTTCAGCTTTGCCTTCAGATTGAGGCTACCACGGCAAAGGAGATCCCGCGGCTCCCTCTGGACAGCAGTACCGCTAAAGAGCTATGCTGGACGAACTACAAGTAAGCTGGAAAAGTTACCACTCGCAGCCCCAGGTCGAGCTGAAGACTTCACCAGCAATGCTACTTGACTCCTTCACGACGCTGCTGAGAGACGTGTCGTCTCGTCGAACTGAAGTGGAAGCACACTTGTGGCATGTGTTTGCAACAGCAACAAGCAGTATGCGCGAGCAACTTCTTGCCCTCGCCAACTTCGTGCCGGTGCTGACTGTGAGTGATATTGTGCGGTGCGCTTTCGACGACGAAACCCTGCACACAATGGCGCCGAAGTTAAGCGAGGAGGCAAGACAGCAGTTCAAGAAAGGGTGCTGCGATATATGGAGATTTGCGTTCTGGAAGACAAAGTGGAGAGGGTCATCTGGAAAGCGAAACGTGGTGGCGAGTTGTCGGATGCTCAGTTGATTGAAGAACTCGTGAACGTTCGTCAGTGGGAATCGAGTGAGTTCCCGTACTGATTGGTGTTTGAGGTAGAAGGGCGACTTCAGATTCGACACGAGCAGTTTGTAATCGCCCGCCACCTCATTGATCACCCCGGAACAGTATGCCAGCTGAATATGGGTCGAGGAAAGACTAGAGTGATTCTGCCAATGCTGTTCCTGTACTTCACTCGAAGCCGCTGTCCTCGAGTCATCCGCGCGCATTTCCTGAGCCCGTTACTTAGCGAAGCACGGCAGTTCATGCACCGCTACTTGGCCGCATCAAGCGCTCACTTGAGTGTCTTTGAACAGCCTTTTCATAGGCAGATTGATCTCAATGCGCGCAGACTGGAATTTATCCGTGATGTTTTGGACGAGCTGAAACTCTCTGGTGGCATCCAGATTGTTGCTCCTGAGCATCGGATGTCACTAGAGCTGAAGCGTCTAGAGATAGGCACCACGAATCCCATAGTGAAGACGCTGGACGCAATTCTCGAAAGCGACCAATTTGTCGACGTATTGGACGAATGCGACGCACTACTCCATCACAAGTATCACTTGGTGTATGCGGTGGGCACGCCAATCCCGCTCTGTAGTGGCGTCGAGCGCTGGATGGGAGCAGAAGCTTTACTGCGAGTCCTGGTCGACAAGTCTCCGAGTTCCCGCGTCAATAAAGTACTGCAAGCGCCCCATGTTTCGTGCTCGTCACCCGACTATATGTCGCGCTTCGGTGCCTTCGAGGGTACTCGGCTCAACACCGTCGTCGAAAGCACCGAGCCACTGCGAGACGAGTTGAAGAAGGCGTTGGTGCTGGACCTGATTGACAACGCACCGTTCGAGTTGATGTGGCTTAAGACGTTTGGCAGTGCTGGTGCCCGTGACTCGCTAGTTCTGGCCATCACGGATTCGACGTCAAGCCTGGAGGACGCACTCGGCGATTCCATGGGGAAGCTCTCGCCCTATACAACTCAGCTACTAGCATTGCGGGGCCTGGTAGCGTTCGGGGTGTTTGAGCATTGTTTGGAGAAGCGCTATCGGGCCAACTTCGGGCTGCCAAGTCCAGGCACTCGACCAAAGAAGATTGCAATTCCGTTTCGTGCGGCAGATGTCCCATCCGAGAGATCGGAATTCAGCCATCCTGACGTCTGCATCGTACTCACTTTGCTAGGATATTACCACGGGGGTACGAGGTTCGAAACGCCTTCCGGATGCTGCTTCGCTTGGACATCTCTGAGCAGGAATAACAGTATGGCCGTTGGTACTGCAGCGTCAAGTCCAGATTGAACGTCGAGGAGCAAAAGGCTCTGTGTGATGTGCACCATGTCAGTCTTGCCGATGCTCGACAATTCGAGACATTGTGCAGAGTTTACAAGTTCTGCATGGGGGCCATCAACTTCTACCTGAATACGTGCGTGTTCCCAAAGACACCCAGCAGTATCCCCAACGACTCTCACGAACGGCCTGGAACCTCGCGGCAGGAGACAACAACATTGGATTTTCAGGGACGAACGATAACCATCGCCTGCTTCCACTATCAGTGGCACAGCGAGAGCCGAATGAGACGTCTCTACTAGGGACGAATGGTAAGATGATTGACAAGATTCTGCAGGTGACACACAGTTACGAGGTGCGCCCCAGTCCTCAGCGCGCAACCCTCCCATGGCAGAGTGTTCTCCGATTCGCAACAGACAAGGGCGCGCAGGCTCTCATTGATACGGGGGCACTGCTTGCTGGAGTGATGAACAATGACGCGGCCGAGTTTCTCCTCCGCCTAGCTGACTTCCGTTTCGCAGGCGTGACGTACTATGACAGTCGTGAAGAGCACAACTGCTGGATGATTGCATACAAGGCCCGCCAAATTCAAGTCCCCTTGAAGAAAGCGTCCATGCTCGAGAGGGAAACATTTGTGATCTTTGACGAAGCGCGCTCGCGCGGATCGGACATGAAGCTGCTACCTGATGCCGCCGCAGTGCTGACGCTTGGACCAAAGCTCACCAAGGACAAGTTCATGCAAGGAGCCGGTCGGATGCGGCAGCTCGGCTGCAACCAAACCCTCTGGGTCGTGAGCTTTGACGAAGTGGCGCAGAGTATTCTGCAGACCTGCGGTCAGCGTGCGCTCTCGCGTGTATCTGCCGTTGACGTGCTCAATTGGATTATGGACAACACCAAAACAGAGGCCATTCGCGGCCTGCTCGAGTGGGCTGGTAATGGGATTCACTTCCGGAAGACGCAGTTAGACGCAGGCAAGGAACTGGTCGACGAAAACTGGTCGCTAGAAGAGCTGTACCAAGGGGATCTGCATGCTGACAAGATTGCTCAAGTGATCAAGCTCAAGGCTCACTCTGACTTTAAAGACTCGATCGATGAATTGGTGGCTAAAATCTGCCGCAGAGGGTATTGTGTACGGTCTGGACGACGAAGTTTGCGTCACTTCACACACGGACGAGTGTGAGCGAGAGCTCCAAGTGGAGGAGGAAGTGCAACAGGAGCGAGAAGTCCAAGTGATGATATGCACTGCAGCGAGGGAGAAGGCGTGGCCGTACCGGAAGATTCTGCGCGCCCAATCAGTCGAAGACCTCAACGGCGTCGTGCAAGTACAGAGCATGACGAGTTACATTCGTCAATGGATTTACCCCAGAGCTGTCTAACCTAGCCTGGACCAACGCGCAGGTCTTCGGAACCGAGAACTTCTTCGCGACTGTCACGGCGAGGAAGGGGCTGGATCGGATGAACGAATTTCTACGTGTGATTGATGTCGTATTGATCTTCAAGAATGGACAGGCCCTCCTGGTGTCCGAGTGCGAGGCAGACCACATCTTGGAGCTGCTGTGGGCGAAACGTGGCGACTCGAGGGCCTGCAGCTTCAGCTTCGTGAATCTCCCATTCGTGTCGATCGTGTTGGGGAGCACACCAAGATTCGAGCTGCTCACCTGGCTCTTGGCTCCTGTTTGGGTCTAGAGCTACCGCTGCTGCCGATCATTGCGTGCCAGGTCTACAATGGTGAGACGTCGCTGGCGAAGCATCAGCAAGATGTTGTGGAGCCCGCGTTCCGAGAGTTTCTCCGGCCTTTGGCGCAGCGAGAGGCAGCTCTGAGCAACTTTGTCAAGTCGCGTGGCAACAGCCACAAGTGGACGCGCTCGTTCCTGCACGAGTTGTGCTGCCGCATGGACCTGGACGAGTGCAAGTGAGTGAGTGGGGGGGGGGGAATATTTGGTACGGTCAGCCTAACAGGTAGTTTTACTTTGTATTTTTCTTTCATTTTTAAGGAAAAATCGTTCGTAATGGGTTTGTACCCCTGGAGTTTATGTATAGGATTCGTTGATGGATACTTGCTTGATGTGCAACGATGTCAAGACCGTCGCGGAAACGAAAGCCTACACAATCCGGCGGCATCCACGCACCGCCAAGCAAGGTGACCCGTGTCACCGGCAGCTTCTAAGCCAACGGACCAAGCCCACCAGCCACAGAAAACCGACGTTCGGAAGAGCAAAGCCGAAGTGAGGGCGCACCAATGCGGATGCAAGTGTTCCCTCCCGCCCGAGCTGCCTACCCAGACGTCGCCGTACACCTCCAAGTCCGGCAACGAAAGCACATCCATGCTTGATATACAAATAATAATCCATTTTTTTAATCCATTGAGCTCCTCCCACGACTCTATCCTTCTCGTTGATCATTCATTTCCCAGCTTCTGTGCTTGCAGTAACCCCCCAGCTAAGCGCAGTTCTAATGCACGACCTGGGCGTGTTCCTGCTTCAGGGATACCACGCAGAATGCCCAAAACTCGCTCTCGCTCGAGCATTTTGATCACCAGTGACCTCTTCAACGCCAACGAACAAACGTGGGCTGACGCAACAACAACTTTCATAGTCGACGGATCGCTTGCATCAGGTACGAAATGGCCGATTTGATCATCAACAGGACCATCTAACTCGCCCCCAACAACCACTTGAAGTAGTTCCTCACAATTCAGTTTCCCCACGGCACGTTCAAGCCGCTTCTTTCTTGACTCCACAAACTCTTCGCTCGCCGCAAGGCACTCACGCGCCACGCCACCGAAAGTGGCGAATCGATCTTCGATGACGTCGTCCACTAGAGCAGCGCCCGATTTGACCTTCAAGGTCGGAGAAATTCGAGCGGCCGTCGCTTTCAACTCGTTCAAGCTCCACAATGGCATGCAGTACACGGGCGTTAGGTCTGTGCCCACGAGATTGCCCATCCACTTCTCGTTCATGCGCGTGAAGCATGGGGACGGTGGATGGGACTTGGGCAGCCCGTCGACTATATACAGGCACTCCCTCTTGCGCGCGATGGCACGCTCTCGAGCTTTCTTCATCAGTCGTTTTCCGCCTTCTCCGGTGCTGTCAATTAATCGCCCTCCTTCAAAGACAGCGACCCGTACCAGCTCGGAATCATCAGTGAACACCGCTGTGCCGTAAAACATCGTCTTGCCGGTTCCTGCACATGACAAACCGGATCATATCACACATTACTATCATCCAGCCACACATAACGAAGCTCAAAATTAAGGTCGCTCACCTCGCGATCCGGTGATGGTAATGACACGCCCGTCGCCGTTGAGTCTGTCCATCATCGACTCGTAGTAGACCGGGTAGCAATCGCGGACGACGTACTTGCCATGCGGCAGCAGAAACACCTTCGCCTTGATCAGTTCACCACAGTTTAGACGCCGCGGTGCTACTTCGGCCGCGGATGATGGTGTTTGCATTTTAGGAAGTGATGTTAGCAGAGTCAGTTCGAGGGGCGTCGGCCCGAGAGATTAACAGTAGAGACCTGCTGTGGCGGGTTTGCGAGCGTGGCCGCGGCGGAGAGCAAGTGACCCCATCCTGCCTAGCGTTGGGAAAACTTACCCGTCCGTCGTGTTGAATAAGAAATCAAGGCATCTCAAACGGGGGGGCAAGAGGTCCTCCATTTACGTTTATAAAGAAACTATAGTGTCCCACCCTCCTCTCCTACTCTTGCCATCCTCCGTCGTTTAGGAGGAGAAACCAGTCTTCCGTTCGATCCGAATGATTGACAGCATAGCATTGGGCCACACGAAATCCTCCCGCTTCCGCATTTGCATACGAAAAGGTCATTCCTCGGATGGCTGTGTTTTTTTTAATGAGTCGACAGAGTTCCATACGCTACGTTTGGCTTCTTGAACAATAACTTTGACCCCATCGAAGATTTCTCGATTGTGACAGTGTGCACTGAGTGCACGTGAAATATACAAGCATTGATGTAGCTACATGTACTCGGCGAGGAAGACGTCTGATCCAGTAGTCTAAGTCGATCTTCTCGTTCTGGAATTACCTCCAAATCACCCCGTTGAAATGGTGGCAGCGCATCCTTGATAGCAGCGGGAAGGCACGATCTAGCTAAGCGGCGACCTCCAGACGCATTTCCTTATAAGTTGGCGCCCACCCCAGCTTCTGCTGCAGATTTGGGCGACAAGTCGATCGTCCAGGCCCCCTTCAAACATCAACTCTGGATGATCCGAGCGACCGCGTCGACGCGGAGCTTATCTTGGTACAAAGTCCAACCCTCGCCCACCAGCTCGGCGTATCGGTGCATCCGTGTCTTGCGCCGGGCGCTTCATTATCTGATGATCCAGCTGGGTCTTGAAGCAAGTAGACCAGGATGACAGGTTTCGACCGAGGGGGCAGTTTTCGGTCTGCTTCGGCTTGGGAAAGAACGAAATGGCGGACGAGAAGTTGCTCAACGCGGTGTTTCGAGTCAAGCACAGGACGCCCGATGTCTCTCTGGACGAGGGAACGTGTCGAGAGCTTTGGCCAAACTGTTCGCCGCGTTCGTGGCGACTCTGGAGGGGTTGATGTAGAGGGATACCTGTGTGGGCGTAAGGATCCTCTGGCGTACGACCGAGTTGTTCCAGTTGACACCTTTGCAACTCATGAAGTTCAAATCTTGCAGCGGGTTTGCGACAAAGACCTATGAAAGCGGTGTACTTCGAGACATTTAATATCGAAAGGAAAAACATTACGTGGAGTGCGTTTTTACTGAAGCGATACTGCGGTGACCCCACGTTCTTCGTTTCGGCGAGTATTCTCCGCAATAAAAACGATGTCCCGCACAAAGTCTGGTGCCAGTGAGCCTCTCTTGACGGTAAGAATACTACCACTAGTCGAAAACGCCCTCTCCGACGGCGCACTTGTCGCAACAATTCCAAGCCACTTCCTGGCCAGCTTGCTGAGGTTGGGATATTTTTTCTTGTGAAAACCCCACCATTTACTAGGATTCGTAGCTTTTTGAACGGCTTTTGGCGCAGTTATATCTGCCAAATAACGCGTGAATTCGTCGCTGCAATCTTGCTTCAAAGTGGTCTTGGAAATGGCCGCTTCGTCAGGTCCAAACACGAAAGTGCTAATGAAACTACTCGAGACTTTTTTCTTCACAGGCAGAGGGGGGACGTGTGGTGGACAAATTGAACCATCAAACGGCGATACGCTACCGCCTGCCGGACTCTGACACTTTACAGCAGCTAAATCAACTGAAATGCGATGCGGAGATTGCTTCACCGCAGATCTACGAGGACTCAAAAGGAGACGAAAGTTGTGGGAGCCGTCGTCGTCTTCGGGCATTGGAAAACCTGGCGGGATGTCAGTATATCGATGTCGGCAAATGCTCCGTGGCGGAGCTGCTTCAATGGGTAAAAGCTATCGAAGCTGCTGCAAACACTTCACAGAAGCTCAACCTCATCTTGCGGACTGTCGAAGCCTTTATGTTCTCAACTTCTTGTCGGCTGAACTTTCCATTGATCCGATTCACCGGGGGTGGCGGTGGTGAACAAGATTTGCTAGTCACGGAATATCAAAAAGCTGCTAGGATATGGCACAAAATCCCCCGAAAGTCGCCCATTTTGACTGTGGAGCAGCGCAGTCGCGAGATGCTGGTGGTTTGGATTGCATTTTGCCTCGTTCACCGAATGTGCGAGGCTGGAGAGCCTCTGTGTCGAGAGTACAACATCGCGCTCAGCTGGAAGGACCTGAAGGTGGCGGTTCTCAGCGAGCGAGCTGCCATTTCTGCTCTTCAAAATGTTGCCCAGTACATCCGCGAGTGGAATCGTAAGACTCCTGGACCTCCACTGTTCCATTTGACTGATCAAGCTGCGACGTTCGAGTTCGCTCGAGAGTACGGATTAAACAGCGCTAGTATGAACGCTTTGTACGACCGCGACGTTGAGTGCTGGGAAAGCCACATGCAGAGCAAGTGGCGCAAAATCGAGCACAAGAAGCAAGGAGCAGTTCGTCTTCGGGCCGAAATTCGCGGTGAACAGCAAAATTTGCGCTCAAAGCAGAGCGAGCTGGAAGACGAAGAAGAGCGCTTGCGCATACAACACCCGAACGCTTACAACTACGGGACCCGTCTTCGAAGGCAGTTGAAGAAACAGATCCGTCAGATTTCGGCCGAAATTGAGCGGACGAAGGCAGCGCTGAGCTCGACGCTGGTTGTTCTGTCGTACCCGGTCAGACCCCTCCCTCCGTCAAAGGCCGACGCTCTTCAGGTAATTTTATGCTGAACATGCCGCGAACTCTCAAGATTCTCGGCAATTTGTGTCTGACAGCGCAGCGAGCCCTTGCTCCAGCTCAAATGTCGGCTCGGTCTCGAGAGAGCTCTTCAACATGGGCGGCGTTCTACTCCGAACGCGCGCCGTCCAAGGCATTTGCTGCATCAGCGGCGGTATTCACGGTGAGCCCCAGTTCTTTCAGCCTGCCGAGAGCGCACGGACCAAGAAGCGTGGATCAACTCGAAAGCTTGTCGCAGTACGCGGAGCAGTGTATCTGGGACCCAACCGTGACCGGCACCACTATGGCATGGAAGGACTCGACGGGGGTGTCGGTGAACCCTTTTGAGGCTTCACGTGAAAGTATCGTCGATAGTTTCGTTGAAAAATTACCGGAGAACTTTCGGCATTTCCAGTGGATGAACGCTTGGCCTGGGGAACCTGATGTACTCCAATTTGTACCAGAAGCCCGAAGAGTTGGAGAAGACCTCATTCATCGCCCTCGGATCTCTGCGCGCGTCCCCGAACCAGCAGTTCCGTAAGCTGCAATGCGCGCTACTTGACGACACTCTCTCGTGGTCGAATCCCTTAGTGGAGACCATCGTGCGACAGTCCCTTTACCAGGTCGAGGATCTTACGGACGAGCTTGAGCCTCAATTACCGTGGAAGACGGACATGCTCCAGACCAAGACCAAGAATGGACTGGAGACTTTCTGCATGACACTCCAAGGCATCGCGGACAAACTGGAGCAGACGCCGCGCAGTTTTGAGTGCGTCCCGCTTCTGAGTGAGTTGGCGGGGTACGTGCACCAGTTCACGGACGACGCGAGTTGATCGTCTTGTTCCGCAATTCGTTGTGTTGCGCCGGCGTGAACTTGCCGTCGACTGAGAAGATGCGTCTGGTGGAGAGCAGCATTGAGGAGATGATGGCTCGTCGAATAACGGACGTGGTCGCGTACGTGAGGCAGCGTGGTGTTGACAAGGTCCTTACGGGTCTGGCGCGCTTGGTCAGCGAGACGTCTCCTTCACACTTGAGGTGGAGCGAGTTTGGCTATGTATCTGGGGACAGTGCGCTGTTTGGAAGCTGCTACGAAGCTGTGGATCCAGAGACGAACACACACTACGCCATCAACTTGTCCACAGGAAGTGTCCTCACGGATGGCTACACCCCGGGAGGGCTTCCTACAGCTATCCGAGATCACGAGAGGTTCCAAACCCTGTTCAACTGCTGCAATTTTGATGTTTTCTACTGGAACGGCGTGATGCGAACGGAGCGCAAATGCTACGACCGCTTGTACGACTTCGCGCTACACGAAGACGGAGATTTGTTCGTCCAGGAGCTCACCACGAACGCGTCAGGGGCAATCACCAGCTCACTCCAATTGTGTTCTGAACGTTGGATAGAGAAGTTTGGCAGGAGCTTCCCGTCACGACTGCGTGAGTTGTATTCGCACTGGCACTGGGCGGAGCAGAAGTGCGTCCTTCTTCGGCCGAAGGCTGCGAAGGACAGGGGCGTCTTCTTCGTGGCGAAATATGGCGATGCTGGTGGTCGGTTAAACTGCTACAAGGTGCCGTTCAGTGAGAGGAAGTCTCCATACCAAGAGATTGTAAACAATCTTTCAGCCTACGACTGCTTCATCCAGAGAGATGAACCGCTCTTATCGGTCTTGTACGTGCTCAAGAAGTTCGAGTATGAGCAGTTCCTGCACCCTCTTTAAACTCCCGAGGGTGTTGGGAAGATCGGCCTCGGTATCAGTTGATGTTTCTGCTGAACGATAATTTGGAGTTCGAGTCTGTGGAGCACAAGGGGTACGTCTTGTCGAAGAAGCAGCAATTCGACGACTTCTTGCCTCGGTTCAATCGGTATTTGGTGCTTAAGCTGCACGATAAATCGGACACTTCGGGGCCAGAACTGCGTCTCGTTCTCCCTGTTGGAAGTGTGGTGGAGTCATCTGATGGGATGATTGACGTCGAAGTCCCCACTCACCATGACAGTAAGATCGACATAGCGTGTTTTGACGAGCACCGGCGCTTAAAAGAGTTTGAGACGGAGACCATCAGTGCGAGGCTGCAACTGGCAGCAATTTGTGCGTGTGGAGGGACGAATGTACCGTGCAAGCGCCTGCAAATGACGGGAGCAGAGATGGCGTTGCAGATGCTTCGAACTTGTCGGTCAAGTAGACCGTACTCTGCGCTTGAGAGGGATACCTTGCTTTCGATATGCACACTTGGCTACCGTGAACCAGCAGTGAAGATCTTAGCTACTGCATTGCTGGAAGATGCTGATCGACTTGCGTTCCTATTCGGACAGACCCAGGCGATGGGCTCTGAGATGGAATGCGCCGACGAGAAGACGGAATACACAGATATGTGCACGACAGTGACTTAACGGAATCCTCTGCGCTGTCGCTTCCGAAGTGACGAGGAGAGACTCATCTTCGGGCTAATGACGCACTCTCCTCACTGCGTCTTGGCACAAAATGTGGTGTCCTTAGATCCTCCTCCTGTTGGAAATGGGTACGTTAGATGAACTGGTCATGTCGTTTACAGCTCTGCTGGCTGAAGTTTCATTTAAGAGACACGAGATGGAGCGATTTTTGTGGAATTTCTTCACTACCGCCACCAGCAGCAAGCGTGACAGGCTTTAGCGATTGTCAACTTCGTCCCTGCACTAACAATGAGCGACCTTGTGCGGTGTGCGTTCGACGATGAGACGCTGCATGCTCTGGTACCAACGCTGAGTGCGAGATCCAGGGAAGAGTTTAAGGGATATATCCTTCGGTTCATGGAGCTTTGCGTGCTGGAAGACAAGAATCGTTCAGATAACAAAGCACAGCGCTGGGCTCTCTGGCTCCCACCTTATGAGAGAGTTGATTAACGTGCGCAGATGGAAGTCGGCGGACTTTCCCTACTTAAGTACGTGGGTTGCTGGAGTGGGCTAGCAACGGTATTCACTACCGCAAGACGCAGATGCACCGAGGTGCGGAGCTGGTGGACGAAGATTGGTCCCTGGAGACTTTGTACCAAGACAAGCTCAACGTCGACACGATCGCTCGGATCATCCATGGACAATCGCCTTGTCGCCCAAATCTGCAGCAGAGGCTGTGCGTTCGGACTCAGTGACGAGGTGTCGCACACTGACGAGTGCGAGCGCGAGCTGCAGGTCGAAGAGGAAGTGGAGCAGGAGCGAGAGCTGGAGATCGCGCAGTATCTGCCCGCCCGAGTGGCGGTGCTCAAAGCCCACTCGGTGCAGGACGTTCAAGCTGCTGTGCATGTGCTCGACATGAAGAACTACCTTCTCTCACTGGCGTCCTCAAAGGAGCTAGCGACGCTGAACTGGCCAGCAGCTCAGATCTTCATGACGGAGAACTTCGCGTCGACGATTCTGTCGAGGACCAGGACAACGAGTGTGGCTGAGTTTATGCGAGTGGTCGACGCGTTGCTCGCGTTCAACAACCGTCAAGTTCTGCTAGTGTCCGAGTGCGAGGCCGACCATACTCTGGGGCTTGTGTGGCCCCGCACCACCCCCTTCAGCTTTCGGTTCGTGAATCTCGCCTTTTGCTCGCGAAAGCATCAGACGCGTTGGAGCTCGAGCGAAGCTTCGTGACGTTTTCTGGCGCTCGGATCGAGCCTCAGCGGTGCTGTACCGTTGGTGTCGACGATTGGGAGTCTCGTCCTTAATGGCGAGACGATGGAGGCGCAGGAAGCAGCTGAGCCCGTGTTTCGTGAGCTACTTGGCCCTTTAGTCCGCCGAGAGGCGACGTTGAGCAACTTTGTCAAGTCGCGCGGCAACAGCCACAAGTGGACGCGCTCGTTCCAGCACGAACTATGTTGCCGCATGGACTTGAAGGCCTGCAAGTAAGTGACCTCCAAAAGGCAAGTTGAAGTGAGGCCCAGTCAGCCAATCACGACGCCGCTCTTGCGTGCAAGCCGCTCTTGAACCGTGTGAAATTGCTCGCTAACTGCACTGCCCCATCTGAGCCACACGTGACCGCCATGATGCTCGCTCGCCGCTGCGCCGCCGCCCTCCAGGGCCCCTCGCTGCACGCGCCTCTGCCCGCAGTCGTCGGCAGCCAGAGCGTGCGCTGGATGGGCCGCGGTCCCACCATCCAGGGCAAGAAAAACGCCACGGACGCGGTGCGTCACCTCCGACGACTGATGCTAGCAATAATGGTCCTCTCCTTATTATTTTATTATTTATTTATTTATTACGGATGCAATTGCTGTAGAAACGCACGGCGACCAATGCCAAGTTGGCGCGGGAGATTATGGTCATCTCCAAGTGTGAGGAAGCTATGGCATCAGTCTGTGGGTGGGAACTCATTGCAGTCCCTAAACTTTAATTATTGTTGCCTTTTTGTGCCTCTTGAGCAGCGGTGGGAGGAGACGTGAACAATGTGGTGCGTGCTAGTTGGTTGGATGGTTGTGTATGGTACTGCTGGTGTTAATTGTTTGGTGGGTTTGGCAGCGACTTGTGGCGGCTGTGAACAAGGCCAAGGCCGCCAACATGCCCAAGGACAAGATCGAGGCGGCCATCAAGCGCGGAGTGGAGGGCAAGGACGGTTAGTGCTGATGTTGTCAATGGCGAGCTGGAACGCTTTTCTTACTTATGGAAGGGTGGATACAGGCAGCAACGCGGAGGCGGTGCTGTACGAGGCCTCGGGTCCTGCCGGCAGCGCGCTGATGGTGAGTCGAGGTGTGGATTGAGTTCTTACGGTTGTGGGCACTGTTGCTGACTCTGGTGGTGTGGGGGCTACTGTAGATTGAGACGCTGACGGACAACAAGCGCCGAACGGCTCCCGCTCTGCGTCACATCCTGGGCAAGTACAGCGGCGCTCTCGGCACTAACGGCTCGGTGGCCTGGATGTTCGAGCGCAAGGGCTACCTCGAGGTGCGGACTTCAGGATTTCACACGGCTGTGGAGTGCTTGCGTGGGTCTAACACTTTGTGTATTGGTCTGCAGATTGAATTGCCCACTGATGGCGAGGACAAGGTCGACGAGGACTCGCTCATGGAGATTGCGGTACGGTGCCGGAACTTCTTTGTCCTGCTGGCTGTTGCGTTGTTATCTCGGCTCTGAATGTTCCTGCTGTGCTGTCGTTGTCAACTACGTCTAGCTGGAGGCCGGGGCGGATGATGTGGAGATGCGTGAGGGCTTGGCACAAGTCACGTGCGACCCCAGTGAGCTGGCTGCTGTGCGCAAGGGCTTCACGGAGGCCGGGCTGGAGCCGGCCATCTCCGAGCTCATCTACAACCCCAAGGAGTTCCTTGACCTGGAGGGCGAGCAGCGTGAGACCTTTGACAAGCTCATCGACGCCCTCAACGAGGACGAGGACGTGAACCAGATTCACCACAACGTCAACGAGTAATCCCGCTGCACTTTGACAGCGCTTTGCTTGTACAAACTCGTACGTATCTGTCCGATTGTAGCTAGCTCCACGAGATCGAGAGGAATACAAAAAGCCAATGATTCAATTAACGTGCGGCGAAGCGAGCGGAACTGGGACTGTCGATCGTCCGCCTTGCTCTCCTCCAAATAGATACGCTACTTACTACCCGCTCACAGGCGGGTGCCACCTCATCTCGACTCCAACTCTATCACAGATCGGAGAACGACATCCTCGAGTCCTTGCTAGGCTGTGAGAACGTCATGGGGCTGCTAGAAAAACTTCCGTTCCCATCGTCATCTGAGTCGAGACTTGACAGACGTGGAGCGTCGAAGCCGTAGGCCATGGCCTCCACGCTGTCTGCAACGACGTCCTCCGCGTGAACCACATCGCGCTTGCTCACCAGTTGCACAGCGTCCACAATCTCATCCGGACTATCGTAGCCGTCGTCCTCATCCTCCGACTCGACCTCAAACTCTCGGCACTGCACTTCCGGGTTAAAGCGGACGTGCCGACCGAGAGCTCGCTTCTTCTTCTTCTTCTGAAGCTCGTGTAGCGCTGCGAGGGACATGTACTCATCCCTGAACTCGAGCGGGATTCTGTTCCGAGCGTCGCGGATTTTCCGCGCAAGATCCGCCGCCTTCTGCTCCTCCGCCGTCAAGCGTGCATGCCGCACGGCGCGCTTGCGATTCACCAGGCCACTGCTACCAGACCGCCGGGAGAGCTGTCCCTTGAATCCACCCACAAACTCCGCCACGCTGGTTGCGCCCGATGACACACGTACACGGCCGGCGAAGTCAGGCGAATCTACATCAGGGAAGTCTTCATCCACACCAGCAGCCGCCGCTGCTGCTGCTGCTTCTCCGTGCTCTTCGTCGTGAGCCTGCTCGTGATCTTCATCGTCTTCGAATTCATCCGACTTTGACCTGATCAAATCCACGTCACGCACGTTCTGGAACGACCGACACAGCGGGTTGTCCTCTTCATCGTACGCATCAAACGCCAGCGGTGGCGCCGGCAGGTCCTTCTTCGGCTGCAGTCGAGGCAGCTTCGACGTCGTGGTCGCTGCAGCACCGGAATTTGTTGAGCTAGACGAGCTGAGCGAGTTACTGCCGCTGTCGCTGCTGGAAGCCGAGCCGGCGTGCATGCCTGCGTTCGCTTGATGGGCAGCCTGCATGCCGGTCGAGTCCAGCAGCTTCATTGCCGACGCCTCCTGCGCTTGCGTCTCCTGTCGCACATTGATCTTCACCGCGGGCGCCTCCCAGCTCGAGTCCCCGCGGCTTCGGTCCACCTGGTCCGGGTCCAGCATCGGGAACTCGTTGTCAACACGCTGTTCCTGTTCCTGCATCTGCTCCTGCTCCTGTTCGCGCACGGCGTTCAAGTCACTGGCCGAGTTCTTTTTCTCCTTCTTCTTGCCGATGTGGAAGCCCTTGAACCCGAGCAGCGGCTTGGAGCCCTTCTTGGCGTCCACGTCCACGCCCTGTGCTGACGTAGAGCTAGCGACTTCAGCGCCCACAAAGTCTGAGCGCCGCGTCGGCTGCTGCTGCTGCAGTTGCTGCTGTTGTTGATGACGCCAGCCGCCGGACTGCAGGAAGTCGAGGTCCGAGCGCCGGCCGCGCGAGCTCGCGCCCGCCTGGTTGGGCGCCGGCTTGAGGAAGATCTGGCCGATGGTCGAGTTCTCGAAGTACTTGGAGCCGTCGGACGCGGCCACGTACGGCGTGCCGTCCGCCGCCGTGCGCACCACGTACGACACGTCGGGCTGCGGCGGCGTCGTGTCCACGATGTTGTTGAGCGCCGTGGTCTTGCCGGTCATGACCTCGGTCAGCACGCTCGAGAGCGACGACACGGACGCGGCGCCACCGGGCAGCGCCGGCCGGCACTCGTTGCGGCCGCCGCGGTCGTGCGCGTCGTCGCTCTGGGCCTTGGCGCGGCCGCGGCGCGCCAGCGCGTGACGCCGCGAGAAGGACAGCGCGTACGTGGTCTGCGCGGGCTTGACAAAGCGCCGGCGCGAGCGCGCGCGCGTGGGCGGGCTCGGGAAGCCGTCCACGGGGTCCAGCTCGCGCACGTCCGCGTCGTCCTCGTCGTCCTCGTCCAGCTCGTCGTCGTCCAGCTCGTCGTCCAGGACGCCCTCCGCGCCCGCCTTGTCCGGCGCGCCGCTGGCCAGCGGACTGCGCAGGCCCGCGCGCCCGTGCTCGTGCTCCTCCCGCCGGCGCTCGGCGTCGTGCATCATCGCCAGCATTCGCATGGCGATGGCGGCGGCCTGACTGTTTGCTGTTTGGCTTTTGCGGTGTGGCGGGATTTGAGGACGAACGCGCGGCTAACGCGACCGACTGTGTGGTCAAAGGTGGATTGTTGGCAGACGGGCACGAGAGGGCTTGCTAATTCGTCGCTCTAATTGAGGGTTCGGGAGGCCCGTCTCTGCACGAAAGAGGGACGTCGGGAGAAGTCGTCGCAGTAACGCGGCTTGCCAGCTCGGGGCTGGGCTCGCTGCTGACGATGACTCTCCGCTGGCTGTCGGCCGAGGTGCCGCTGCAGTGCAGCGCTTCGCTCCGCGAGGACCCGCTCCCTTGAAGAAAAGGGGAGCGAGATCAAAGCCGCGGCGCCGTACCGTATTGTATCATCGTACGGGCAGGCCAACCTCAACCAGGGGTTATCCACTCACCGAGGCGCCCTGGTCGACCTGCTCGACGTTTAGTAGACCGCTACTGTACATGCGCCCACTTCAACGAGCTCAAGTTGTCGGAGCTCTACTGCACATTAATCGCAGTCGAGTGCTGCGTTGCACGGTGCCTCCCTTCACTCCACGCTCCCGAGGTGGATCCGGTAAAGGCCGACATTCGGTCCGTTCATCGACAGAGATCGGGAAAGGCTTCGCCGTGGGCGTGTTATGAGGCGAGCCACCAGCTTCCGCTCCGCAATCGCGTCGAGTGCGTGGTGTGAGTTGACAGCGGCGGAGACGTTGTGCTGCCAACGTAGTGGCGGCGACGACAGCACTGCAAGCTTCTGTCGGGGGTGGCGAGGAAACTACGCATGCCGCAACTCAGGACACCGTTGTGAGGTTTCTTCTCGTCCTTTATCTCTCAATTCAGACACACACACATGGCGTCAGCAGGCTGTCGACGGCATGACACACCACCTGGCCACGATGACCGTCCTCACAGCAACCTGAAGCGGGCTGAAATATCCTGATGCAGACGGAATTTGACAGTTCAGGCGATCCATCACACGCAGCTGCAGCACAAGTCAAGGCTTTTGCTCGAAGTATCATCGCCGTCAGCTGGTCAATATTACCAGATCAACTTGGACGTTGCGTCCATCTTGCATCGCGCAAGTCGTCCTCGTCGTATTTGCACCACGGGCTGTAGGTCGAGGTGTCTGAAATGGCCGTGGGAAGGAGTTGATGTCCCCAGGGTGACGGTACAGTACGGAAACGAATTGGTGCTTTGGAAAGTATAATCTCGAAAAGCACGAACTATTAATATCGCTCTCTTGAGACCTCCAATTTTACTCCCAGCGGTGGAGATGCTCAAACAAAGCAGGAAGTTGGTCAACAGTTCTGCATTAAGACTCCGCGCGGCACATGATTGGCCGAAAAGACGCGAAATTAGACGGTCGCAAATGATTGCAGCCTCTTACTTTACCGTGAAAAATATATTTCAGGTAATACATTCCGGGCCTATCGTACCGCATATCGACATTGGGATCCTCGGCATCGACCTGAAGTGAGCTCCCCCGCTGCCTGCTCCGCCCTCTTCCTCCTGACGCCATGAGCGCGCAGTCCACGTTCACCCAAACGCCCGCGTACACGGCGCGCGTGTCCAGCCCGAAGGAGGTGGCGGCCGAGGAAGCGCTCGTCTACGAAGGTAAACAACTCTCGAGGCCGCGATCTTTGCTCCCCTCAGACACACAGAAGCGATTATACTCATTGAACGGCCAAGCTGACTGACTGACTGACTCGCTCGCTGTCTGTTTATCGGTCTGTCTGTACGGACATGGGCAGAGCTGAAGCGCACCGTGGCCCTGCTCGAGACGGCCGTGAAGACCAACGCCAAGGAGAAGCTCCCGCGCGTGCTGCGCGCCACCAGCAAGCTGCGCAAGACGCTGTCGGTGGCGCAGCTGCAGCAGGCCGTGGAGCAGCTGCTGCCCTCGCAGAACGCGTCCAAGCCCGCGCTGCTGGCGCTGCTGGCCAAGATCGACGCCAAGGCGCAGGCGGCCGCCGCTGACGCCCGTGCGGCTGCCGCGAAGGACCAGGATGTGGAGATGACGGACGCCTCGCCCGAGGCGGAGACGGCGGCGTCCCCCGCGACGGTGGTGCTGCCCGTCGTGGACCTCATTGAGGTGGAGATCTACCTGTTCCTGTACGTGCTGGCGGCGCTGGTCAAGTACAAGCTGGCGCAGGAGGCTCTGGACACGGTGGACAAGGCGGTGGCGCGCTGCCAGCAGTTCAACCGCCGCACGCTCGACCTGCTGCAGGCCAAGGTGTTCACGTACTACTCCAACATCCACGAGCAGTTCGGCCACGACCTCCCGGCCATCCGCGCCACGTTGCTGGGCGCGCACCGCACGTCGTGTCTGCGGTACGACGAGGCGGGCCAGGCCACGCTGATCAACCTGCTGCTGCGCAACTACCTCAAGGACAACCTGTACGAGCAGGCGTACAAGTTCGTGAGCAAGACGACGTTCCCCGAGACGGTGTCGAACAACCAGTTCGTGCGCTACCTGTACTACGTGGGCAAGATCCAGGCGGTGCAGCTCGAGTACACCGAGTCGTACACGAAGCTCATGCAGTCGATCCGCAAGGCCCCAGCCAACACGGCGTTCGGCTTCCGGCGCACAGTGTACAAGCTCGCGATTATCGTGCAGCTGCTCATGGGCGAGGTGCCCGAGCGCAACGTCTTCAACCAGGACGAGCTCCGCAAGGCGCTCGCGCCGTACCTGCAGCTCACCAACGTACGTGGTCGATGATGAGGTTTTCGACGGTAGTAGGTTGTGATCTGCCGGTGGTTAGTTGCTGACTCGCATTGTTGTGAATCTGTTGAACGTGTTCAGGCTGTTCGCGTGGGTAACCTGGAGGACTTCAACGTGGTTTTGGCGCAGCACGGACCAGTCTTCAAGGCGGACAACACGTACACGCTGATCCTTCGGTAAGCATGACGGGATCTGAGCTGTTTCACCATATTTCTTTTGTCTGATCGACCATTCTGTTGCTGTGTAGCCTGCGTCACAACGTCATCAAGACGGGTCTGCGCAAGATCAGCACCTCGTACTCGCGCATCCTGTTCACGGACATTTGCGAGAAGCTGGCGCTGGAGAACGCCCAGAACGCCGAGTTCGTGTGCGCCAAGGCGATCCGCGACGGTGTGATCGACGCAGTGATCGACCACGAGAACGGCTGGCTGCAGCTCAAGGAGACGGTGAACGTGTACACGACGAACGACCCGCAGACCGCCTTCCAGAGGCGCATTACCTTTTGCCTGGACGTGCACAACGAAGCTGTCAAGGCCATGCGCTACCCGCCGGATGCATACAAGAAGGACCTGGAGAGCGCGGAGGAGCGTCTCGAGCGCGAGAAGCAGGAGGAGGAGCTCGCCAAGGAAATCGAAGACGAGATGGACGAGGGTCTGTGAGCCCAGCTTCTTGTTGCTGCAGTCTTGCGTGAATGTAAGACGATAAGCGGTCGAAAGCAAGAAACGTCTTATCAAAACACACACACAGAGACACCTGACTGTGCAGCTCGCAGATAGATATTTCATGGCCACACACACAAGGTGACAATTTGGCCTCGAGCGAGCGAGTGCACGAGTGTATTTCCTTGACATGGTCTTGTTACAGTTTCTGTCTCCTCTCGGCTCGTGGGCGGCTGCTGCTGTGCTTACTTCTTCTGGGCCCAGAGCGGCGCCTGGTAGCGGTCCGAGTGGAAGGGCGACTGGCCGGCCACCCAGCCAGGCACGTTCTTCATGACCTGGCGCTCCTTCTCCAAGATGTGCTTCTCCTGCTCGAGGTACTCGACGTCGGCCTCCGCCTGCAGGAACGGCAGCAGCGCGATGCGGTTCTCGCGCTCCTCGCGCGCCACCTCGCGGTGGTGCTTGTTGTGCTGGCCCACGAGGTAGTAGCCGAAGGACGTGACGAGGAACGTGCCGAGGAAGAGCGACCATCCCGGTGGTCCGCGCGTGGCCGGGCCGTTCTTGACGAACTTGACGGGCTTGAAGCCGCCTGGCGGCGGCATCTCCTGGTTGGGCGCGTGGAAGTTGGGCGTGGCCATGGCTGCGGTCGGTCGTTCAGGCGGGCGGGGCGCGGCGGGGCGCGGGCAGTGGCGGGGCTGGCAGCTTCGCTTCTCGGCCTCAAGATGTGCGGCGCAGGAGCACGAGCGACTGGCCGGTGTGGCAGACACCACGCAGTGTGGCAGCAGCCAGCAGCTACTTGTCACATCTTTTACACAGTACGGCCCGACCCAGTAGAGGGTGTGACAGCAGCCACGACGTCGCGAGACGTACACAGAGCGGCACCGACCGCCGCCGCGCGATTTGATTGGTGTGGTCTGGCGGAATAAATTGTTCACCACCAGCAGGCAGCAGCAGACCTCACTCCTCTCCTCTCTCCTCGCGCGCGCGCAGCCATGGCCAGCGGCATCTGCCCCACGTGCTCGTGCACGGAGATCGACGTGGTGGACGTGAGCGGCGAGGCCGTGTGCGTGAGCTGCGGCACCATCCTCGAGGAGAACAACATCGTGTCGTCCATCGAGTTCCAGGAGTCGGGCGGCGGCGCGCACTCGGTCGTGGGGCAGTTCGTATCGGCCACGGCCTCCAAGTCGTACGGCAACATCGGCACCTCCGGGCGCAACTACGGGCTCGAGTCGCGCGCCAACACGCTGGCCAACGGCAAGAAGAAGATCCGCCAGATCGCGGGCATGCTGCGCCTGGGCGACCACTACGTGGACTCGGCCTTCCGCCTCTTCGCGCTGGCGCTGCAGCGCAACTTCACGCACGGCCGCAAGACGCAGACGGTCATCGCCGCCTGCCTCTACATCGTGTGCCGCCGCGAGCGCTCGCCGCACCTGCTCATCGACTTCTCGGACAAGCTGCAGATCAACGTCTACGTGCTGGGCGGCGTGTTTCTCAAGTTCTGCAAGCTGCTGCAGATCCACCTGCCGCTCATCGACCCGTCGCTCTACATCCACCGCTTCGCCTCGCAGCTCAACTTCGCCGGCAAGACGCACAGCATCGCCACCACGGCGCTGCGGCTCGTGGCCACCATGAAGCGCGACTGGATCGAGACGGGCCGCCGCCCCTCGGGCATCTGCGGCGCCGCGCTGCTCATCGCCGCGCGCTCGCAGTCGGTCATGTGCAGCCTGCACGACGTCATGGACGTCGTCAACATCGGCGAGCGCACGCTCAAGCAGCGCCTGTACGAGTTCTCGCTCACCCCGACGGCGCAGCTCACGTACGACCAGGTCGGCAAGCTCGAGATGTCGCGCGTGGAGTGCGACCCGCCCAGTTTCCAGCGCCACCGCGAGAAGGAGGTCATGGAGATGCTGCTCATCGAGTCGGAGAAGCTGCCGCTGGAACAGAAGGCGCGCAAGCGGTTGACCAGAGGACGGCGAGACGAGTCAGAGGACGAGAGCGACGAAGACGACGATGACGAAGACGGAGGCGGCGCCTTGGCCAAGGGCATGCTCAACAAGAAGGCGCAGCGCATGAAGGACGAGGAGATGTCCCGCTTCCTGAGCGGCGACGCCTACTACAAGAAGAAACAGTCCGAGGCGCTTCTTGGGAGCGATGGAGCGATTGTAGGAACGAAAGGCGCCGTCGCTGACAAAGGCGACGACGGCGAGGACGACGACGAAGAGATTGACTACGGGTTTGACAACGCCAACGACCAGATTGTTAACCGCGCGAGTCGCCTGGCGGCGCAGGAGGTTCTGCTTCGCGTGCGGAAGAAATCGGCGCGCTACATTATGCGCAAGCGTGAGGAGGCGAATTTCTACAAAACGATCGAGCGGGACCTTACCATGGCCCTCGAGGAGGATAGTTCGGCAGCGAAGCCTAGTCGCGCCGCGGCGAAAGAGCAGGAGGAGGATGTTAACGGTGAAACAGAGCACAGCACGAGTCCTACAACATCAGCAGACGATGAGGAAGGCTCCCCCCTGACAAGAAGACGAAGGTCACGTGACTTCGCGGATAGCAGTAATGGACATGAGAAGAGGAGGAGAACAAGGTCAAGTGACGAGGTACAGGAAGAGGAAGAAGAGGATGCGGAGGACCCAGAAGACGAGGACAAAGTGGCGGAGAATGAGGGTGACGACGAGAAAGGAGACGCAGAGGAAGCTGTGGATACGTTCTCGGACTTGGATGACGATGAAATCAACTCATTACTGTTGACAAGAGAGGAGGCGGAGAAGAAAAAGCTACTGTGGGAGAAGATGAACAAGGACTTTATCCAGGAGCAGGTGCGCCCAATCTGTAAACTGGCATTCCTGTTGGCATGCACTAACGTGAGATTTTTTTATTTTGTTTGGTATTTCAGGAGCAAAAGCGGCTACTTGGCTTGTCAGCGCCCGACGCCCCGAAGAAGAAGAGAAGAAAGAAAACCCCCGACGTGAACGCGCCACCTCCGGATACGGCCCAGCACGCAATCTATGTAAGGGACCTTCTCGTCCAACACTCCCAAATCTCCGATTCCAATGTCTGATCCACCACTTCACTTTGTGACGCTGAGCAGAAATTAAAGAGCCGAAGAATCAACTACGAAGTTATCGACGAACTCTTTGGCGAAGCCGCAAGCAACGGTTTCTAGGCAGGCGATGATCCGCTGAGAGGAGGCTGTGTGTCCTTGAATCTCGCCCGTCAGTTGCGGCTTCTCTCTCGCTGACTTGTGAAGAACCATTCACGTGGAGTTCTTCGCGTCGTGGGAACTGACCGAATATGAAGATGATACCAAGCGGCCCGAACCAGTAAATGCAGAACAATTCCCCGCTCATTACTCTCCATTCTGTACGTTTGTCATGATGGGGTTTATTACTTGAAAAAATACTTAGTTCTAGCCCTTGAAAGGGAGGGGGTGCCGAAGCACATATGTACAATAACGACATCAGCAGCGCTCAACCAAAACTCGGTGCAGTCGGGAGTCAGTACAGCAGCGCCTCGAGGTCTTCGAGCGGCAAGTGTGCGACCTCACCGAACTCCTTGGCGCTGTACTTCGTCGCGATCGCGGCGAGATCGCTCGGCTCAATCAAAATTGACCACAGGTCTTGTGCACAGGGAACAATCGCCTCCACTGCGTAACCCGTGAGCTCTTCGAGGCGGTAGTTCCACACGAGGGCCGGCGTTTGGTTCTCGATGTAGCAGTATGCGGCGAGCAAGCACGCGCAGGCAATGACTGAAGGCTCGTACTTGGCGCCGAAGGCGAAGTCCAGCAACGAGCACTCTGCGAAGTAGCTGGTCAGCTGGCCGATCACCTCGTCCTCTTCTTCAGAGTACTCCAAGTAGTAGCCCAGGAAGCTGCTTACACTCGGCACCGCTAAGTTGAACTTGTAGACGTTGAGCAGGTCTCTCTCGCAGTCGACCAGGTCAGCCTTGGAGTACGACCGCTCGCAAATGTAGAGCAGATCGTCCATATCGCACGGGTAGATCTCCTCAAACTTGGACGCGATCAGCAACGCCGCCACGCCCACGAGCTGGAACCGCTGGGACTTCACAGGCACTTGCGCAAGGTACCGGTCGATGTAGTTGACGGTCAGGAACAGCGTCTGCGACTCGAGCTCGAAGCGCTGGTGCACTTCCACGAGCCAATCCACCAGGACAGCGCGCATCTTGGGCCGCACGCTCTGCTGCTTGGCAAAAATGTCCTCAGTGACGTGATACCGGTGCTCTCGTGCGCGGAGGCTCTCGTAGATGGAGCACGCGTACTCGTCCACCGATCCTGGCGAGTAAACGCCAGGCTCCGACGACTGCGAAGCCACAGGCAGGAGACTTGTCTGCTGCCCAAACATATCCTCCTCTGGCTCCTCGACCTCATGAATGATCACCTCCTCCACGACTTCCACCACCTCCGCGATCTCCTCGTTCATATCCACTTCAACTTCCGTCACCTCCTCCACGACCTCGATAGCCTCCATCTCTTCTTCAGACTCGGACTCGGACGGTTCCTCTTCGGACAGCTCACTCTCGATATCAAGTGGCTCGGCAGCCTCCAGCACCTCCATGTGGTCCATTGGTGGCTGCTTTGTCTCAAGCTTAAGTTCTTCCGAGTCACCGGACTCCGCGTTGTTGTCCGTCGTACGGATAGCGGCCTTCTCCTCGCTCTCAATCCCCGCGTCCTGCTCCGCCTCAACCTTGGTCTCTGTAACTTCAACTACAGCGGTCTCAGGGGCAGGAGGCGAGCTCGGCGGCGCGCAGACCCCGTCGAACTCGTGCTCGGCGATGAACAGGTCCTGGTCCTGCGCGTCCGCCTCGTCGAAGGTGCTGTAGCCGTCGAAGGCCTCGCTGTCCCTCAGATCCACTCCGTCGTCTTCAGGCTCCGTCTCGACGAACTCGGAGGAGCGTGAGAGCGACTTTGGCCGAGGCTTCTTGGCGGATCCAGTGGAGGCAGCAGGGGACGCATCAGCGGCCTCCTCCTCCTCCTGCTCTGGAGCCTCGGGCACGTTGAAGAAGGTCTTCTTCTCGGCCGTCTGCGCGGCCTTCTTGATGCCCACGACCGTCCACTTGGCGGGCAGTTTGGCGTCGCTGGCTCGCCGCACCAGCTCGTGCAGCTCGTCCTCCTCCTCGTCCACGGTGCTGTAGCCGCCCAGCGAGTCGTAGAACTCGCGCTGCTTCTGCTCGAGCTGCGCCTCGATCTCGAGTGCCAGCTCCACGGGAATCTGCGCCACGGCGTCGGTGTCGGCGCCGACGGCCTTGGCCACGGCCGACGTGGCCACGTCTGCCACGGCCGCGACAGGTTCTGGCCTTGTGGCCTGTCGCTCACATTTGAAAAAACCCGCGCTATCATTTGCGCCCGTCAGGGCTTCGGCCGTGCGCGCCCAGGCCAGGCCGCTGCCGGCCTCGGGCTGCTCAGCACTGGCACTGTTGCTGTCGCTGGAAGTGTTGCTGCTGCTAGTTTCTGGCCGCTCCTCGTCGTCCGTCGGCTCGCCCACGGCCGTGGGGGACAGCAGCGAGCGGCGCTGCTTGCGCTGCGCCCGGCGGGCCTCGCGCGCGGCTCGGCGGGCCGCCTTGCGCTGCTGCTTGGCCTGCTTCTTCTCCTGGCGGAGCTGCACGCGGCGCTCGTGGCCCTCGGCGTCGAACACGCCGCGCAGCGCGTGCCACTGCGACTGGACCAGCGCCGAGATCTCGGTGAACACCATGGCGGCCGAATCGGAAAATGGATCGGTCGATCGGCCCGCGGCGGCAATGGCAGGGTGGGAAGTTCCGTTACAGCGAGGGGAGCCTCTCTCTCTCTACTTCTTAGTCCCAGCCAGGTTTCGCTCTGTTGCTCGGGGGCCCTGCAGGGCTGAGAGTTCGCGCTCGACGCTGCAGTTTCCTGGCAAATGCCGCAGTGGCGCGGGCCTTGATGCGGTTCCCTCGAGAGCCTGGATCATCTTCCCGGCCTTGGCTCGAGCGCGGCTCTTTTTTTTGAAGTCCACAGTGGCACGGGTCGAAAGACTCGCGCTTTGTATGGGAGCGAACCCATTGCAGGAGACATGTGCCACATGGCTCCAACGAGCGCACGCCCCCGCCGCCAGGGATCTGTTAGCCATGTGGAAGGCCGGCGCGCGAGGCGAGACGCGTACAGCGCGAGCAGCAGCAGCTTGCCAGCGCGACTCGCGCCGCCGCTGGAAGCTCGCCACGGACTCGAGCGAATCTGCCGGGTGCTCATTTGCATAGCGCACATCTCTGCGACTCACCTGTTGTTCCATTTCCAAAAGTGCCCTTTAGCCCAGCGAGGATGGGCGAAAGACCAGCAACGTTGCGGGCTCGTTCCTGAGAACCGGCGTAAACTCAAATGACGGCGTTTTTTACAGTATAAAACACAAACAAAGCTGATAAATACACTGTAACCGACACCGAAATGCATAAGTTTTGCTCGCACGTGGGTATCAGCGCGGTAAGAAATGCTCCCGGAGTTGAGAATCTCAGCACCTTTGGGCCACTTTTCAGCACTTTCGCTAGCTAGGGACGTTTTTCTAGCGGCGCAATTTCGAGCGATCTCCCAGTAGTTCTTGGGTAGTTTTGCAAGCACAACTGACTTAATTCCAACGAGCGGCATCGCTTGCCTTGAGCTGGGAAGTGATTGGTAACTTCCTGAAAATCCTGATAGAAGTATTCAGTACTTAGTATTGTACAGTAGCGAGAGGGCAACGGAAGTTTTGCCAGTCGCCTGGGTCGATCCGAGAGCTCTTTGCTGCAAGTTTACAACCAGAGTTGTAAGTTAACAAATTGTTTGTATATTTTGCAAGTTTATGGCGAGAAGCTCGGTCCATCTGGTGCAACTTCGAGGAACAAGCGGCGCAGAATCGCGCACGGGGGTCATTTTTCAAGGGGCACTTTTCGGACTCATACAAAAAAGCAGACAAAATTACACGCGAGTTGAAGTGGTGCCTGGCCTCAGGCAAGTTACCCGTCGCTGCCGTTGCTAAGGCGACTTTGGCCGATGGCTGCAGCTACTGCTAAATGAGCAGTGCTAATGCAAATTCACTCATGCCACTGTAGCAGCGGGGCAAGTCTCCGCTGGCCTCCCCGACAGGCGGAGCCTCATTCCTCTGGAGCTCGAATCATGAATTCAATGCCGACCAAGGGGAATCGCGGCGGACTAATGCCTGCGACACCATCGCCGACCGACCGCAGCCCAAGGTACGCCAGCAGCTAGACAGACGGTGGCGTGCCGCAGGCCGCGAGTAGTGCTGGCGCCGACGGCACGGCACCGCGCAGACACCCCGCCGCCGAAAGAGCCCTCACTTGCCTCGCCGTTGCGGGGATACCTTCAAATCAGGTCGCTCGATCCGTATCGACTAAGATCGGTTTCTTTGGGGCCGTCGCGGCCAAACGACGCGAGAATGGACAAGCAGAGCCTCGAGCCGGCGGCGGCGCACGCGGCCCAAGTGCTGCCGGCGGACAGCGCGGCCAAGCTGCTGCGCGTGTTCAGCTTCCTGCGGCAGCACGAGCGCAAGGCGCGCCTTGCCAGGAAGACGGCCGAGCTGACCGCGCTGACGGCATCGCCTCCACCAACTACGACGCCGAAGACTGGGACGACGACCGACGCGTGCCCGGCCGAGGACGAGCTGCAGCAACCTTCGCCGACCGAGGCGCTGGACAAGAAGCAGCTCGTGGCCGAGCTGAACCTGCTCGCCGCCAGCGAAGAACCAGACGGTGCGGCGGCCGTCGCAGGCAGGGGCAAGAGCGGGGGCGAACGGGGCCGCAATGCGGCGAGCGCCTCGACGATCGAGGAGCTGCGACGCGAGATCAAGGAGCTGCAGAAGGGGGTCGTCACGAGCAACAGCGACACGTCCGGCGTCATTACGGCCGCGGACTTGGCCTCGTGCATGAAGAGCCTCAACCGCGTGTCGTCCAAGGTGCGTGAGCGCGTCCTCTAAGTGGCGTTACTGCTGTCTTTTGGTGGTGGTCTGAGCCTGCCGCGCGCGCTGGTACTGCTGCAGAGCGAGGTCCAGTGGATGATCTGGGAGGTCGACAACGACTTGGACGGCTGCGTGAGCTGGGAGGAGTTCAAGGGCTGCTACGTCCGCACGCTGCTGGACTCGCACGGGCTCGAGCTCAACCAGCTCTACTACCTCATCCAGTTCCTCCTGTGTGACACCGACGGCAGTCAGACCGTCTCAGGTGAGAGGACCCTGCGGCTCCTTTCTGCGGACACCTCCCTCTCCTCGTCAACTGAATCCGTCCGTTGACTCGTGTGTCCCCCTGAAGCGGACGAGATCACGGCCGAGCTGCAGCGCATCGGGGACACCGAGCACCTCACGGCCAAGCTGTGGTCCGTGCTCGACGGAGAGAGCGAGGAGCAGCAGTTCTTGCGCAAATTGACGCTGTCCGAGTTCCTGGACGCCATGCTCGCCGACCTGCCGACGAGCTTCAACTTTCACTAAATGACTGTACCATCAACATGGTACATGTTGAAGTGGATGCATACTGTACCCATCCACTTCAACATCAGTGCAGTCGACACGAGAGCGCGCGCACTACGACGAGAACTTCCGCGTACAAAAGCATCGGTACCATTATGATTCTATCTCATATTACTGAAAATACTTAGCCTGCGGCCACATTTGCGAGCGGTACCTAGATGCTAGCCAGGATGCCGTCTGGTTACAGACCCTCCTCGTCCATCTCGTCTTCGATTTCCTTGGCGAGCTCCTCCTCCTGCTTCTCGCGCTCGAGACGCTCCTCCGCGCTCTCCAGGTCCTTCTTGTATGCATCCGGCGGGTAGCGCATGGCCTTGACAGCTTCGTTGTGCACGTCCAGGCAAAAGGTAATGCGCCTCTGGAAGGCGGTCTGCGGGTCGTTCGTCGTGTACACGTTCACCGTCTCCTTGAGCTGCAGCCAGCCGTTCTCGTGGTCGATCACTGCGTCGATCACACCGTCGCGGATCGCCTTGGCGCACACGAACTCGGCGTTCTGGGCGTTCTCCAGCGCCAGCTTCTCGCAAATGTCCGTGAACAGGATGCGCGAGTACGAGGTGCTGATCTTGCGCAGACCCGTCTTGATGACGTTGTGACGCAGGCTACACAGCAACAGAATGGTCGATCAGACAAAAGAAATATGGTGAAACAGCTCAGATCCCGTCATGCTTACCGAAGGATCAGCGTGTACGTGTTGTCCGCCTTGAAGACTGGTCCGTGCTGCGCCAAAACCACGTTGAAGTCCTCCAGGTTACCCACGCGAACAGCCTGAACACGTTCAACAGATTCACAACAATGCGAGTCAGCAACTAACCACCGGCAGATCACAACCTACTACCGTCGAAAACCTCATCATCGACCACGTACGTTGGTGAGCTGCAGGTACGGCGCGAGCGCCTTGCGGAGCTCGTCCTGGTTGAAGACGTTGCGCTCGGGCACCTCGCCCATGAGCAGCTGCACGATAATCGCGAGCTTGTACACTGTGCGCCGGAAGCCGAACGCCGTGTTGGCTGGGGCCTTGCGGATCGACTGCATGAGCTTCGTGTACGACTCGGTGTACTCGAGCTGCACCGCCTGGATCTTGCCCACGTAGTACAGGTAGCGCACGAACTGGTTGTTCGACACCGTCTCGGGGAACGTCGTCTTGCTCACGAACTTGTACGCCTGCTCGTACAGGTTGTCCTTGAGGTAGTTGCGCAGCAGCAGGTTGATCAGCGTGGCCTGGCCCGCCTCGTCGTACCGCAGACACGACGTGCGGTGCGCGCCCAGCAACGTGGCGCGGATGGCCGGGAGGTCGTGGCCGAACTGCTCGTGGATGTTGGAGTAGTACGTGAACACCTTGGCCTGCAGCAGGTCGAGCGTGCGGCGGTTGAACTGCTGGCAGCGCGCCACCGCCTTGTCCACCGTGTCCAGAGCCTCCTGCGCCAGCTTGTACTTGACCAGCGCCGCCAGCACGTACAGGAACAGGTAGATCTCCACCTCAATGAGGTCCACGACGGGCAGCACCACCGTCGCGGGGGACGCCGCCGTCTCCGCCTCGGGCGAGGCGTCCGTCATCTCCACATCCTGGTCCTTCGCGGCAGCCGCACGGGCGTCAGCGGCGGCCGCCTGCGCCTTGGCGTCGATCTTGGCCAGCAGCGCCAGCAGCGCGGGCTTGGACGCGTTCTGCGAGGGCAGCAGCTGCTCCACGGCCTGCTGCAGCTGCGCCACCGACAGCGTCTTGCGCAGCTTGCTGGTGGCGCGCAGCACGCGCGGGAGCTTCTCCTTGGCGTTGGTCTTCACGGCCGTCTCGAGCAGGGCCACGGTGCGCTTCAGCTCTGCCCATGTCCGTACAGACAGACCGATAAACAGACAGCGAGCGAGTCAGTCAGTCAGTCAGCTTGGCCGTTCAATGAGTATAATCGCTTCTGTGTGTCTGAGGGGAGCAAAGATCGCGGCCTCGAGAGTTGTTTACCTTCGTAGACGAGCGCTTCCTCGGCCGCCACCTCCTTCGGGCTGGACACGCGCGCCGTGTACGCGGGCGTTTGGGTGAACGTGGACTGCGCGCTCATGGCGTCAGGAGGAAGAGGGCGGAGCAGGCAGCGGGGGAGCTCACTTCAGGTCGATGCCGAGGATCCCAATGTCGATATGCGGTACGATAGGCCCGGAATGTATTACCTGAAATATATTTTTCACGGTAAAGTAAGAGGCTGCAATCATTTGCGACCGTCTAATTTCGCGTCTTTTCGGCCAATCACGTGGCGTGAATGAATCCTTACCAGACCCAAGCGGAGCCGCCACTCAGACCCAGCCGTAGGTAATATATACGCTTGGTCATGAGCGCTCCTCCGCCGCCGTCCGCGGGCGGCGCGGCGCCTCCGAGCGCGCCCGTCGCCGCCAAGGAGTCGACCGCGCAGCAGCACAACGGCTTGACACGCGAGCAGGGCGTGGACGTGGTGGGGCAGGAGTTGATCCAGTGGCTCGAGGGCAACGGCGCCGACACGAAGAAGCTGGCGCTGCAGGAGTACGCGCCCGAGGTGCGCGGCGTGCACAGCCGCAAGGTGCTGGCGCCGGGCGAGCGCATCCTGGTGATCCCCAAGAAGTGCCTCATCACGGTGGAAATGGGCAAGCAGACGGACATCGGGCGCAAGCTGCTGGCGCGCAACGTGGACTTCGTGGCGCCCAAGCACATCTTCCTCATGATGTTCCTGCTCACGGACATGGAGCGCGCCGAGACGTCCTTCTTCCGCAACTACTACAGCACGCTGCCCTCGACGCTGAGCAACATGCCCATCTTCTGGTCGGACGAGGAGCTCGGCTGGCTCAAGGGCTCGTACATCATCCAGCAGATCCAGGAGCGCAAGGCCGCCATCCGCAAGGACTACGACGTCATCTGCAGGGTGGACCCGGCCTTCGCGCGCTTCTCACTGGACCGCTTCAGCTGGGCGCGCATGATCGTGTGCAGCCGCAACTTCGGGCTCACGATCGACGGCGTCAAGACGGCGGCGCTCGTGCCCTTCGCCGACATGCTCAACCACTACCGGCCGCGCGAGACGAGCTGGACGTTCGACCAGAGCATCGACGCCTTCACCATTACGTCGCTCGGCACCATCGGCACGGGCGCGCAGGTCTACGACTCGTACGGCAAGAAGTGCAATCACCGCTTCCTGCTCAACTACGGCTTCGCGGTCGAGGACAACACGGAGGAGGACGGCCGCAACCCGAACGAGGTGCTCATCGACTTCCAGCTCTCCCAGGCGGACGGACAGCTCTTCTACGACAAGCGCGCGTACCTGCACGAGAGCGGCATCTACACCATGGACGCGCGGCTCAGCTGCTCGCACTCGGACGCCAACACGCGCGAAGGCTTCAGCTTCGCGCGCCTCATCGTGGCCACCGAGGACGAGTTCTCGAGCATGAAGATGAAGAGCCCCGCGCACTCGTCGCCGCCCATCTCGTTTGACAACGAGATCCGCGCGCTGCAGTACCTGCGCGACCTCATGACCCACCAGCTGAGTCTCTACGACACGACCATCGAGGAGGACAACGAGCTGCTGGCCTCAAAGCAGTACCCGCTCTTCTCGAACCGCATCCAGGCGCTGTTCTTCATCCGGGGCGAGAAGCAGGTGTGCAGGTACTTCCAGGAACTAGCAGACAAGGTCATCCAGCTCTTCAGCCTGCCGCTGGCCGAGTGTCGCGAGGAGCTGCAGCGCAGCTTCGACGGGGACGGCGACATCGACCGCTACGCGCAGGACGTGATCGCCTATTTAGTGACGCAGGTGTACCGCGAGAGCTAGTGGGGTGTGCGTGTGTGATGAATGCACTCCCCCCGATGCTTTTGTATTTTGTTGCGCGCAGTCGTGGTTCACTCTTTTTGGTTCAGCGGCTTACGGTAAAGAGCTCGCTCACTCCCCTGGCTCGACTCGACTCGAGCGTAGGCGATAGTAGTGTCCTGGAGCTATCGAAGCAGTCGGCGATGCACATTAGGGATAAAGTTAGAAGACAGGACACCATGCTACTGTGTCTCGCTCGCGATATGCATTTATGCGCTTATGTCTAGTGGCCAACAGCTATCTACACTTCCCTGCGGCACTTCGGGCTACACTTCCCAGCGCTGCCTCGAGAAGCTACCAGCCGAAGCCCACGTAATGCAGATCTAGAGCCACGAGGTAGCGCAACTGGACTTGTTCGCGGCGGTACACGATGAACTCGTTGTAGAGCAAGTGCGGGTCGCCGCCGTTCACAGGCTTCGGCGTACCTGCCGGAACCACCACACCGTCTGGCAATGTCTCGAACTCGTCTTCTGCCGGCGCCATTCGACCGAGGCCGTGCGTGCTGTCACATCCGTACTGGTCCTTGACCTTCTTGTAGTCTAGAAACTCGCCGTTCGCGATCTTGTACGGCGTCCCCAATCCGACATCGGCAAGCAGAAGCACCGCCTGCACAACAAGAAACAACTGCAGTCAGACTCTTGTGTCCTTATTCCCAAGATACTGCAGCAAACGTGGACTCACGATTGGGTTTCGACTTGACGCGCAGCAGTAGGCCGCCGACTTCGCCAAGACATCCGCAAAGTACAACTAACGTTACACGATGTCAACGTTAGAGCTTCCCTTCAAGCAATGCTGCATGCGTACGTGTAGTGCTTACCCCTTTGCCAAAGTAGTAACCATTGCACGGAGCTTCGGCCGGGGCAATACGCAGTCCTTGTGACAGAATGCCAACAAAGTTTGACAGTCGGGAGCCGTGCCACAGCAACTGCAATCAACAAAACCACAGAATAGTCAGCATTTAGAGCGTCCCGATCAAGACAACCAAGTCTTCGTATCGTCCGTTACCTTGTGGTTGTCGAGCGATCCGAGGACGTCCTTGTGGGCTTCTTCATCGGGGCGTCCAATCTTGAGAATCGTGTTGATGTTGAGCTTCCACCCGCTGCCCGTCTTTTCGATGAACTTCTCGATGAGCTTGTACTCGTTGCTGCTCTTGTCCATAGGCTCCATGTTCGTGTTCAGCATGCCGTACTGAAGGTCGAGCGGGTGGACGGTCGGACCCTTCGGCTTCTCAGCTTCCTTCTTCTGCAGCGCCTGCGAGATCTCCAGGTTCGACAGCACTTCCAGCAGGTCGAGCTTCACCTTGAGATCTTCGTTCGTCCCGATCACCGGCGGCAACGAACGACCGAAGTCGTGAGGGATGAGCGAGTAGAACTCGCTTGACAGCGTCTGCAGGTCCTTGCGGTGGCTGGCCACGCTTTTGATGGTGGCTGCTGCTGGCCCCTTTGCCTTGGCTTTGGCCTTTCGCCTCCCCTTGGCACCGGCTTTCGTCGTCGTTGCTGGAGCTTTCGCCATCTCTTCGAGTGTTTCGAGAGTTGTTGAAATGCGCTGCAGGATGTTGTAGCCCTGCGAAATCTGCGCCTTCGACAGTTTTCCTGCAAGAAATGACAATACTCTCGTTAATTAGCCAGAACACTGCTTCACTGGGTTTCAGGTAGGCCACTTACCGAGTGGGAAGCGCTTCAAGTCGACGTTCAAGCTCGCCATTTCCCGCTTCACCACATCCGGGTCGCAGATGAGCTGTCATGGCGGATAATGAGCATAATTAGATTTCAACTATGACCGAAAACTGCTAGACTCGCTTACCTGGACGATCTTCTGCACCTCTTGTGGGAGCTTGGAGGCCACTTCCTCCTTCATCTCCACCTTCTCATCACCAGCAACAGCATCGGCTGGTTCCGGTTCGCCATCGTCCAGCTCTGCAGTGCGTGGAATTGATAGAGAAACGATGAAGATACATCCAGCATTGCTCGAAGAAACTATCAGATAGGGGCTTACCGACGAGGAAGTATTTGCCTTTCTTGCGCGTGAACGGCTTCGTGAGCGGCCACGCGTTCCCGCTCTTGGACTGGAAGGTCTTAGCGAAGGACTCCTGCGCCACCTCCAAGAAGCTGTAGTACTCCGTCTTGGACTGCGGAGTCTTGGCGCCCACGCGGCCCCACTTGCGGTAGACCACGAACCGCCCGCGGTCGACAATGAGCTGTCCCATGTAGAACTTGTTGTTGCTGCCAATGGGGACACCCGTAAGCCTCCACACTGTATTATACAGCGCAGTGCAAGGCCGTCTCTTACCCGTAGGTGCCGTAGGAGATGTCCGTCAGGTTGAGCATAAAGCTCCAGCGCACCCCATCCGCGTCCTGCGTCATGCAAGCAGTGTTAGTGTTTTGCAGCCTTAGCCCCTGCATAGGGGCGGTGTGGCGTACTTACGCGATAGAGTTCGGCGTAGGGGGTGCAGTTGCTCTGCGGGTCGACGATGGAGGCAGTGGACGTCATGGATGATGCGAATTGAACAGTGAGTGAGCTGAAGGGCAACGCGTGAAGGACCAACACTCATCAACTTCAACTGGAGTTTCGCTTTAGTGACATTTTTCACTTGGATTTTGTATGGTGTGACGGTGATCATCATTCACAGCGATTAATCGCAACTTCAATGTGCACATATCGTCACGTATTAGTGCGTTGTCCTCTATCCTCGCACCTTTGCGCCGACGTCGCGATTCACGTTCCTCTATGCCTCGTCCTCCTCTTCGTAGAGGAAGTCGAGGTTGACCAGATAGCGCAGCTTGACTTGCTCCTGGCGGTACACGATGAACTCGTTGTAGAGCAGCGATCCGTTGCCATCCGACGGCATGAACTCACCGACGGGGACCACCACGCCGTCGTCCCTGCAGCCCTCATGGTAAAATACGTCAGCAACCAGGACAAGAGTTCCACAACCGAGTACAAGGGAGAGTAACGTACATGGTCTCGTAGTCCTCCTCGGGGGCAGCCATGCGCCCCACGCCGTGGGTGCTGTCGCATCCCTTGGTCTTCTTCAGACTGGTGTACGTCAGGTCTTCCGCTTCCTCGGCCTTGTAGGGAGTTCCCAGAGCCACTTCAGCAAGAATCAAAACGCCCTATGATGGCGTCTATTAGCCTCTTTGTACGATACGAAGTCATCTCACTGGAGTAAATGATGGCACACACCTTCGGGTTCTGGGGTGTTGTCCAGCAGTAGTTGGCTGACTTGGACACCGAGTCAGCAAAGTAGATCTACGTGAGGCAAGCAACAAGTCATCGACAGTAAGCCTCATGAATCCATCCATGACTTCCCACGAAAGAAACACGTACGCCTTTGCCGAACATGTATCCGTTGTTAGGCGCCTCGGGTGGAGCCACACGAAGTCCCTTGGACAGAATACCGACAACGTTCGACAGTCGGGACCCGTGCCACAGCAGCTGTGCGAAACGGCAGTCGTGAGATCACCCGCATAAAGTTGCTTGCAACTAAGCAATATCAAACGAACCTTGTGGTTGTCCACAGACTGGAAAACGTCTTTGATTTTCTCTTCATCCGGCCGAGAAATCTTGAGAATTGACTTGATGCGCAGCTTATACTGCACGTGAGTTGGGGCGTGCGTAGTTTCCACGTATCTGTACCATTCGGTGTTAGTATAACACAAAAACGCCGCAACTTTTTCTCATAACGCCGTACCTTTCAATGATCTTGTACTCTTCGGTCGATTCAGGCAGAGGCTCCATTTTGACATTGAGCAGATTGTACTGCACATCAAGGGAGTTCAACTTCGACTCGTCCGTGCCAGATTTCTTCTTTGCGTTCTTCTTCTTCTCCGCCTGCAACTTTTGCGAGATCTCGATATTCGCCAGTACTTCTAGCAAGTCGATCTTGAGTTTCACCTCGTCCATGGAATCAATCGGGGGCGGCAAGTTTCTTCCGAAGTCATGCGGGATCAGCGTGTAGAAATCGCTCGTGAGGGTCTTCAAGCTGTTCTTTAAGCGACGAATTTGGGCGGCATTCGGGTTTGCCGTTCGCTTCACGCGAGTGGAGCGACGAGTCCCAGCTCGTTTCTGCGCAGGCGCGTCCTTCTTGTCCTCGACAGCCTTATTCAGCTCTTCAATCTCCTTGAGGGCCTCAGAAAGCTGCTGTAGCAAAGTGTATCCCTGGGAAATTTGGGCTTTCGATAGTTTGCCTGGTTGAAAAACATGAGTACATGTAGTGAGAACAAATAGCTTTCACAGGGCCCCATGAAGCCGTCACGAACCTAGAGGTAGCCGCTTCAAGTCAAGGTTCATGTCTGCTACTTCTCGTGCAATCAGGTCGGCATCACAGATAAGCTGAAGACGCAACAGGTCAGGGCGCTTACCGAATTCAGTATTATGTGTCATCGACATACAGGTGACGTACCTTCAAGACATCTTGAACAGTCTCGTGCAAAGCCGACAGCACCTCCTCTTCCTGCTCGACTTCGCTCTCGTCCGCCTCTTCTTCAGGCACTTCATCGTCAAGCTCTACGGTTCATCAAATTCATGCACACACGATGACCAGCAATAAGTCCACATTTTGACACGGGTAAACCAGTTCTGCCACGCACCAACGAGCACGTATTTGCCTTCCACTCTCTCGAAAGGCCCAGTCAGCGGCCACTCGTTGCCGCTCTTGTCCAGGAACTTCTTGGTGAACGAGGCCTGCGCTTTCTCCAGCGACGAGTTGTAGCGCTCCAAAGCTCGCTGCCCAATCACCAAACCTTAAAGTGTCAATACCAATGCTGCATCGTTCCCATTGCAACTTTACACACCTGCGGGTTCTTGGCGCCGACGCGTCCCCACTTGCGGAAGACCATATATCGGTATCCGTCCTGGATCAGCTGCACCATGTAGAACTTGTTGTTCCTGCATCGTCAGCCTCCACTTAGTGATGACTGCAGAGCTATTGCACCATCACCAACCGATCGCTGCGAGCACGCACCCGTATGTCCCGAACGAGATGTTGGTGTAGTTGAGCATGAAGCTCCAGGCGACTCCATTGGCGTCCTGCTCGAGCAGAAAAAAAGCAAGAGTAGTTAGACCCTCCGTATCAGTTATAGTGGATCAGTAGCGCTATGTACCTGGTAAACCACAGCAGAGCTGGCACAGCCGCTGAGCGGGTCCACGCGCTTCGCCGGCGTTGTTGGCGGCATCGCAACTGAGCTCCCGCCAATTTGCATGTCAACTGATGCAACGCTGGTTGGTTGAAATAGATATTGACCAATTAATCGTGAGGATGACTGTAGCCATATCAAAGACATAGCTACATGTTCTCCTACTTGAAGTTGACCTCATAAAGTAATAGCTGCGCGACCTTGACCCGCTGCGTGGTGACAGGCCTCTTGCATGGAGGTGCGCTTCAACTCACCAGGCACAAGCCACGTTTTGGAAGTCCAGAGCCACGAGATAGCGTAGCTGGACTTGTTCGCGACGGTACACGATGAACTCGTTGTACAGCAAGTACTGGTCACCAGCCACGGGCTTCAGCGTACCCGCCGGAACCACGATACCATCCGGTAGAGTCTCGTACTCGTCCTCCGAAGGCGCCATTCGGCCTAGGCCGTGCGTGCTGTCGCACCCGCGCTGGTCCTTCACCATGCTGTAATCCAGGAACTCACCATTCGGCGTTTTGTACGGCTTGCCCAGAGCGACATCAGCAAGCAGAAGCACCGCCTACGGCACAACCGCAAACATAAGCAATATTGTTCAGAACTGCCGGCATCACTTCTTGTTAGCCCTCAGCAAGGCACACATACGGTTGGGTTTCGAGTTGACGCGCAGCAATAGTTCGCCGACTTCGCTAGAGCATCTGCGAAGTAAAGCTAATAGCGTGTGAATGCGAAACGTCACCACCATAAACTGTTTCAATGTACATGTTTGCATGCATATTACCCCTTTGCCGAACTGGTATCCGTTCTTGGGGGCCTCGGGCGGCGCGATTCGCAGTCCTTGAGACAGAATGCCAACAAAGTTCGATAGCCGGGAGCCGTGCCATAGCAACTAGGACATGAAGCCACGTCTAAGTCAGAACTTCATACATCATTCCCGGAAGATCCCAAGAGATACGCACCTTGTGGTTGTCCAGCGATCCCAGGACGCCCTTGTGGCTCTCTTCGTCGGGACGGGCGATCTTGAGAACCGTGTTTATATTGAGTTTGCTTCCACCGTTCGTCTTCGTGATAAACCTAAGTCAGCAAACCGAAAAAGTTGTTAGTCAACAAATGCACACCACCAACCGTGACAGATTTACAGCATACTTTTCAATGATCTTGTACTCCTTGCCGCTCTTGTCCAGAGGTTCCATGTTCGTGGTCAGCATGTCATAGTGAAGATCGAGCGGGTGAATAGCTGGACCTTTTGGCTTCTCAGCTTCCTGCTTCTGCAGCATCTGCGAGATTTCCAGGTTCGACAGCACCTCCAGCAGCTCAAGTTTTACCTTGAGGTCCGTCATATTGGCGATGACTGGCGGCAGGGAACGACCAAAGTCGTGCGGAATTAGCGAGTAGAATTCACTCGATAGCGACTTGAGATCGTCACGACAGCTTGCTGCGCTTTTAGTTGCCGCTGCAGCTGGGCCCTTTGCCTTCGCCTTTGCCTTTCGTCTGCTTTTCGCGCCGGCTTTCGTCGTCTTTGGCGGTGGAGCAGGTGTCTTCGTGAGCTCTTCCAATTCCTCCAGGGTGGTCGAGATGCGCTGTAGAATATCGTATCCCTGCGAAATCTGCGCCTTCGACAGCTTGCCTGCAAAATACTTCATCAGTCCTCAGCAGAGACCCAAACACGGGTTCATGGACCTTTGGCTACCACTTACCAAGTGGAAAGCGATTCAAGTCTACATTCAAGCTGACCATCTCTCGCATCACCACCTCTGGGTCGCAGATAAGCTGCCACAAAAGGATAATTGCCATTAGAGTTAAAGGCGGCGGCTAAGAACTGAAAAGCATTCTCACCTGGATGATGTACTGCACCTCCTCCGGGAGCTTGGAGACCACTTCCTCCTCTTTATCTCCCACCTTCTGCGCAGCATCGGCACTAGCTGCTTCTGGCTCGCCGTCATCCAGCTCTACAATGTAGCATTGTCACATCACATCACGTCGGTCAACCGTCGGTAGCTAGCCCGCCATTTTGAGACGCCTAGAAGCTCACCGACGAGGAAGTATTTGCCTTTCTTGCGCACAAAGGGCTCCGCGAGCGGCCACTTGTTGCCGCTCTTAGCCCGGAAGACCTTCTGGAAGGCCTTCTCGGCCGCCTCCACGGAGCTGTAGTACTCCGTCTTGGACTGCGGGGTCTTGGCGCCCACGCGGCCCCACTTGCGGAAGACCACGAAGCGCGCGCGATCCACGATGAGCTGCCCCATGTAGAACTTGTTGTTGCTGTCGATGGGCACACACACACACACGTGAGTCTCCACACTGTATAGCGCACTACAAGGCCGTCGTCTCTTACCCGTAGGTGCCGTAGGATATGTCCGTCAGATTGAGCATGAAGCTCCAACGCACGCCGTCCGCGTCCTGCCAGGTCAAGAGACGTCAGTACACACACCTCTGCCTGCTATGCTAGCACTGAGACGTACGCGGTAGAGCTCGGCGTTGCCGCTGCAGTGGCTCTGCGGGTCGACGATCGTGGTAGTTGACGCCATGGCGGCACCAGTGCGGATTGAAGAATGGCGCAAGGAAAGTTCGATACCGAGGGACCATCACTCTTCAAAGTGACCGAAATCACTCGCGGTTTGTATGCCGCGACTTCAACGACTGCAACTTTTTGCGGGAGTCACAATCCATCATGTGCGGGTTGTTGGTCAGAGTGGTGAAGACATCCATTGACCCACTACTGAATCACAGACCGAAGAAGGCTAATTCCAAGCTTGATGGCGGCCTGTAGTGCCCTACTATTTATACTTGGTGGCTTGCCTCGGCCCAAGAGCCCCGCGTTGATACGCGCGCATCACTCGTCGAAGAAGACATGGCGTGGGTGAACCGCACGACGCGAGACAATTGTCCCGGCGGCCTGCAAGTGAAAGCGAGCACGTCTGCGAGCCTCGGGCCCGGATGCTACGAAACGTCCCCGACTCGCAAGCTGCGGCCGAATGCCACGGGCTTCGGCTCCGGGGAGAAGCTCGTGCGCGGCGCCAATGCTGGCTCCACCAAAGGTCTGACGATGATCACACCGGGCCCTGGGTCGTACGCTACGAACAACCAAACGAGCTGGGATTCCCCCACGAACAGCAAGGCGCCCGCCACGTCGATCTTCCAGTCCAAGTCTCAGCGACTCGGTGAGGTCAAACTACGTCGCGGCTTCAGCACCCCGGGGCCGGGAGCGTACTCTAAGGAAGACCCGTTCGCGCAGAAGTCAAAGGGGTAAGTCGTGGCTTCGTTGCCATTGCGTTGTATGAGCTGCTGACATTATTATCGATTGACAGACACACGAGCCTCGGCAACCCGCTCGTGAGGACTCCTCCATCCAACAACAAGATCAGGTGGACACGACTCCCCACCGCTCCGTCGATCCCAACTGTATCACAAAGTTTCGGCTACGAGCAGGGGGCTTACGGCAAATTAGTTCGCCACGAGCCCGCAAAAGTCGGCCACACTGGTTGTGGGAACGATACACTGGGGCCAGGCGAGTACGAGCCGATGAGGGGCATAAAGAACATGAACAAGACCCGCACGACCGACTTCTCGAAGGGAAAAGTGACACGATTCATCGAAAATGAAGTGCGATCCAAAGCAGAGGTCCCTGGCCCAGGCGAATACAAAAACACCGGAGATACCACCGTACCGAAAGATCCTGCGCGGGTGAATGCGGTGTTCAAGTCCGCTTTGACGCGGGAGCAGGCTGCCCCGATCGCAGTGACCAAAAATGTTCCAGGGCCAGGGGCCTACCACCCAAACCAAACGCACGGGTTTCCGACCGAGACGAAACCTGAGCATCTCCAATTTTTCGGTAGCACGTCCAATCGATTCGAGGGCTCCCAACGGTAAGCATGTTTGCCTCGTTCAAAACTAGATTGTCGTTGTCTACTAACCTGTCGTGGATAAACTCTTGTCTAGTGATACATTCGTTCCTGGCCCCGGCGCGTACTATTACCCGCCATCAGGCAACACCCAGCAGCCACGCTCAGTTCCTACCAGGAAAAAGGCGCCGTTCAGCTCCAAGAAGGAGCGTTTCGAAGAGCCTAAAGACCGAGATCAGTGCCTCGCGGCCCCAGGTTCTTATGAAGTCCCATCAGCAGTATCAGAAGTACTGAACAAAGTGGTAAGCACTGGTTATCCAACGACGGTGTCGTCACGCTCACTTTAACGACGCGCATCTGTTTGTGTCGTCACGCAGACAAGTCGAGTAACCAACTTTGGCAGCACTACAAGACGCTTCGACACTATTTCATCGGGCGGTCAATACGGTCGTGAAAGTCTTGAGTCTCAGCTAGAGCGTGATATGAAAGTCCAAGAACCCGAGCGACGGCAACAAGGCCAAACTTCCAAGAAACGGCAACAGCCCAAGGCTTCGTCGATGTTCGCGTCGTCAACAAGTCGTCCGCACCAGATTCAAAAGGCTACGGGGCCGTCACCAGGCGACTATGAGGTTGGTGACGATACATTTTCACTTTGAGCTATTGTATCTGATGTCGGCTTGTATGTTTTCAGATCCAACGCTCGTGGAATGCGTCGGGAGCACAAGGCGCGTTCAAGTCCGGCATCGACCGAATGAAGGACAAACCGAGTCCAACCGTGTTCGTTCCGGTACGTCAAATTTACACTGAGTGGCATCACAGATATAACTTTGTTCATTCCATTGTATTCACTGCTGCTAATCAGGGGCCGGGGTCGTATTCGACGCAGCGGTTGGAGCAGAAGCCGCTGCACAAGGCGCGACCAAATGTGTTCTACGCTGCGGTGCGTAACGCCACGATTGTACGCTTCCCCATCCATGCTCGTCTTGGACTCATACGGTAGTCTTCTTCTCTGTTTGGGGCTTCCAGGAACCTCGCTTCAAGGACGAGCGACCGAAGGCGCCAGTGCTGGTAGGTCTGGCTGGCTCGACAATCGATTATTTCAGTATCATAGTAACGACTAACCACTGCACTTGCACTCACAGGGTCCTGGTCAATACAACACGGAGACAGTCGAGTCGGACTGGAACCGCCCCACCCACAACATCTCGATCGCCACGGAGATGGAGCTGGCCATGATGCAATAGCAATAAAAAGTGTAGCCATCGCAGTTCTAACAAACTTTTTTTTTTCGAAACGGAAATCCATATGCTCTCGACTAAGTCCGACTTTAGACTTCAGCGCTTGGACCTCCAGAGGCGAAAGAAGGGGAAGCTCGATGGGGGACAATGCGCGCGCTCGAGCGTCGTCTTCGGGCGGCAAGGCGCAGGCCGCGGCCGCCCCGCCCGCCGACCAGCGCACACCGGTAGATGCGCCTGCGTCTTGCGCGTCGACGGAGGCGCGCACCGACTTCAACGAGTCTCTACAAGCGTCAGAAGAGGCCGCGACCGCCGACGCGTCCGACTCCGCGGCGCTGCAGCGACCACCGCGGCCTGACAAGGCGCGCAAGCCGTCGGCCACTCCGCCCACTAGCAGCGCGGCCAAGCGGCGCAAGAACGGCGGCAACACGCCGCTGCAGACGCCGCCCGAGGTGCCTGCGCCGGAGCCCGAGCGGCCGCTGCTGTCCGAGTCGCAGTGGGAGCGGGAGATCGCGGGCTTCGGCACGGTGCTCAACGACGTGCTGCACTGCGTGACCAACCGCGACCTCGTGACCAAGACGGCCGAGTACATGGCCACGTTCCCGCAGCACGCGCTGCGCTTCCAGATCAAGATGAAGCAGGTACCAACCAATATCAGACTAAAACCACGCCGCTTTCCGTTAAAACGCCGCCGCCACTACGCTAAAAAGCCGCTACTCCAAGACCCACCACTATCACCACGTAAAGTGGAGTGTATATTATTTATTTTATTTATTCATTCATTACTTGCTGAGGCTGGCTGGCTGACTGTGCAGTGGTGGCGGCGCGCCTAATAGAAAGACCTCAGTAGTCGAGTCCTGCCTGCGTTCCCTTGTGTTGCCTGAGCGTATTGAACAAAACTTACTAACGTCAATTGTCTGTCTGTTGTCCTGCCTGCAGCGAGCGTACGCGGAGGGAGCGCGCGGGTTCCAGGCCAAGTTGATGCTGTTCTACGTGCTGCACGAGTTCCTCAAGTCCTTCGAGGGGGAGCGACTTCAGCAGGTGCAGCGCGAGTGGTTCCAGACCGTGGACGAAGTGCTCAATGCCTGCGCGCGGGAGATTCGCTACGGCGACAAGCGCAACTCCGAGGAGAACCGGAAGCGCGTGTTCAAGGTGCTGTGATGGATATTTGCTTGACTTGTGAAGATGACGGTCTTGACCCTGACTATTACTCATTGGATACCTTTGCTCAATGTAGACCCTTGCTCGTTGGGAAGAACTGAAGCTATATCCGAGGAAGATCAAGGCCTGGAAGGGCCTCGTCATGGGAGAGTGCAAACCTCGTAGAGCCCCGGTACCGTTGCCACGCGGCGAGACGGAACGACAAGCTGAAGCTCCTGACCAGCTTCAACAGTTCCAGTTACCGCCGCCTAGCACGCCTCAGCTGCAGCTGGACCGATCCAACTGCCCACTGGTTTTCGAACGCCGGAACTTTGACAGCAAACCAGAGGAAAAGCAGCACTGGCGCTACACGGCGATCGCCTTCATCGACATCTTGTCGCGGTGTCTCGGTTTGAGCAGCGATATCGCGCTCACGGCGTGCATCTTCTTCCATCGCGTGTTTGACCGCGGTATTTACGCGCGGGAGCGGTACAAGTTCGCAGCAGCCTGCCTCTTTCTGTCGGCGAAGGCGTCCAGCAAGCGCATGAAACTCTTGCGCATGGTGCGCGTTATGTACGACATCTTGGAGGCACCACTGTTTGCTGGTGACGAGGAGTTGCTCGAGATCGAGCGCCTGCAACTGCTGTATTACGAGATGGAGGTCTTGCAAGGCATTAACTTCGAGCTCACCACGGAGATGCCTTTCTATTACTTGCGTCGCGTGCTGGAAAAGATGCCGGAAAAGTGTGCGTACTTGCAAATACTGCACGGTAGGTGAAGGTATACTGACGAGATGTTCGTGTTGTCTGTGTCTCCAGTTCGTGACGCCATCAACGACGACGCGCAGACTGTCCTCGAAGAATTGTACGTCGCTGAAGCATTCTTGCAGCTTGCAGTGGTATTTAACATGCTATGCATGATATGCAGGTTCTTTCTGCCAGTGTGCGTGGATATCTCTCCGCAGCTACTCGGAGAAGCAGCTGCCTACATTGCAACTTGGAATAAGGGCAAAGATTTCAAGTTTAAGTGGTGCAGCCCCAGTCCTGAGGGCAAAGTCTTCAACGAGCGAACAGCGAGTACGGATCCATATAGGTACACACCAAGTCAAGCCCTTGCTAACACGTGCTTCCGTGTGATTTTGCAGAGGACGCGCTCCGAAGTTACAGATCGCTACAGCGCTGGAAAAAAAGCCAACAAGCGGAATTTGACGCCTTGGCTAAGCCATCAAGCTCATTTGAAGGTGATGAGGCGGCTAAGCTAAAGGAGGCTTTCAAGCCGCAGGTTGGCGGTCTCCGTCTGGATCCGTCGGGTATTCGGAACGAAGCTGAATTCACGAAGAAGACGGAAGAGGACTCCAAGGAGTGGGCTAAAACTGCTAAAACCAGCGGTGGTGGCTATCGATCAAATGGACAAAAATCCTCTCGGCGCGACGACCGAAGCTCTGCTTCTACTTCGTCACGAAGGTTCCGAGATGACGAACCGCGGATTAAGCAGGAGATCCGGTATCAAGGCAGTGACCAAGACAACGACTATCGCTACTCTGAGGACCGGGGTCGGGGCCGTGATCGATACCGGGAAAAAAGTCGGAGCCGTAGCCGAAGCCGCGAACGAGACGACAGTCGGACGCGTGGAGATCGTCGCGATCGAGACAGATACGATTACGATGACGACGACTACGATGACCGGTACCGTGAAAGCAGGCGGGATGTCAGGTACAGTTCTCGCGACAAATACTCGAGCTACGACAGAGATGACCGCGGCTACGACAAGGACGACCGGGGCTACGACCGACGCGACAGCCGAGACCTGGACTACAGGCGCGATCCCTCGTATTTCGACCGTCGTGAGCGCAAATCTGGTGGAAATGGTCATCGTGATCGAGACAGCCGCAGCAATAGCCGCAGCAGGAGCCGGTCTCGCAGCTCACGGCCGTCCTCAAGGAGCAGCAGAAAGCGCAAACGAAACTACAGCAGCCGAGGCCGCTCGGACAGCCGCAGCCGCAGCTCTAGCCGAAGTCATAGCCGAGATCGCAGCCAGCACTACTACCGAAGCGAAGACCCCTCCCCGTCGACGTCGTCAAGAAGCGCGCGGACGAGCAAAGGAAGCAAGTACGACTCGGGTCGCTCTGGCCGGAGGGATGCAGAGCGCCCGCGCGTCAAGCAAGAACGCAGCGCGGCCTAGTGCGCTCTGTGGCATTTGTGGTGGGTGAGCTGATACTGCTAGGTGGCGTAGCTTCGTTGAGTAAAACCTTCCGTACTGACTCGTATATCTAAACTATCCATGTCATGTGATGTGTGGACTGCAGACTCGCTGGCTCATGCGTCGAAAGCACGCAGCCAAGGCGCGTGTTTTCAAGAGAGGAGCTGATAGCTGAGCCTATGGACGTCCAAGCTCGCCTTCCTGCTGCTGCGAAACCTGTAAACAGCACAAGCACAACGACAGTAACAACGAGAGCTCCTGATTGCAGCTGGTAGGCAGAGTGGGCGATACATTTTGCATGGATTGCTTTGATAAGAGGGAGGCGACCTCGCCCCTTGTTTTTGCATTGCGTTTGGCGTTCGTGCGCGTCTTGTAGTCGAACACTGGGCTCACATTGGTGTCTGTGTGTTCGTTGTTGGCTTGCAGATTCTGCGAGTCGGCATCGGAGCGAGCAAGCGAGTGAACACGTGGACGAGTACAACTGGGAAGTGAAGCAGTAAGACGATGAAGAAGCGAGCGCGAGTACGATAGACGGTGTGAAAAGTGCCAGCAAAGGTAAAATGTGGCAAAACGAATTGAATAGTTGTCTGACGACTGCTTCAATGAGGGCAGAAGACCCTGATGCACATCAAATATGGAGCGCTAGCACTGACTTAGGCTGCGCCGCTTGTGTGGATGTGTGGATATGGATGGAACGGCAGCTCAACGGATGCTGATGCTGGCCCCGTCCTGCTCAGTGCCGGTAGTACGAGTCGTCGGTGGAGCTCCAGTCCGAGGAGCTCCAGTCGCCGCTGGTCTGCTTGCCGACGGCGCACGCGATGCGAGGGGTGGCCTTGCCGCAGACGGCGTGGAGGATGATGTTCCACTCGGGCGTGTTCTCCTCCGGCAGCGGGTAGTTGAGGTCGTACCACTCGCCCGTGACCTTGCTGTCGCCGTCCAGCGTGAAGTCGCCGACCTTGCCGGCCAGGTCGCCCTTCTCGCAGACCAGCGGGTCCTTGGCGTAGTCGTCCGGGTTGCAGTTGTACTCTGGGGTCTTGAGCAGGCAGTCGTCCGTGCCCACGAACTCCGAGTTGGGGCCGCACGCCTTGAGCGGGTCGTAGTGGTTGCCCGTGAGCGCCAGCCCGCACTGCTTGAAGGACTCGGAGTCGCCCTCGTGGGGCCACTTGACGTGGATGTGCCACTTGTACGCGCTCACGTCCTCGGTGCAGTTGCCGTCGGCCGCCTGGATCTCGCTCTGGTCCACGCCGCTGAAGTCCAGGTCGGCCGAGATCCACACGAACGTGGAGAAGGGGCCGGCGTACTGCACGTTGATGGAGCCGCTCACGCCCGCCGCCGTCTCGGGGTCGAACGTGTACGTGTAGGCCGGCAGCGCGCTGAAGTCGCCGTCGGCGTATTCGTCGTCGTCATAGTAGCTGCTGCCCTCGTCGTCCTCGTAGCTGTCGTAGCTGTCGGAGTAGTCGTCGTCGGCTTGGGCGGAGACCGCAAGGGTCGCGAGCGCGCAGAGGGCGAGGATCTTGGAGCTCAGCATGTTTTGGATTAAGGGGTCGCTTGGAAGAGGTGTCGGCGGGACTTGGCGAGTTGCGGAGTGAGTGAGTGAGCGAGTGAGTGGGCTGATGGCTGTGAGCGTGGACGCTCAAGGGTCGGATCGGGGTAAGACAGTTGACTTCGTCATTTTCGCCGTTCGTCTGGGTTATCCCATGGATGTGAATCAGGTGCAACCAGTTGAAGTGACTTCGAGACCCACACAAAGCGAACCTGAGTGAGTCAAATGGCGTGGATTCTCGGCTGTGACGGGCTCACCCTGTCTTCGTCAAGCTCAGCAGTCAAGAGGCTAGCGAACCCAAACAACCGTGATTACACTTCGCTTCAATCATGGCTTCGCTTGCGAGCCTTGCCTACTTCACTGACAGCGTCAGGAGAAGGACAAAATCCAGGAGAGCGCTGTCGCTAGAAGGCGTTGCGAGCTTCCATCCTTGCGAACTTCCACATGAGGTGATTGGGTTGGAGAAGATCACTGCCCTCAGCTACATGTCGACGATGCTGAGATCGGATGCCTGTCAGCAGGAAAAGAGTTCGACCTAAAACCAAATTTCATCGCTCGCACCTTGAAGTTGCTAATGTCCACATTGTCACTGTTGAAGACACACCTAGCGTCCTCCAAAAGTGTGTACTCAAGCAAACAGTGAATCACCAAGCAGGAAACATTCAATTAACTAACGGTTCGTGTAAATGTATATAGAGAGAACTTCATGGCAGCACAGCTTGCCGATTCAAATGCACCGAGTGATACCCCGTGGCTGCAACTGGTACAGCTCAGTGCCGGTAGTACGAGCCCGAGGGGGGGCCCCAGCTCCAGTCCGAGTCCACCGCTTTGCCAACAGCGCAGGCGATACGGGGAGCGACCTTGCCGCACACGGCGTGGAGGATGATGTTCCACTCGGGCGTGTTCTCCTCCGGCTGGGGGTAGTTGGGGTCGAACCACGTGCCGCTCACCTGCTTGTTGCCGTCCAGCTCGAAGAGCCCGAGCTTGCCAGCCAGATCGCCCTTCTCGCAGACGAGAGGGTTCTTGGCGTAGTCGTCCGGGTTGCAGTTGTACTGGGGCGACTTGAGCTGGCACTCGGACGTCTCAGCGAACTCGGAGTCGGGACTGCACGCCTTCAGCGGGTCGTAGTGGTTGCCGGTAATCGGGAGCGCGCACTGCTCGAAGGACTCGGAGTCGTAGTCGTTCGGCCACTTGACGTGGATGTGCCACTTGTACTGAGTCACTTCCTCCGTGCAGTTGCCGTTGAAGGCCTGGATATCGCTCTGGTCCACGTCGCTGAAGTCGAGGTCGGCACTGATCGCCGCGAAGCTGGAGAAAGGGCCGGCGTACTGCACCTTGATGGTCCCGCTCACGCCAGCCGAGTACTCGGGGTCGAACGTGTAGGCGAAAGCTGGCAGCGCAGTGTTGTCACCGTCGGAGTAGCTGCTGCCCTCCGCGTAAGTGTCGGAGGTGTAGTCGTCGGCTTGGGCTCCGACTGTCAGAGCCGCGAACGCGCAGACAGCGAGGGTCTTGGAGCTCAACATCTTTTGAGGTTCTTGGAGGTGTTGGAAAGTAGTTGGTAAATTTAGGAGTGAGCTGTTGTTCGCACTGAGCAGCGCTCTCGGGGGTACCAATGACGCCTGGGTTGAGCAAGGCATTTTCGCGTTTGACCCCATAGGTATCCAATGGATGTGAATCAGCGCAAGCGGTTGAAGTGATTCCGACCAAACAAAGCGAACCTGTTGCGTTAAGCCAAGCGGATTTTCGGCTGCGACGGTATCATCAAGTGACGTTGTCTTCGCCGAGTGAAGCTACTTTTCATCTCAAACCCCATACAACCATGATTACCCTGCTCCGATCCCACTACGCTTCAATCATGGCTTCGCAACCGAAGGTGGCCTTCCAGTCGGTCTCCACTAGCAGTGTACCCATCCGCTGGCAGAAGAACTTGTCGAGTTTCGTGTACCCCTTATCGATCTCGTCAAGGAAGGCCTGAGTCTGCTGGGCCTTGTCGACAACACTCTCCTGGAACACAGGGATCGTCTCACACGAGACCTCCACAACCGTCGAAGTCGACTGCTGTCCAGGCCCCTCTCTAGGGGCTCGCCGAAGCTTGATACAGCCATTCTTGTGGAGCTGGAGGCCGTGGAATTGCATGCCGTTGATCTCTTTAATGTTCCCGATACTGGACCACGCGAGTGTGACGCTGCCATCCTCATCCACGTATCTGCAGGAGGTCATTGTGCAGCCTACCGTAGATGTGAAGCCCTCAAAATCAGCTCGGAGTTTGAAAGAACGCACGATTGTACCTGTCTGCACCCCGCAACTCGTCAGTTCAAGTTGTTATCCTGGTCGATTCATCCTATGAAGACTTACCGACATATCGGATTCGTCGTGTCGAACGACCTGAACAACATGATCCGACTCGTAGCCGGACCCGAAGAACCGCCAGTACGCTTCCGATACGACCTCCAGCCCGAACGGCAACACTGTCCCGCGGTGCAGCCCCATCTTGAAGCCGGCCTCGATACTCGCGTCCCATCTGATCAGTTCCGGACCCATAGATAAGCCCGAGCCAAAGTACAACGTCCTACTCGGACGCTGCTGGCTTTGACTCTGCATCTGCAGCCGCAGCCGCGCGACGATGGACAATTGGTCCGCGTAAATGTCCTCTGCTGGGTCCTTCTCGCAGTCCCAGTAGCGATGCCGCTGCTGCAATTTAGCCCCAACTCGTTCCGCCACCTCTTGCTGCAAGGCACACAAAGACACAATTTCATCAGTCGCAGGTCACAAAATGGTCCTGTCGCGCGCTCGTTTTGACCTGATGCTCTTCCCATTTCCGCAGCAGCTTCTGCATCTCCTCTGACAGTCCGAGCAGCTCCTCGTGTTTTTGCTTCAGTTGCTGCTGCTGCTGCTCCACGCGCAGCCGCTCCTTGAGCTGGCGCTCTGCAATCCCGTTCCAGACCGAATTTTGGTCCGCTCCCGACCCTTTTTCGACCAAATTCTGCACCGACCGCGGCGACTGCAGCTCGCGTTTGACGGTAGCAGCCACGGGCGACGCGTTCTGCAGCTTGAGCCGCTTGAGCTTGAGCTCCAGCTCGCGTACCTGGTGCCGAAAGTAGGGCAGCTCAATCTGCATACGGCGCACGCGCTTCCGGCCGCGGGTTTTAGTCTCGCCTGCACTTGTGCTCGCCCCCGCACCACTGGGGCTGCAGTGTGGCTGCGCGTCGACAGAGCGGGCGTCCAGGCCGTTGACGAGCGAGCTGGCCAGCGCCGCCCACGCCTCCGACGTCCGAGTCGCGTCCTGCATGGAGGGAGTCAGTTTGTGATCGGAATATGATGCGTTTGGACCATTTTCGACTAAAAGGAGTCACAATTGGGACTAAAATTCGATGCGATGACATGCCAGCTGCTGCAGTGTGCAATGCAGCGAGCTGAGCATGGCAGCAGCAACTGGCCCAAGCAGCCTTCCTGCGTCCACCGCTGACGGCCCGGATGGAACCTGTAGCGGCAGCTGCTTGCACCATAACGGGCCAGCAGGTCTGTTGCATTGCCAACGAACTTTGCAGCTCCGAACTTGTAGATAGGTATGTAGCTACCCTTGGCAAGCACGACCATGACCAAGACAAAGTGTGCTACAGAAGCATGCATGGAGATAGGTAGACCCGCCAATTCCTTGCCGTGCATTGGCTTCCCTCCATAATAATGGTAAGAGTTCCAGCACTACCGGCAGCCAGCCTACCCTTTGCTTCGGCGGGAAAAGGGGTACAGTATCGTCTTCGCCGTGATTGGTGGATTCAAGAGTGCAACCTGCCTCTGATTGGTCCATAATCTATTCCCTCTTTTCCCGCGTCTTTTTCGCCGCATTTTGGCGCCACATTTTTCAAAGCGCGCCAGTCGCCACCAGGTCAATCAACAACGTCAACTAAGGCGAGGCGCAGCGCCGGTTCGTCACGCACTTGAGCTTCTGCGCCCGCCCGCCGCCTCGCACCCTGCGCACTAGGCGACAGAGCTCTCGACGACGCGTCTGCAGCGACCTCTCTCGCGTCTCCAGCCGCCCTGGAGGCGGCGCTACAGCCCAGAGAGCAGGCCATGGCCGTGTCCAGCCCCATCCAGGGCGACGCAGCGGCCCACCCAGCGCCAATACAGGACCCAGAGCAGCGCAGCACAGACGCGGACGCTCACGCAGACTCTCAAGTGTCTAATCGCCCGGAAAGTGCTGCGACAAGCGCTTCAACTACTCAGAACAAGACGCAGGAGCTAGTGCAGGTCCATACAGACGAAGCGGAGCCGGAGCAGGAGCTGGAGCAGGAGCAGAAGGAGCAGGAGCAGGAGCAGGAGATGCAGACGCCCGAGCAGCTGAGCGTCCTCCCGAGCGACGCGTCCCCACACGACAGCGACTTTGACTTCCTGCACCTGAACACGGAGGACGCGGCCGGGGGCTTCTCGCTGCTGACGCCGTCGCCGCACCGGCGCGGCTTCTTCTCTTCTAGCGCCATGGATGTGGACCTGGAGCTCATGGGGCCTCTGGCGTCGCCCCCGCTGTCCTCCAGAGCCTCCAGCGCCGCGTGCTCGCCGTCCAGGTTCTTCAAGTCGCCGCTGGCCAGTGCAGGTAGCAAAAACGCCGGCAAGAAGGCGGCGGCCACGACGCCGCAGAGACGGACCATTGTCCCCATCCGACTGGGCACCCCCAAGAGGCTGCTGGAAGCTATTGACTCGCTCAGTCAACAGGAAGAGAAGGCCCCAGCGCCAATCGCAGTGGAGGTGAAGCAGGGCATTGTGAACGCGGACAGTCTCCAGGCAGGAAGTGTTCGATCGGCGAGGAAGGCCTCGACCTCGTCGACGCCTCCGCGGACACCGTCCCCCTCGTCACGACAGCAGCTGCTCTCGCGGCGACTGAAGGACGTGTTCGACCGCACGGACGACGACGAGGAGCGTGAGGTTGTGCGTGGAGCGATGAAGTCGCCGGCTACAACGGGTAAGAAGACTGATGCGACGCCCTCTCTTCTGGACGCTGACGACATTCAGTGCGTTCCGAGCGGACTCATGACGAGCCCGAGCGAGCACGACTCGTTCTTCTCGTTCGCCAACTCGCTGTCGCCTCTCATGCCCGCGGAGGAGTTCGAGAACAGCTTCATGTCGGTCAAGCTGTCGCCGATGGTGGCGCTCTCCTCCTACGACCTTCCGAGACTGTATGTTGACTGCTTGTCGAGACTCTTGAGATCCGCGTTGCCCTTATTCTGACGTGGTGCTTTTGCTGTCGTCTACAGGCTCCCACCGTTCCCCGAGCCGGACCTAGCTGTTGACCCAGCGGAGGGAGTAACAACTGGGGTGCACGATGGCACACCGACCATCCTCAAGACCCCAAAGAACAAAACGAAGAGCAACCGAGGACTGTCATCAGCAGGATCTTTGACAGGAGGTGGCATTTCAGCCCCTGGCTCTGCGTCTGCATTGGAATCCCCGAACTTCTTCAGCGAATCATTCCCAAACATCCAGGCGTCTATGAGCGCCACACCGGGAAAAGACGAGCGGTCTAAGCTCGGGGGCCACAGCGTCATGAAGATGAAGCTTCACACGTCGTTTGGAGCCTCTCCATCTTTGCTCGACTCGCACTCCACGCGCGAGATTCAAGCCATCAACAACAGCCTGTACGTTGGTTGCAGCTCTATGATACGATGATATCCCAGCACAGGTAAATCTGACCCGCGTTTAACGTGTTCGTGTCCGTTTAGCAAAAAGAAGAAGCATATTCGTCGACGGAAGGCTGACGAGCGCCAAATGACGAAGTCTTCGTCTTCCACCAACGTTCAGCGTAAGCTGTTGCAGACCCCGGTGAAAGCTGCGGCATCTCCGCGCACGACCACACGGTCACCGCTGCACCCGTGGAACGGCCAAACTCCGCAAGCTAACATGTTCAAGACGCCCACACCTCGAAAACTAGCTCCGAGTCAGAAGCTTACTGATGAGATGCTGGCGACACCCCCCTCACCCCCTGTTGCGCGCAGGTTGATTCCAGCAACGGAGCCGGTAGCAGGAGCCCTGTCCACACCACTCATCAACAGGAGGAAGCGGAAAGCGCAGCAATGTGTTTCGATGCCATCCTCGATGGCCAACATTTCAGGACTCAAGATGCAGAAATCTCCGCTGGGTGTTCGACAGGCAGTAGCTCTCGCTGTAACACCAGCGAAGCAGATCAAACGGGAGTTAATCGCTACACCACAAGGCCACTACACCGTGTTGACGCCACAGATGACCAACAACCCAAGCGGCATGGCCCCATTTGACAGCAGCATGCTGAAAACGCCGACGCCTCTGGGATCATCATCGGCGCTGACGATGTCGCTGCAATCTGCATCGAAGGCGCCTCTCGGTCCAGCACCTGTGGGAATGGCAACACAGGTACCCAAGAAGGCGCCGTGCAACTGCAAGAAGTCCAAGTGTCTCAAGTTGTACTGCGAATGTTTTGCTAGTGGTGGATACTGCGATGAGAGCTGCAATTGTCTCGACTGCTCGAATACACCGGCGACGGAGGAGGTAAGACAACAAGCTATCGCAGCGCGTCTGGAGAAAAACCCGAACGCGTTCAAGCCCAAGATCGGTGCCACGCCTGGTATGACTCCAGGTAGTGCCCGTCGTCTATCTGTCGGTGCGTCTGGAGGTAGTCACGCTTCACCGGGAACTTTCCTGTCGCCGTCGGGTCGGCTGAACCTCCAGCAACAGCATCAACTCTTGAGTGCGGGTTTGCTGTCGACGAAGATGCACAAGCATGGTTGCCACTGCAAGAAGTCAGCGTGTCAAAAGAAGTACTGTGAGTGTTTCCAGGCTGGAGTGCCTTGCGGTGAAAACTGCCGATGCATTGTACGTAAACATTGCAGTCCCTCGGTCTCATAGCTGTCTAGCGATCGCTAACCTCGAATCTGCTCTGACTTTTGTTTCAATAGGACTGCAAGAATCAAGCACCATGCGTTGCCCATGCCAATGGTGTTGCAACTGCTGGTTCTGCTGTCGTTGGCACTCCTGCTCGCATTGCCAACGAGATCGACGAGACCTTTGTATCGCCGGTGCTTCAGGGTGTGAGGAAACGGATGCGCATCGATCGCGAGACTTGGAAGAAGGACTTCTCGTCACCGTTCGAGGCCTCTCCAAGGCGCGAGCGTGAACGCTCGGAGCGATTGCAGTCGAGGATGCTTGCTTCTACTGGTGCGAGCGGCAATAGCAGCACTCCGGTGAAGTCACGAGTGAGAGCAGTGCCGTTCACGTCACCGGCTACTCCTCAAGTGAGAATTGGTACCAAGCGACAACACGACATGTCACCGGTCTGTGGTGTGGGTGAAGAGCAACGGGGTGCCAACAGTGGAGCTCCGCCCAGTGTGAAGACTATGAAGGAGCGCCACTTGCAGCAGTGTGCGTTTGCTGGCAAAACCAGCGTCGTGAAGGCTGCGTTGTCTGCTGTGGTGCGTTCCTCAGTAGGAGCCGAGCGAGTGTTTGTGCTGCCGCTGTTTGGAGCTCGCCTTCCTCCGTTGGAGAGCGGCGTCAGCGCGAAAATCTTCCGCTTCCTCGACAACGCGGATCTGCACAATGCCAGCTTGGTGAGTCACCTCTGGAACCAGGTTGCGCTGGGCGACACTGTCTGGGACCACGCCAACTTCATCCCCACAGAGACGAGCGTCGCCGTCTCGCACAGCAACCTGATACTGGAAACGCCGGTCAAACCCAGTCTGGCTGTTTCGAACTCGGAGGGCAGGCGAATGGTGGCGATCAAGCGCGAACCAAACCTTGCTGTGCTCTCGGCCTTTAGGTAAGTAGGATAGGAACCAACATGAAGATAATTATTAGCTTGTAGTAGGATAGGAAAACACCATAGGAACTGTATTAGCTGCCGAAGAATACACTGCAGACCAGCAGCGAGCCCAATACATGTGCTGCGTTCACATGTGAAAACGATCGACTGATGCATCGACAGCGCGGAAACTCGTTCACGTCCCGTAGATCCTTTCCCTTTGAGGATCTATAGAAGGTCATACACGCTGCACTTTGAAAGGCCCGACCGTGACATTAATCACCGTCAACTTAAATCTTGAGATCGGGTCTTGAATGCTGCTGCTCAAGGCGAAAGCTTCGGCATCCGGCGGGGGTTGTCCAGCGAAATGTGTTGCATCCGAACGGCGCCCAGGATAATTTCCGGCAGCTCTTCGTCGGTCTGGGCCTCGAGCAGGAAGGCCATGTCCACCACCAGCGACTTAGTCACGCCTTGCACCATGCCGACGACAGTGTTGGCCACCGAGTTGGACGAAATGTCGATGTCCACCTCGAAGTAGTTCTCTCCACGGTGGTACGGACACTTGAGCTTGTTGCCGAGCAGCGTGGGCTTGGAGCCGACCGACTGCTTGATGATGAAGCTTCCCTCGACGACCGTCGGAATGAGCTTGAAGCGCGAGTTTCGGAACTGGTCGTCGCCGTCGAAGAAGTCGTTGAGCAGCTCGGAGAAGGGCGAGCCGTCCTCGAACACGTTGTCGCGCACGGGCTGAAAGTAGAACACCATGCACACGTTCTCCGGGCCCGGGATGATCATGTTGACGACGAACGTGAACTTGGAGCTGGTGCGGCCGATGCTGTCCGGTCGAGACGAGATGTTGTATCGCTCGGCCACGCTCTCGAACGACAGCAGATCCACGCCCACCGTGTGGAACATTGCCGGCGCCGACGGGATCTTCTTCTTGTCGTTGAGGTAGTTGTGGCCGCGCACGCTGAAGAGCGACGCATCAGGCTCGGCCCACATCTTCTCCGGCAGACTGGTCTGAAGCTTCTGCACGCCCATGACAACTCCCATGGAGTCCACGCTGGTGCGCTGAGTAACCGCTGACTCCTCCTGGCCAGCCTCCGATTCCTCGCCCTCTCCAGCAGGAGCCACCGAGACGTTGGGCGTGACGAAGTCCGTGGCGCTCATTTCGTCGCGGATGCCCACAACGCTGCGCAGCATGGGCATGACGAGGTCCACGTCCATGCCGAGCTGGTGGTAAATGCGCGACCAGCCGCCCGGGTCGTATCGGAGCACGTACGTGACCAGCGTGCGGATGGACCCGCTGGGGACGCGCTGAGGGGCGATGACGAAGCCGCCGCCCAGCAGATTCGCGCGCACGTAGTTGTGACGCACACGACACTCCGGGTGCTCGATGCTCTGGTACATGACGAAGTAGGATCCGTCTTCCTCGCGGCGCCAGTAGCGCATGAGCACCAGGTCGCGCGCCTTCTGCCACAGCGGCCACAGGTGGGTTGGCCGTTGGGTCACGTAAACGATATCCGCGTGGTCGTCCAGCTGCTGGATCACGCGCATGGTGGCCGTGGCCGAGTCCCAACGCTGGAACCTCTTGGAGTTCATGATCAGTCGAAACACCTCGGTCGGAGATCCGTGCACCACCTGCGAGACACGGAAGCTCGGGATCTCCGGAGCTTGCGTAGGCGTCACCGCAGCGCAACACACTGCGATCGCCACGAGCGCCGTCATGAAGCTTAGCAGCATATTGTTGGCGAACGAGTACATGCTGCTGAAGCTCAACGCCGCGCCCACACAGGCGCTGAAGATGAGCCCATTGGTAGTCGCCGCATGCTGCGCGTACAGGTTGGCCGCGACATTGGGTCCGAGCGGGCACTCCTGCATGATCCTCAGGCCTCCCTCCACCCTGGCCAGCCACCAGGCCTGCTCGGCCTTGACGTTGTCCGCGTCCAGATTGAAGAGCGACACCGTGTCCTCGTCCGTCTTGAGCAGCCGCGGCACGTGCGTGGGCGTGGGGAAGATCTCGGCGTCCGTCTTGAGCTTCTTCTGGTGCGCCACGAGCTCGCGGATGGAGCGCACGGCGTTCTCCAGCGCGCGCTTCCACTCCTTGGCGTTATCCTCGCTCTTGGCGCCCAGGTCCAGGAACCGGTCCTTCTTGTACGACTTCTCGCCCGAGCCGGCGTCCCCGACCGCGAACGTGATGCGGAACATCCACACGGGCCCGTGGTGCTTGTGCTTCTCCTCCGAGTTGAACACGGGGCTCACCACGCACGCGTCCGTGAGGATGTAGGTGCCTCGAGGCGCTGGGTCGCCGCGCTTGCGGTAGTAGCGGAGCTGGTTGCCGTCCAGCAGGAAGTAGCGATCCACTGCAGCAGAGACACAAATTATGACATGGGTTTTGAGCCTTCTACTGCGAGTTCGAGCATGGAAATTGCACGCGCGAGAGCTGCGTACGCCAGATGAGGTTCATGTGGTCGCGGCGCTTGGTGAGCCAGCCCTCCATCGTCACGCGCGGGCTCAGGAGCGGAGGGTTAGTTAGTGACGAGGTGGCGAGACGCTAAATTGAGACTGCGTGGCGGATTTACGACTGAGCTCAGTTTTGGTGTCGCGACGGACGGATTGTGACATTTTGGTCCGATGGATGTAATCCGCAGCTGCGATTGGCTGGATTTGGGTCAGAGCCGGGCCGTGGGGACGATTATGGCGACACCTTTTTCCCGTTTTGTGGCAAGGCCACACCAAATGCACACAAACTGCACTACAACTGTAACGTGGCGACAACTTGTTCAATGCGAGCCCGAAGCGACAGCAATATGCTGCACCCAGTCTCTTAACTCTTGTCTCCTCGCTCCTTGTCAACAGCAAAATGGCTGCGATTGCATTGAATCTTGCAGTCAGCTTGAGACTGCTGCAGCCAGCGCGCGCGACGGCCGCGGGTCTAGAAGCCCATCCAGCCCGTGTACCAGCGGTTCTTGAACTTGTAGGCGTCCGTCATCTGGCGGTACATGAAGAAGAAGCCGAGCGCGCAGCCGACGATGGACACGTAGCGCACGGCCGGGTTGCGCACGTACAGCGCCCACTGCGAGAGCAGGATCATGAAGATGGCGGCGGCCACGTCGTAGCCGCCCACGATCAGGCCCTCGTACACGAACTGCTGACGGCCCTGCGGGTGGAAGTACTGGATGTTGCCCTTGCGGTCGGCCGAGTAGGGCGGCGGGTTGCGGATGATGCAGTAGACCATGCCCGAGACCGAGAGCCCGTAGAACAGCAGCGACACCGTCATCCAGAGCTGCTTGCGGCGCAGCTTGGCCATGACGAAGTCCAGGTGGGTCAGCACGAGCTTGGCCGTGACGGCCGTGGAGGCCAGCGCCGCAGCCAGCAGCACGTAGAGGAAGGTCTTGGAGCGCTGGATCACGAAGTCGAAGCCCGTGCGCTGCTTGACGAACGTGGCCATGGCCTCGGCCTCCTTGCCCTGCGAGTAGACGTTGTAGAGGTTCTGCGGCTCCATCTTGGCCTTCCTGGGCGTGCGGTCGCCCGCGTCGATGGAGCGGTCGGGCGCGATGTACACGACGTGGGGCGCCGAGGTGAACTCGTACATGCCGAAGGCCTCCTGGTTGGTCTCGAAGTCCACGACGCCGAAGAAGACCTCGAGGCCGTCGCGCGTGTCCACCTTGACCTGCTTGGCGGCCTCGTAGCTCTCGCCCAGCGTCTCGAACTCGGGCGCCACCTGCGCGCACGTCTCGCACTTGTACTTGGCGGCCGTAGCCGTGAACAGCAGCACCAGGTGGTACGGCCGGTCGGGCCGCGCCGCGTAGCGCGCGAACAGCTCGCTCGTGAAGGGCACCACGCCGTCGCGCACGCGGCCCTGCAGCTGCGCCAGCTTCTCCGCGCCCTTAAGCGGCGCGTCCTTGCCCTTGCGGCCCTTCTTGGCCGCCTCCACGTCAATGCCCGACCAAATGGTCACCAGCAGCAGCGCCGCCAGCAGCGCCAGCACGCGCGTCATCGTCATCCCGCGCGCCATCGTCCGTCCCCCCGTCGAAGGTGAGCGCTGCCACGTGGAGAGGATCGAAAATGAACAGCTCCGAGTAGCAATTGTCGCTCTGTCCAGCGCAATGTGTCGCATTTGAAGTCGGATTGGATTAAAATGAGTCAGGAGACGCCGGACAGATACTTTTGTGTCAAGATACATTTTTTGATGACGCATATTTTTGATACGCATTTTTAGTCCGCGCACACGTGTTGCGGGCATATATACCCTCCCTCCACCGCACAGCCATGGCGGTCCCGACGGCGGAGGAGAGCGCGCGGCGCTTCCGCATGGTCTACGTGGGCGCGTCGCTGGTGGCCATGCTCATCTCGACCTACACGACGCTGTACGGGCCCATGGACCTGTCGGCGCCGTCGCCGTCCGCTGCCTCAGGCCCGCTGGACGCCCGTGCGCTGGACCAAATGACGCGGACCAATTCGGCGGCGCGCTTCCGCTGGGGCACGTACCGGCCGGGACTTTATTTGGGTCTGCGCTCTCGCACGGCGCCCGAGTTTGTGTCGGCCGGACTATTGTGGGGATCACAATTGGAGGACGTGTCACAAATCAGACACCAGTGCCGCCAAGAGGACCGACTTCAACGTTACGGCTGGCTCGAGCACGACGGGGCCAACTACGGGCTGCAGACCGTGGAGGACCAATTCAACCGCCTGGAGCTCGCCACCAGCTACGCGCGACTGCAGGCCGACCAAGTGCAGGGCTGGGCCGCCCGAGTGCAGGCCGGGCCGCTGACGCCCAGGGACGAGCACCTCGCGCGCAAGCAGGTGCCGAGCAACAAGGTGTCGCTCTTCTTCTACGTGGACCTGGGCTGCGGGGACGAGAGTCTGGAGCTGGAGTGCCGCCACAAGCTGCAGAACCTCATGGAGGTCACGGCCGAGCCCGCGCGCGTGCAGTGCGGCCAGCAGAAGGACGAGCAGTGTGTGCAGATGGTGCTGGAGAGTGAAGGACCCGACGGGGAGCGCGCGCCGGAGGACGCTGCTGCGCCTCTGACCTTCCAGATGCACGTGCAGCTGAAGACGGGCCCCAGTGTGCGAAGCGCGGAGCTCCACTACGCCGGCCTCAAGAACACCAACGTGATCAATGTGAAGGACAGGCTCGTGTCGCTGGCCCAACGGCCGGGCGGTGAGGTCAACAAAGACCTGAGGTCGGACAAGGAGATCCAGCTGGAGAACTTCATCGAGGAAGGCAGCACGCTCGTGGTGGTGCAGGCCATCGTGGATGTGGACGTTGCTACGTTCAAGGACGGCGACGTGGTGCTGGACGTGCTGTTCAACGAGGCCGCGACCTCAACTGCGGCTGATGCTGTGAAGACGCCGATCGACAGTCTCGTCACTGGAAAGCTGGCCGAGTACTCGCAGCAGTTCGACAAGAAATTCGAGGAGGCTTTCCATCTGTCCTCGAAGACGTGGCCGACGAACGATGGAGAAGAGGCCCCGTTCAGCGACAGCCTTATGGCCTTTGCCAAGGCGGCGTTCAGCAACTTGATCGGAGGTACGGGCTACTTCTACGGCAGTTCGCTCGTGCAGCATGACCCGGAGAACCCCGAGACTGTGGAGTCCCCTGAGAAGCCGCTGTTCACGGCTGTCCCATCGCGGTCATTCTTCCCGCGAGGTTTCGTGTGGGACGAAGGCTTCCACCAGTTTGGCGTGTCGGCGTTTGATGACAACATCACGCGTGACGTGATCGCCCACTGGCTTGGGCTTATGGAGGAGGACGGCTACATCGCTCGCGAGCAGATTTTGGGCCAAGCTGCGCGTCGTCGTGTACCTGCTGAGTTCTTGGTGCAGCATGTGGAACACGCTAACCCTCCTACGCTTCTCATTGCGTTGGAGAAGATGATGCAGTGGCACAAGGACGCTGACTCGGACAAGGACCTGCAGGAGTTCGTGCGCACGATCTTCCCGTTCCTGAAGCGCTGGTACAGTTGGTTTTTGAAGACGCAGTATGGCCCCAAGACGGCGAGCTTCCGCTGGCGCGGCCGCCACCCGAACGATGGCAAGCTGATTTCCAACACACTCTCGTCGGGCCTGGACGACTACCCGCGCGCGTCGGTGCCCAGCGAGAACGAGATGCACGTGGACTTGCTGTCGTGGATGATCCGGTCGAGCGATGTGATGGCGAAGCTCGCAGCTTTTATCGGTCGGGAAGCCGATGTGGACCGCTTCGAGAAGAACAGCGCGCACTTCTTCACTGGACTGGACCAGCACCACTGGAACGAGGAAGCTCAGTCGTACTTCGACGTGGGTGACCACAGCGAGGACGGCGTCATTCAGTACCAGGTTGCCATTCGCTGTCGCAATGGAGACGGCCAAGTGGTCGACGCTACGGCACCTATCGCGCAGATTGAGACCAGGAATGTCAAGTGCCCGGATACCCACCCAGAGTTTATGTTCCCGCTAGGCGACGGTCGCGGTGGGCTGCAGATGCTGCCTGTATTCGTCCCCGGTACCACAGAGCTGCAGCACGTGAAGCACGTGGGCTACGTCAGCGTGTTTCCGCTGCTGTTGAAGGTGCTGCCGCCGGACTCTCCGAAGCTGCTTGCTCTCCTGAAGCAGATCACCGACCCTGCGCAGCTGTGGTCGCCGTTCGGACTGCGCTCCTTGTCTACGCGGGACCAGTTCTACGAGCAAGAAAACGCGCCGGGAGACAACCCGTACTGGCGCGGAGCTATCTGGATGAACGCCAACTACCTGGCTCTGGATGCGCTACACTACTACGCGCAGCCGAGCACGGGCAGTCCGTACCAGAAGGAGTTCGAGAAAGCGTACGCTGCGTTGCGGACGAACGTGATCGCCAATGTCTACCGCGAGTACGAGCGCACTGGGTACCTCTGGGAGCAGTACAACGGCGACATCAGTGCCAAGCAGAACTACGGTCAGGGACAGCGGTGCCACCCGTTCTCGGGATGGACGGCGCTTGTGGTGAACATTATGGCGGAGATCTACTAGAGGAAAGGCTTACTTACTGCTGTAAAAAGCAGAGTGTGGAGATGGCGGTTAGATTTACTGCAAAGGCAATACTTTCAAGAAGAAAATAACGTGATATGATATCGGACGAGTTTCACTTCCTTGTCGGCGAGCACACCGGCCTTCAATTGTCCATAGGTCCTCCTCGTCAGCACTGAGAGGCAACAAAGAAGGCATATCGGCGGGGAGGCCATGAAACGTGTAGCCGTACGACTGATAGTGCTCGCCTTCCGTTGATCCGTCGGACCCACCGTCAACATATCCAATGAGAACTCCCCACTTGGTGCACACAATTGCACCTCCGGAGAAACGTGGAGCTGACACTGATGACAACCTCATTTTGTTTACGCTCCAAGCAGATCAAGTTGCTGAAGTTAGACGCACAAACGCACGTAGAGCAGGAACTTTTTCAGTATAGTGCCGCCTGGCCGGCTCAAGCCACATAAATCAATGGAGACAAGCGACGATGGTTGAGAACTGGCCTTGGTCGTCTGCTGCACCGATGCATCGCGCGCCACACAACTCCGCACCGTGATGCATGTAGATGTAGATCTGTACAGTAACACACATTCGACCTGTCCGAGTGTAAAATATTTTTTATTTTTATTTTATTTTTTATTTTTTGCGGTTACCGCCGATAGCGCTCGGGGCGAGCACTGCATCGAACCCCGCTGACCGGGCCCCTCAGGTACCCGGCGGCTACGGCTCCGTCCTAATTTCCTACAACATGCATCCTAAATATGTATCTGATCAGGACCTTCTCGTACTGATGTTCTCGCTCTACCGTGGGTCACGCATGAGCTTGCCCTTGCTCCTCCATTGTTGTTCCACTAGGATCGTCGTCCTCCTCAGCTAGGGCCGCCTCCAGTCGTCTTATCTGCCAATTCTCACGCCACCTCTCGGCCCGCTCACGACGTACCGATATATGGCGAGCCAGTACGGTGTCAAATCCCATACCTGCGCGGGTGTGCTGGCGCCGACTTCTCCGAATGTCGGCATTAACCTCCTCCAGTAGCGTGCCTTCGTCTCTTGCCTGTATTACCCGTACGTTTTCCTGGCATGTTGTCTTCCAGTGCAGTCTATTGGACATCCAGATACTGCGTAGGACGCCAAGATGCAGTCTCGTGCCACCGGCAGAAGTGACCATGAGGTATTGAGCCCATCGCACGGTTGCCGGAGTAGCCGATGGCCACGTCTTCCAGCCGCATGGAGCCGAGTATACCTCCGGAAACTCATTTTGTAGCCAACAACGGTTATCCAGCAGAACGGGGTCCGCCCCAGTTGTGGCTAGTGCAGAGTTCCATGTAACAAGTGCCTGATGGGGACCGTATACGGGCGAGTCCTCACTCGTGTACTCGATGATAAGCCAGTCTGTAGAGATCGCACTGTAATGCAGACCACCATTCCGACACCCAGCAGTGCTGCTGTGCATGAGTTATGTGTGGGGTAATAATACCGATCCATACAGGAGAGGGGTTCTTGGCTGTGATATTCCGACGTTCGGTGGAAGAGGTTTGGCTTACCGCTTGCCTAGTCCTCATTCGAAATGTATTCACCGGGATACAGACAAACCACTCGATTCCCATCTATGTGCCGGTGAGGTATCATAGCACGCGACCCACAATGTTTTTCTCTCATCTCTGCATCCGTTGTATTCGGCGCGAATAGAGTCCCATCGGCTTTCGTCCGCTGGTATAAACGTGTCATCGATCCACCATGCAGCTTGATCAGCAGGTGGCTCCGGTTTCAGTAATGCTGCACCGTATTTCGGGTTTCGCGTTCCCGATTCCCAAAGTCCCGTCACCTGGCACGGGTGATAGGGTTTATCGGAGATGCCGGGCCCGCTAGGCCCCGGCGGCTCCGATCCGATTGGTTGTAGCTCCGATCTCCGACTCCGCCCGACTAAAATATCTGAAGTTAGCCAAAAGTCGCTGAAGTGAATAGAGTGGGGAGTGAACAGTAAGCCCGCACAACGTTCGAACTCGCAATGGACGCTGAAGAGTGCAGACGGGGAGTGCAAGAAGCGAAGTCGCAGCGTGCTTTCCCGCCAAGTGTACCGTACCCGGAGCTAACGAGCTGGAAAGACAACATGGCCCCTCTCTCAAAGTTGTTTTCCCGGCCGATTGTTGTGTGGGTCCCTGAGTGTTTGAATGGGGGCAACGCTGAGTGTGTTTCTCCTGGTTGTTACTGCTCGCCACGTGTAAAGGAGTACGTACACCGTACGGTCGATCTTGTTGACGCGAAGTGCGACTTGCTTTACGTGCGGTACGAATGCGCTGGTTCTACAGGAACTTGTTTTACTACAATATCACCAGCATATTTGCAGAAGCACGTGGAGTTTCTGGTTCACTTCCCTTTTGTTTTGTCGGTGAAAGGAGGGCTTTCTAACGAGTTTATGGAAATGGTTCATGATGGGATTATGTCGCCGAATGGGCTGTCGAGTGCATTGGCTACTGTGGAGCGCCGGCGCCAAAGCCGGTATTACAAGCTCTACACTCATTTTGCGGATAGAGTTCGGCGACTCCGGAACGCTAATGCTGACTATGTATCTCCGACCCCGCCAACTTGCTCTCAGTATGCCTCCGACAATGCTCCACCAACTACCCAAACGCTGACAGCGTTTTGGATGGAATTTACAACGATTTACAGTTCTCTGTGTGAAAATCTCATGAAGCACTTGAAGATTCGAAGAGCGCTCTGCATTGATCACTCCGTGAAATTTTGTAAGCGTCTTAAGATTTGGACAGGCAGTGGGAAACGTGATGGTATGGCAAACTGAAAAATGCTTCTTCTCGCTCAAAATGAAATTGGGCAGATCGTTGGTCGTTGCCTTACACGCTCAGAGAACAATGATGAAACTGAGGAGCTACTAAAACGTGTGGAGCCCATACTTGCACCGTTTACTGACGATGCTAAGCTTTTGGTAGTAAGTGATGATGCCACTGGAATTCGCAATCTGGTTAGCAGAGCGTTTGGCGATCGTGTCTCGACCAAGCAAGACCCGTTCCATGTAATACAGCGCATAACCGAGAAGGTTAAGTCAACTAAGCGAAAGTGGTTATCTAAGGAGCTAAGTAATGCGCTGTACACAGTAGATGGCACGCTGCGACCCGTTGACGAAATGGAGAAAAGGTTTTTACGTGCTGTGAGAAGTGTTGCATTGGCGGACGTGAACTGCTCGGATGCAGAGTGGCGTGGCTGTTATGAAAGTAACGCGAAGCAGATTCGTCGCGGAGATCTCTTTGTCTCTAATAACACGTACGAGGAGGCTGCTAAGACGGTGAGAGTCGTATCCACCAGTCAACTCGAAGGATTTCACTCCGCCTTGAAAAAACTACTCGTCCGCACTGTGTCAGCTCCCGTTGGTTTGCGAATTCTTGACATTTTTATTGTTCGCCACAATCTCCGCGTTGGGACAAAGTTTGGCCGTAATGCGAATTTAGGGGAACTGGACTTCATACAACTAGCTCAAGCTGCATTGGTAAGTCGAGGCGCGTTACCAGAGTCGGCACAATTGGAGTTTGCGCTAACGATGCTGTCCCAACCCCAGATTTCTCCGCAATACCGCTCAGCCTCTCGCATAGACTTTGATCTCGACCAATGGAGACGAATTTTTGAAAATGCGCGTGTGAGCAATGCTGGCATTGATGCTACACTTACCGCTTCTCGACGCCACAAGAAAACAATAAAGGAACTATTTTTCAACTGCGCAAAAGTTGCCCAGTCAACCCCCCTTCGCACGAAGGCGTTCTTTGAGTCGATGCAACTGACTGAGACTTCGTACGAGCCATCCTCTGATTTTTGGCTAGAAGAGTACGAGCTGCTGCGTCAAGTCCGGTTTGAGCAGGATCGAGAAGGGGCTGTGTGGAAATCGTGTGTCCATGTCACGACGATACTTTTCAACATGGTGGTAGAGTTTAACACAAATGTGGCTTTCCGTTTGCGTCGGAGATCCTACTCAACGATCGAGGGGAAGTTAAAGCAAATGTCGGACCCGAAGGTGGATAGCTGTACTAAAAAATCCTTCGCAAGCAGACCTCCGCTGTTCTCGTTTGATCTCAATCGTAAGACTACCAGCAAGGAAAATACTGACGAGCAGAAGCTGATGATAGATTTGTTTGGTGTATTGCGAGCTACAAAGACCATCAAGAGCAGAACACAAGTGTTTGTCCGTGTTTACGATTTTGCAAGTCGAGTTTGTGAGGGTATTTTCCCCAAGGACGAATCTGCTCTCAAACGCAAATGGGCTGCCCTCAAAACAGCGGCCAACAATGGTCGCGAACCAAAACTTAAGCCCCCACGCGCAGAAGGCTTTGCCCGGAGCAAATTTACTGAATGCAGTGGCGCCGCAGATGCTATTCCACCAGCAACGCCGTCACGTGATGTCGCTACAACCAACACAGCAGTCTCTAGGCTTTTAAGCACAGCTGACGTTGCGGTGGGGGTGGGAGCAACACCAGATCTGGCGACAACTAGCAATGCTTTGGTGAGTGGCATCTCAACATTTGTTCCAGCAGTATTACAGCAGCATCTCACACAAGCGCCAGTCGACCAAGGTAGTGGCCTTCATGCTGAAGCTGCACACGGTTCTCGTTGTGAAGGCGGACATGCTGTTTGTCCTGCTGCCAAAAGCAAGAAGCGTAAGTACACTAGAAATCGCCATCAGATTTGGGATACTTTCGAGCAGAAGCTGCAGCACGACCGAGAGCTCCCAACAAGTGGGTTGAGATGTTTGCCCTTTTCCAAGAGAGGTATCCAGACAGCGATATGAACCCAGACTCGCTGTGGCAGCGACTAAAGGAGCCCAAAAAGCGAAGTCGAAGAGCGCAATTTCACTAGCAAGCGAGTATACCTGCTGCCCCAGCGTTACCTGCTTACGCACTAGTAGTTCCGCCGGCTACAAGCATGCGGAAGCTGTCGAAAGATAAAAAAACGCTGCGGAGATCCATCGCAAAGGAGCTACTGCGAGTGATTGCAGACAACAACCAGCACGGTCAGTATTCACTCCTTCTTCAATGCAAATGCTTAATGCAATACTAGTACACTGTTAGCCCCAGCAATCCTCCTGTCAGCCGATGCATGTTCTTGTCATTGCTGTTTGTATCCCCTCGAACCACCTGTCTTCTTACTTGATTATTGTATTGATGCTCACTGCTCTATTTCAGGATTTGAGTGGGGAAACGAACGTTTTGCCGAAACGTAAACGGTGGCAAGCGGTGGCGAACGGTGACTAACGGTGGCCAACGGTGCCGACAGGCCCCAGGGCATTAGCGATAAACCGGTGATAGGAGTATTGCGCCGCGTGAGGGTGTGCCGCTCGTTGGAGTTACACGGGTAAGAGACGACCCGCTGGTCGCTTCTTGCAAAACTGCATTTCCAGGGTTAGAAGGTGGCTGGCATACGATGCCCATCGCCACTCTCGTACCAGCGAGATCACCTGCGCTGCGTGAGCCCATAGGTTGGGATTGAGTTGGACCAGCACCCGCCATGGACCTATTTCCTTATCATCACATGTCCACCATGATCGAGTTTGTCGGCCGCTTTCTCTGGCAACAAGGTGGCAACGGCCTGGTATCATATACTCCTGGTCTGGAATCCAGAGGCGATGACACAGGATCTCGAGTTGTCTCCCCACCTCAACATACAGGCTTGCCGTTGCAACGCATCCGTCCTGACCCACTCCATATCGATGAGCTTGTGTATCTATCCGCGGCTCACTGCATATCCGACAGTGTGGCTCCCACTGGGTGTTTCCTGAGATTAGTGTGTAAGACATTGGTAATCGATCTCCAATAAAAACGCTTTTGATAGTCATCCCACCCGAGTAACTTGGTCGTATTCAAGTCAGTATCGCACGCCGTCTGCCTGTGTTCTCCACGTGTGCCCATTGCTTCAATCCAGGTGGACTTCCGTTTTCCCGCTGCTAGTTTCGTCAAGAATCGCTGGTTCGCCCTACGACCGGGTTTCCGTGAGAATCAATGAAGTGAGCAGCATCCCAGGACATGATGCCTGTATATGAGCCGGTCATACTGAGGTCGTGGCTCTGGGCAGCATCTGCGTCAGCTGCTGCAAGTGCTTGGCGCTGCTCATTCCGATGTGAGCTCGTGCTCTTGGTGCGAGCGTAGTAAACGCCCCACCCGGACGCATCAGCGCCACCATGGTACGAATTTCCACTCGATGCTTGTTGCTATACTTAAGATGCGACGATCGAATACCGTTTGCGATGGCACGAACAGTCTCTAAGGTTCGAATGGCTGCTAAGTTGTCACAGACTTGGGTACCTGTGTCACTCGATGCCATCAACCCAGCAATGAGGGCGTGGCACTCGCATCGGGTGGATGTCATATCCGCCCAGTGCACCGCAATTCTGCCAATTTTGCGGACAGTTCCTGTACGAAGTCCCCATCCACCGGTGGCACTTGGTGTCCCCCCATGACATACACTCCCATCTCCTGCTGCAATACAATTTTCACAGTTGCGGAACTCTTCCCAATGCACCCACGGTCGACGATCAATTCGTACCGGGCGGGTGGTACACGTCTTGCAGTTTACATGATGCCACTCCAGACACTACGGCACCTTGGCGCCGATTGCACTGGCTAAACGCTCGGTCAGAAGGTTGGAGCTCTCCTGTTGCCATGACTTCGTCATAGTTTCGCGACGATCGATTAAATGCTTCCCTGATTAAATCTCTGCTCATTACACCAGTAACGCCTCCAATAGATGTATCACTCCAGATAATCACTCGGTCTTTGGCCGACCTACCTCCGCGTCGACGAAGGTACACCACTTCTACTGGTACGCATATATTGGCTAGTTCCGATCCAATTTCACCTGGGTGTGGTTTCCACACACCGCTGTTGGGGCGCGTCTCCTGCCACCACTGAACATTGATGTCTAGGCCATGACCATGGGGGTTGTCAATTACTATATCGTCAACGCGTTTTCCAAGTTCATAACCGCGCATTTCCAATCCCTCGTCCGTGATATCAAATTCGCTCGCAATGAAAAACTGACAAGGGCCTACTTCCATCGTATGAATCTGTAGATAACTTGTGTCTACTGGGATCCGTCCGACCGGCGTTACCAGCTCTCTGTAGAGTTCTGACACAGTACGGCTTTGATGTCATCCTCTATCGCCTTGTAATCGCCAACTTGCTGGCGCGACCAGCGGAATTTTCGATGTAATGAGGTCGGTTGGTCTAGCAGCGTACCGGATGTGTTGGCGATGTCTCCAACATAGCGCACTTTGTGGGAGTACTTGAGGTTGTAGCGAAGTAGTCGGGCTCGGAGAGGTTCTGTCAACTCGTTCCAAATTGGCCTATCGTTTGGTCGATTAGTCGTACAGGCTTGGAATTCTCCCAAGTAACATCCACCTTCGTTCCAACTGCGACCACCGCGCGGATAGTTTGATGGATCCGGCACTGGAGGTGGCTGGGGGGGATCCATCGGCATTTGAAGCGGGTGGCACGTTAACCCGGATTGGATCTGGTACATTTCGAATGCCTCCGTTAGCAAGTGGTAGGCTGACAAGTGGGGTGAGTTCATCACTCGGATGGCTAGCTGAGCTCGTGCCACGTTACACATATCTTCAAAGCTGGCGAGTCCAAGGCCCTGTGTCTCGTTGTGAAACACATCTTTAGGTGTGCTATGAGGTAGTTTAAGGACGTGCTTCGCCACCCGTCGAATTAGAATATCGACGTGCTTTGCAATCTTGTGAGAAGTATTCAGTTGCGTTCGATACTGTACGCGAGGTAGCCACAATATACTGGAGTTGGTCACGGTTAGCTGTAGGCGGGTTATTATGTCTGCCTCGCGTCTCAACGCATTCCACACAGGTGCGAAGGTTGCGCTCCATACGTCATCGGTGCTTTGGATAATACCCAGGTGCTTGAATCCCTCTGCTGGACTTACAATCGTCACCGCCCTCGGTTGGCCAGTAGGTAGACGGTGTCACTAGCGCTACGCCCGGTGGGCGTATACTGGAGCAGAAACGACTTAGAAGCACCGAAAACCCCGCCAGTTCCGTGAATTCCCGTAAAAACATTTGAGACAGCGACTCGATGCTCAATGTCTGATCGGGTCGTTGCAACATCAATCACGTCGTCCACCAATACGGTAGCAGCGATCTGATGCGGCTCCGCGCCTTGCGAGTGCGTTATTATTACAGCATCAGGGCCTTGGTCTTGACGCTGCATCAAGACATCCATGTAGTAGCCGATGTGCCGGATGGAGAGTACTGATCCCTGTCCTAAGCCGAATTCGCGCTTCCCGCTAGACACCCATCCAAACGCAGTCCGAATATCAATTTCACCAGGACCGAGAAATCCCATCAGAATGTCATATAAAAGTTTTGGGACACCAATTCGTTTGTAGATGTACGCCATTACCCAACGTGGGATCCGGTCGTAACATTTCTCACAATCTTTGCTTAACAGGTATAGTGGCTCCTTCCTCAGAACGGCTCTGTCGAGGAGCACACAGTACGTCTCAGTGTTTCACATACCAAAATGGGGGGGGGATCGGTGCTAGACGACATCTACATTTCAAGACGGCACTCACATCAGATACGAGAAAGTGGCATATGGCTGTACTCGCTCAATAAAGGGGACCATGTCGGCACACCATTCGTGTGCATCGCGTTGGACCGTACTCAGCAGTGCAGACGGCGGCTTCGCAATGTTCAAGCGGTTAAAGTGCTGAATATGAAGAATAGAAGTAAAAGTGACTTTGATGACTTTCGGATTGCAATGGAGGATAACCTGTCAACAGGAAGAATGTGTCTGACGGAACCGCTAGATGCCCTGCACAACACGGATGATGACAACACGCGCCAGTGGCTGGATAAAGCGATTCGCAACCTGTACACGTGCACGTACCAGACAGCAAAAGATTTGTGGGGCGAGAGAAGTCAGTGTCAGCAAGCTATCGACCGCGCGGTTAGTGTGAAACGCACGGTACGGTGCACAGGTCAGTGGCGGGCAGTGCGGCGCCTTCAGAGTGCCACAGGGACGACATTGGACCAGCTGCAGAGAGCGTTCCGCAAAGTGCAGTGGCCGAAGTGGGTGCTCTTCCCTCAGCGTGTTCCGGATAGCAGCCCTCACAGGGCGGGGGCCCAAGCTCTGAACGCGTGGCGAAACACGCAACCTCTAGGCACCCTACCTGGAATGCATGAGTGGCTAAACACAGGTTGGAAACTGTGGCAGAGCGTAATACAAACTCGTCGAAGCTGGTGCCAGCGTCAAAGAGGGAAAAATTCGCGGCTCAAACGAAAGCATTGGATGAATTCGGGACAGTTGCGCCAATTTCTCCGGTCTACCATACACACTCAGCTCCCGCCGGTGCACATTCAAGGTGGTCTAGTTGGGGAAGCGCCACACTTTACGTACGAAGAAACCAAGCAGGCCGTAACATCACCTATGGTAGATTTGTTGAACTCGTGGGTTCCTCCACACGAAAAAACAGCAGAGCCGATGCACCTCACTGCAGACTCAGTGGAGGCAGAAAGTGAATTGCCAGAGTTTATAAGAACGTGGCTATTGGACGACATCAAAGCTGGTGGAACTCACCGTGACGCATTCTGTGGACCAGGGAATGAATGGGGTGACTTTACTTATGACGAGACTCTGCAGCAACAAGTTGATCGAATGGCAAATAAAGGCGTCGGCCCAGGATATGGAGGCATTCCACAGGAATTATGGATGGTAGCGCCCGCCAGTGTACGCGAGAGAGAACGACTGATCTTCAATACAATACTGCGCACTGGGGTAGTTCCGGAAATTCTTAACCACCGCCAAATGGTCTTCCTTCCCAAGCACTCTCACGCCACGGGAGTGTGGGAGCTCCAGGGGCTCCCGCCGTGGAGGCCGATTACCGTACAAATCTCACTCGCGACTCGCCTATTTACAGCAATCAGCTGCTACTTGGAGACTCGTGTTCCAAACCACCCAATGCAGCACGGGTTCCAAAGAGACAAGAATGTCCTAGATGCTGCGCTCGCGACTACACGCGGTGTTTGAAAGTCGACACGATGCTATTAGTTTGAGCCCACAATCGAAATTCATCACTCGCAACCCTTGCAGCCGTCTCTCGCTGGCACACCCCGTTCCGATCAAGGTCTTCATCTGGGTAAGTGTTGAAGTCGCCCGCTAATACACAGATGTTGCCACTTTGTTCCGCTATCTGAGCTTGCCGTTCGATCCAGGAGCGCTCACGCCGTGTCTCCTCTGGGTTGCGGTGTGGGCTATCCGGGCAATATGTTCCTATGATGGTAAGATCCGTGTTGCCCCCCAGTCGGAAGTGCGTGCTCAGTGACCGGCCCGACTGCGAGTATGCAGTGCAGCTTTTCCTCCAGCGCGACTGCCACCGCTCGTTATCCATGATGATTGCAACCCGATCATTTCCAACCAACATTAAGGTTGGGACTGCCGCTCCATCACGTGATCTACTTCATACAAATCGTTCTTGGGTGCCCTGGATTCCAGCGTCTGAAAGTACCAGGAAGTCAACGGAATTTGCTATAAACCACACTCTAATTTCTTCCATCTTACTCCATGTGCCCTTGTTAATGTTCGCGGTGGCAACGCGGATGTCCAGGTCTGCGTTGTTCTCGCGCACGGTGCCCTGGTACCCTATGTAGTGTTCTGCAAAATGTTCCCTTTGCAAGATCTCCTCACGGACGGCATGTTCGCCGCCCTCGGTGCACGCCCTTGCTTCCGTCCGTGCGATACCGCGATACCCTCAAACTCCCCACACCTCTGCAGTAGTTTGTGTAGATCCACCGCCGATACCGGATTCGGGTTCCTGTACTCGATCTGCAAAATATCAACGTTGGTGTCCCCCTTCTCGGGGTAGTACGGCTCCACCCACACGGTGACGCCATGCACCTTCATGTATCTTTTGCGCAAGAACTTCCAAAGTGATCGGTTGTTGATAACCGGTGTTGCAATCAGTTCTTCTGCTGGCTGGCTGGTCGGGATAAGCTTATCACTGAACTGGATCCCGTGCGATCCGCACACTTGGACAATGCCAGGGCCAGCTCCATGATTCCACAGGCCCAAGCGTTTCCACGAAGGTTGACGTCTCGTCGATGGAGAACGCTAGCATCAGCTGCGTAGCCTTGAAACTTTCTTCGAATGCCACCCACTCTGTTTCCGAGTGGTGATGATCGAGCACTGCTTCTCCTTCGATGGCCCTGTCTCCATTTCCGGTGTCACGTTGCTCCTCCTGCATCATTTCATCATCTTGATCTGCGCCGTTGTCGTCTGTGTTGAGGCCCGTGTTCATGTCCACGTCCACGCTTTGCTCGTTGCTTCCTAGCGTCGGTTGGACCGTGTTTTCCGTAGTACCCTTGTCACGTGGCCGCAGTCCTTCTAGTTGAAACACTCCTCTGTCTCGGGGTTTCACTGCTGCTTTGCGAACTTCTCCTGCCGTCACCTTCCCTTGCTTCCGCACACATGTCGCTTCCGTCGTCACCTTCCGTGGCAGCCTCTAACACGGGGCTTAGGCGAGGCAGGTGTCGGCATTTTGCTGAGTTTCTTCGGTTCTTTCTCGTCGCAAGGTGTAGTCGTCGTAGATTCTTGTTGTTTGCGACCTTTGTCACTTGGTTTCTCTTTGGGGAGTTTCATTTTCTTCGTGTTCCAAAATAGATGCCTCTCTTCGTCTTGTCTCGCTCTTGTTGACTCAGGCTTCGAGCGGAGTCTTAATCTCTTCATAATCTCTGTACTCTGTCTCCTTTGATCTTGATCTTCTTGAGGCCGGACGTGGGCCATTTCGTTGTTGTTCTGCATTTCTCCGTTCTCGTCTTGATCCTGGTGCAGTCACGTGGCGATCGGCAGATCGCACGCGCCGGAGTGCCTGGGCCGAGTTTCCCTCCGGTCGTTCGTTACACTCGCATCTCTGTGGTAAATCGGAAACTAGAGTGTAAAATAAAAAGAGATGTATATGGTTTAGCAGCTCGCTCCGACGACACAGCAGCGAGTATGTGCCCTTAGAGCGGGGGCCACCGTACCGCCAAAGCTTGCCGCTTGATGCGTTGTCTGTAGATGCGTTGTGCGTAAATGCGTGGATAGAGTAGGTAGCAGCTCGCTCCGACGACACAGCAGCGAGTATGTGCCCTTAGAGCGGGGGCCACCGTACCGCCATAGCTTGCCGCTTGATGCGTTGTCTGTAGATGCGTTGTGCGTAAATGCGTGGATAGAGTAGGTAGCAGCTCGCTCCGCCGACACGGCAGCAAGTATTTGCCCTTAGAGAGCGGGGGCCACCGTACCGCCAAAGCTCGCCGCTTGATGCGTTGTCTGTAGATGCGTTGTGCGTAAATGCGTGGATAGAGTAGGTAGCAGCTCGCTCCGACGACACAGCAGCGAGTATGTGCCCTTAGAGCGGGGGCCACCGTACCGCCATAGCTTGCCGCTTGATGCGTTGTCTGTAGATGCGTTGTGCGTAAATGCGTGGATAGAGTAGGTAGCAGCTCGCTCCGCCGACACGGCAGCAAGTATTTGCCCTTAGAGAGCGGGGGCCACCGTACCGCCAAAGCTCGCCGCTTGATGCGTTGTCTGTAGATGCGTTGTGCGTAAATGCGTGGATAGAGTAGGTAGCAGCTCGCTCCGACGACACAGCAGCGAGTATGTGCCCTTAGAGCGGGGGCCACCGTACCGCCAAAGCTTGCCGCTTGATGCGTTGTCTGTAGATGCGTTGTGCGTAAATGCGTGGATAGAGTAGGTAGCAGCTCGCTCCGCCGACACGGCAGCAAGTATTTGCCCTTAGAGAGCGGGGGCCACCGTACCGCCAAAGCTCGCCGCTTGATGCGTTGTCTGTAGATGCGTTGTCTGTGCGTAGATGAGAAGACTGCGGTGAGGTAACTCTGTGAATGAACGTTTGAAGTTGAACTGAAAAGCTTGGTCATTTACCATCTTCTTCGTACTTATCTGCGTGGATCCGTTCAAGCTATTTTTTTGGTATCTGCACGATGTAGTCAATGTAGAAGTCGCCGCAACAGCGGAAATGTGTAGCTAGTGCGGTGCACTCGCAAGACTCTGCTATCCCTGGTTAAATTGACCTCCTGTACGTCTACCTGCCATTCGGCTGCCAGGGGGTTGCCGTAATTATTTAGTATTTTCTAGATTTGTATTGTTTATATTATTAAAGAAAGCACTACCAGTCCAACTCTCTAGTTGCAGAAGTAGCGCGCAAATCTTGAGAGCTTGTTGTACTTCCTGTGCGAGGTACATTAAAATATACAGCCGGGACTAGCCCGGGGACGCCTGTAGCGTATAATATGAAATAAAGGACGGCGCACTATTTGTATAGAGCGCGGTAAAATGAAAATTGCGCACTCTATTTTATGCGCACTCTACACCATTTCCCGGTCAAGTTACAAGATTTACCAAACAAGGTGCAAATGACTGGTCCATGCACTTTTTTAAATTCTTACCTGCTCCTGCCGACAATTGCATGAAAAAGCCACGTTTTTCATGATTTGCAAAACGGTCCGGAATCCTTTTCGGGCAAGTTGCAAAACCGTGCAAGAGCATACCCGACCTCCGCTACGTAATTTTGCGGGTCAATAGGGTTGGCCGACGTGTGAGGGTCTTGCTTGGTCGAGACACGATCGCCAAACGCTCTGCTAACCAGATTGCGAATTCCAGTGGCATCATCACTTACTACCAAAAGCTTAGCATCGTCAGTAAACGGTGCAAGTATGGGCTCCACACGTTTTAGTAGCTCCTCAGTTTCATCATTGTTCTCTGAGCGTGTAAGGCAACGACCAACGATCTGCCCAATTTCATTTTGAGCGAGAAGAAGCATTTTTCAGTTTGCCATACCATCACGTTTCCCACTGCCTGTCCAAATCTTAAGACGCTTACAAAATTTCACGGAGTGATCAATGCAGAGCGCTCTTCGAATCTTCAAGTGCTTCATGAGATTTTCACACAGAGAACTGTAAATCGTTGTAAATTCCATCCAAAACGCTGTCAGCGTTTGGGTAGTTGGTGGAGCATTGTCGGAGGCATACTGAGAGCAAGTTGGCGGGGTCGGAGATACATAGTCAGCATTAGCGTTCCGGAGTCGCCGAACTCTATCCGCAAAATGAGTGTAGAGCTTGTAATACCGGCTTTGGCGCCGGCGCTCCACAGTAGCCAATGCACTCGACAGCCCATTCGGCGACATAATCCCATCATGAACCATTTCCATAAACTCGTTAGAAAGCCCTCCTTTCACCGACAAAACAAAAGGGAAGTGAACCAGAAACTCCACGTGCTTCTGCAAATATGCTGGTGATATTGTAGTAAAACAAGTTCCTGTAGAACCAGCGCATTCGTACCGCACGTAAAGCAGCAAGTCGCACTTCGCGTCAACAAGATCGACCGTACGGTGTACGTACTCCTTTACACGTGGCGAGCAGTAACAACCAGGAGAAACACACTCAGCGTTGCCCCCATTCAAACACTCAGGGACCCACACAACAATCGGCCGGGAAAACAACTTTGAGAGAGGGGCCATGTTGTCTTTCCAGCTCGTTAGCTCCGGGTACGGTACACTTGGCGGGAAAGCACGCTGCGACTTCGCTTCTTGCACTCCCCGTCTGCACTCTTCAGCGTCCATTGCGAGTTCGAACGTTGTGCGGGCTTACTGTTCACTCCCCACTCTATTCACTTCAGCGACTTTTGGCTAACTTCAGATATTTTAGTCGGGCGGAGTCGGAGATCGGAGCTACAACCAATCGGATCGGAGCCGCCGGGGCCTAGCGGCCCCGGCATCTCCGATAAACCCCTTCGGGTTTATAGCTTTTACTGGGGCTTGTCCCGCGACCGCACCCCACCACTTCTCACCGGATTTGACCTTTTTCACCACTTTTGTGTCCCGCATGCCTGTTGTATTTGCCAGAAAACGACATCACCTGAAGAGCCAACTGTGCGTCTTCAGCGCTTCATCGCCACCAAGGCTGCATACTCCAGGCTCACGCGCGCACCCGCCATCGCTCCAACCGTGTCGAAGCAGAGATGTACCCACGATGCTCGCATCCAAGACAGGGCGAACGCGTCGTGGAGCGCGTCGATACAGCTGCTTCTGATGGCATCTGCGGAGCTAGCGTCTTACTGCAGACAGCAAGCTAGCTTCAACGAGCACGCTCAGCCTCTCGAGCCGCTATCTCGAGCCGCTGTGCTATTGGCCTCAAGGCGTGTTGCGTCAAACAGATTGCGGCGACAGGATACACCAGGATACTCTCACGACCAGCGCAGTGGAGGACACACACCGAGCTCGAAGAACGTAGAGAGCGCAGACCGCGCTGTGACTTGGCTTACCGTGCACTAAAGGGTGAGTTTGACATGTGAAATGTAAACGTGCATTATTACTACGCGAAGAACTGATCTAAACTGTAGATGTCTGATGTCTGCGTATTGGCTCGCAGGCATTGGGGGTTTGCTACAAGATCGCCGCACCTCTTCTTCTTACGACGGCAGCTGGAGCAAGAAGTCTCCTTCCGCTTTCGTGATGGCAGCGCTGGTACTGGGTTTTCTGCGGTGGCCGTCGTGTTGAGTTTCTGCCTCGGAGCACTGCTGGGTTTTAAACGACAGTGGAGAGCATTGATGGAGATCCGCGTGTCTGGGTCTGGATAGAGACTTGCATACTCACGAAAAATGCGATCCCATTTGCCGTTTTGATTTGGCAGCTCATCTTGTAGCTTGCGAAGGTGATCGATGTGTTCCTGGGCTATGAAGGATGCTGCTTGGTGACGAGCAGTTGTCATGAAGTTGGTTGCTGCCTGTAGCGTGGCTTGGGTGGTGGCTCGACCCGAGGATCTTGAAGGAGTGATTGGGGGGTTACTGGAGTCAAAGCGTGCTGGGGATTTACGCGCTGATGGAGCGATGCAGCTTACATCAACAAGCTGGGCTTCACTCTGCACTGCCGGTCGTTCTGATTGAGCTGGTGGCGTTGCGCTTTGTGGGTGGTCTGCTACTTCTTCCGCGCTGCTGTCGTCGCTGTCTGCACGCGTGAGGGGCTGCTCGGGTGCTTTCAGCAGCATTCCGGGAGGAATCTTAAGCTTAATTTTCAGACTGGTCCCGCGATTCGATCCCCGTTTCAAGCTCTCCCATCGTGCAAGCAGATTGGACGGCGACTTGGGGAAAATGCCGCTGCAGATACAACTCGCAAAGTCGTACACTCGAAGAAAAACGTGGCGTTTATTTCGAATACCGCTGGTCTGCCGGAGCGCAGTGAAGAGGTCAATCTGGAACGCTTGCTCGTTGCCCGTCATCTTGTCATCACGCGGCTCCGAGTAGGAAAATGTGAAAAGTCCGCGAACATCTGCAAGTGGGGGCGAGGATTTATCTGTCTCGTGTTTTGCGATAGTATCGATCTTGGAGGCAAGCGTGGCGTAGCTGCGCCGGCGAAGGTTGAGCTGCTTGTTGGTATTGGAAGATACCACGACGTTGTACATGATAGTGGTGACCAGCGCACATTCACCCCAGGTGCGACCAGCCTGTGCTTGCTCATTGCGAAGCTGTCTGAGTAATGCAAACTCGTGCGACGAGAACCCAGCTGCGGCTTCATAGTCAATCTCCGAGAGACAGAGTGAATTGAAGAAAGCCGCCTTTGGTAGGCGGCTGGTAGCAGCAAACACGGCCTGCTTGGAGAGGAGTTCTTTGATGTTGGTGCTGTGCTGCTTCGAGTGGTGAAGATTAATTCGAGCGCACTGGTATCGACACGCGCAGACTCAAAGAGCTGCCCCCACAGTTCAAACCCAAAATCGTGTTGCGTTGTGGACCGGTATTGAGGCGGTGAGAGCTGCGTCGACAAGAGCTTCGAGGCAAATTCAAGCTGCGCGGATTCGGGAATTGCACCACGGCAGAGGCTAGCGGCTTCAGATAGGGTTACGATATCTGCATGATCCAGCGGCGGGTTTCGGCCGTATCGAGAGCCGACCTTCAAATTGTGCCGTACGATGAAGACATCAAGGATGCGGAGACCAATCTCGGCTGATACAGACCGCGCTAGTAGCTTCTTTAGCGCGGAATGAAACCCTTCAAGTTGACTCGTTGAGAGCACACACACGCTCTTCCCACCACCTTCCTCGTACGTGTTAGCCTCACGTACAAGTCACCCCGTTCAATCTGCTCAATATTGCTGCACAAGCTCCCAGCCCAATCTGCGTCACTACAGTTCACATCACGAGAAGCTACCGATGCCACGGCATCGCGAACCCGAGCAGCCATCTCCGCCGGCAGTCGCAGCTGTCCATCTATGTCGTACATCGCGTCATGTACTCGCTTAGCCAACTGCTTCTTTGCTGTTTTTTCCTTCACCTTCTCCGTAAATCGTTACACAACGTGGAATGGGTCCTGTCGAACACCAACGGAATCTCCAAACACGCTGCTTACCATGTTGCGGACTGCATTAGCATTATCGCTAATAACGAAACACTCAGAACCATTTTCAGCAGCGGAGACCGTCGGCTTCACAAATTCCAAAAGCTCCCGAGTTTCATCGTTATTCTCCGACCGTGTGAGACGCCGACCTACGATTTGCCCGATCTCGTTTTGAAGCAGCAGAAGCATCTTGGCATCTACCATGCTCTCGCGTTTACCCGTTCCTCCTGGCCAAACTTTCAACGTTTTGCAAAACTTCACGGAATGATTCATGCGCAGCGCTTTCTTGACTTCTGCACAACGCATAATCTGCTCACAAAGTGAGCTGTAAATTCGTGACGACTGTAGCCACGCTGCTGTCAATGTCTCGGCACCAACTGGGCTCTGTCTGGCGCAGTACTGTGTGGCGGGAGGCGGGGACGGGGCCAAGTACAAAGGGTTGGACAGGCTGCGCTGCCGTACTTGATCAGCGAATAGACATAGCAACTTGTTGTAGCGCTTCTAGCGACGCCGTTTTAGGTTGTCGATAGTTCTTGAGAGTCCATGCGGGGAGATCACGCCTTCATGCACCATTTCCATCAGCTCTTTGGAGAGCCCATACTTCTTGGTGAGCACATAGGGAAAATGCACGACTAGTTGAGGCTCGCGCTGCAAGTAGGCTGGTGAAACAGTAGAGAAGCAGCCCGTTGATTCCCCTGTGCACTGGTACTTGGTGTAGAGAAGATGGCACTTGGTGTCCACCTCCTCCACCACTCGTTGCTTGTACTCCTTCAAGCGCGGCGTACAGGAGCAGCTGGGCATGGCGCAGAACGGCTTCTTCGAAGCTTGTAGACACTCAGGAACCCACACGATGACTGGCCACGAAAACAAGGCAGAGAGTAGGGGGGCGCCTCGCTGCTTCTCTGGATACTGCACCACAGGTGGGAAGCGCCTTGCCGCCATAGCCTCACACGTAAGGCGCCTGACTTCTTGCTGCGATAGCTGCTCCTCTGTGCACTGGCGCGCTTCCATCTCGTACACTCAACGTAAACTGTAACTTATGTACCTGACATTGGCTCATATCGGAGTATCGGAAATCGAAGGTCGGAATCGGATATGTCGGGGCCTGTCGGCCCCGGCATATCCTATAAACCCAGCCTTCAGCCATACAAATCGGGGGCAACATGTGTTTTAGGTACAATCATTCCGATATATCTATACTTGATTTTTGTATGCTCTAGGGTGGCCGACTAAACTTGGCGCAGTTTTAAAATCACATAGTTGTATGGTAGCCATCTGATAGACTGGGAATTCCCGCGCGTTAACACATGTAGTGGGTTTCTACCAATGAAAGCTCTTACATATCTAAATAGCGAACGCCAACTCGAAAAATTGACAAAGTTGTGGACACAAACGAGGGTGGCCGATTTAACCTGTCGCCGAGTGTAAATAGGAGGAGTTCAAGGTACCCCCTCTTCCAGATCTGTGATTGGTCACCAAGCTTTATTTCAGCCCTTTCTTCGCACTTTTGAGTCGGAACCTAAAGCCTACGGGAATGAGAAAATATCATAAACGACATATGTTCCCTGATCAGCACAATAAATCTCTGACCAGCACAAGACGGGAAGGGGCGACGGAGGTGAGCAATCCAGCGAGCCGAGCACTGCACTCGCCAGGTGAATAGCGCGAGCGCGGCTGGTCACCATGACATCCATCCCCATGCGACATGTATGATACTTGACATTTGTATAGGCTTTGTGCTGTGCAATAATAGTGCGAGGAAATGTGAAAAATCAACAAGAAAACAGAAAACGGACTGTTTCCTTTTTCTTGTTGATTTTTCACATTTCCCAGTCCACAAGAACGGTGACCAGTCCACACGATCAACGACCAGTGCGAGCTGCGGTTACCATTCTTCAGGTACTCAGGTCGGAAGCACATGCTGCAGGTGCTGCGCGTGCAGGTTCGGGCATCTAGCACGGCGAGCAGGTGGGTATAGGCAACATACTTGGGCTGTATAGTTAGCCGGTTGCGAGGGCAACATAATGCAGTATCAACGTCGACCTAACTCGCATACTGACGTTACTGTGGATGAAAATGCAGACTCCAAGATCTCGCTTACTGGGCATGGGTGGCTGTGAAGCCGTAGAAGATGGGACGTGGCAATCAGACTCAGGCCCGTTCTCAACCGGTCGCATGCGGCCGCACCGCATCGCACAGTTTTGTACAATGCGGCCGCATGCGACCGCATCGGTTGAGAACGCTCGTGCGGCCGCATTGTGCGCCCTACCCGCATGCGCTTCCAGATGACATCGGCCAATTCGAACTCAAAACATACCAAAAGCAGCAACGCGAAGTATGATGAGTTTTGCCCACGAAGACTCGTATTTCTCGATGCTAGCTCATACACCAACTGAAAACAATATATGAACAAGTACTTGTACGCCTCTAGTGGATTAATGCTAAATAGGTATCCGACGTACCAGTAGATTAAAACCAAACAGCAAGAATGCAAGGCAACTCACAACAACTGTAATGAAAACGGAAACTCGTTAAGCATTTCTAAAGCGGCCATCGATTTTGAAGCTACACGCGCTCTACGCTAAAGGAATCTATTTTGCTTTGTGCAGCAAAAGATTACGCACTTACATTTCTTCATTGTACTGGTGGGGTTAACTTACGGAAGATTTTTAAACAGGTCTTATGCAGGTCTGTTTTTTTTTGGTCCGTAGGACCAAAACAGGACCGAAATAAAATTAGCCTCCAAATGGGACCTAAAAAGATCCTAACAAAACAGGGTTTTTTAAAAACTCTATAATTGTATAGGTAAACGGAAATTAGATGTATTATGTATTGGAGGGGAAATTGCATAAAAAGCAAACCGTGTCAGGGCCTTCAACCTGCTGTTAACCGTTAATTGTCAGTCATGCTGCGGGTAACCCGGCTTGTACGTCGCTCGACTCTAGCTGCCCGGGCCGTCCGACTTGATCTATCCACTTGGGCTTCCTGGGAACGCATCGATGCTAGACCTCCATGATCACCCCTGCCACCGCGAGTTGAAGTTGCCCTGCCACCACGAGTTGAAGCTGCCCTGCCACCACGAGTTGAAGTTGCCCTGCCACCTCGAGTTGAAGCTTTACGACCACCGCGAGTTGAAGCAGCACGACCAGCGCGACTGGTTCGTGAGTTCGACGACCTACTGGCTTCACGACGCGCAGCGTTAACACGCGATGTCAAGTCGACCGCAACTGGCAACTCGATCTCCCCGTGACCTGGGGCAACAGCTCTGCGATTAGATATATCGCCAAGCTGTTGCACGTACCGTCGCGATAATGTGTCGATTGTCGATACGAAAGCGGGGATGCTTGGGTGTGGCGCAGCGATGGCTGCGTTGAGTTCCCGGTTGAACCGCTCCATGGGGTTGTTGGTTCGGCTTACCACTCCCAAATCTATGCCATAAACATTCCACACATCGACTGGAAAAATATTGATCCATGTGCGACGAAAGTACTTCCAGAAACGATCCCACCCAACCGCCGAGTACTCAATCTCTTCGGTACGGCAGCGAGACATAATCAACTCGGAGACATAGTTGATTCCGTGGGGATCGACATGAGCAGGTACGATCACGGTTAGCATGTCCAACACGCCGACTTCCATCGCAATCGAGATCTCCTGGGGTCGGATACGCAACTTCATCATGCGTCGTCGGGTCGCTTGCTTGAAGTGAAACAAGCATCCGATGACCCTGGCGTGCGGAAACGGGTCGGTCACTGAATCGATCAGCGCTGCCTCGAAGTCGCAGACGACACTCCCAGGTTGCCCGTGCAGTCATTCATGAACCGCATCAATTTTTGGTATAGTTGATGGGTTTTGCCAGTCGTAAGAGCGTAAACGCAAGCCACGAACACGCCACTTGCTGCGTCGCTCACCATCAACACGACACACTGGTAGAACGACCTCGGGACGCACCGGAAAGTTCCGTCGACGAACATCTGCGAGCCCGGATACCGAAGTAACTCCAGCAGTCGATGGTCCGCCCAACCCACCACACGCTGTAGCCGCTCGCCCTCCATAAAGACGTGGTGGAACTGGAAAAAATTCAATGTAGTCCCTTGAACCAGGCTCTGCGGTGCAACCTCGACCATTTATGCACGTTTCCACCGAAATGAACACGTCTCGTGCGGTACACACGTTGCCGGACTTGATGTCGTGTCAGTCCTTGAACAACCACGGCGCTGTCGTCTGTGACGAAAAACTGCTCGCGGACCGCCAACCAAATCTGTTGCGCCGTGTGTGAAAGGTGCAGAATCGACAATCGATCAACCTCGGCCTTCATTTCCTCGGTGACATCAACGTATCAGCCTGGAGCTTGGCCCGTCCCTTCACAAGTGTGTGGCGTAAAATTGTAGAACACATCTCGCGCAAAACTGTAGTCGACTTTCCCTTTGCACCCCGGAGTACGTCGGTAAAAGCTGCACCGGAAGGAAATCTTGCGGGAGGACGCTCGGGCTTTCGTGTACTGATGGCCGTTGAGTTGGATGACGGTGCGATGAGCTGTCGCGACGAGGTTTATTCCCGCATGCCCTTGACGCCCTGACGCAGAAGGTTGAACTGCGAGCTCGTCGTCTTCGTCCTCACTGCTAACAGTCTCCATTTCAGGGTCGTATGCGTCAGAGTCGTCCAAACTGCTGCTGGCTTCGCTGTCGTCCATGTCATAGCGGGAAGAACCGAGAACAAGTCCGCCGGGCAGCCTGGTCACATCCCCTTGAGTGGACACGCTTGAGCCACCGCTGGAGACAGAGTCATCGTCAACTTCAATACCTCGCGGGCGAGTCCCAGTCGGCGAGTCTTCATCATCGCTGTCGTCATCACTGCTGAAACAGGGTTCTCGATCCCCATAAACAGGAGAGAGATAGCCAGCATCGCTGTCAGTATCACTGTCGCTCGCCGAAGCTCCTCCACGATCCGAATTGAAGCCAAATTCACACTGCTGGTCGAATTCACCGTCGCTGCGGTGACTTGAAGAGGTCGGAGTTGATGCGGTGGTGGTTGGCATCACGACTTGAGGCAGAGAAGGGGTTGCAGGGTGGAGGCGGCGAAGGCGAAGAGCTGGTGGGTTGTCAGAAAAAAAAGGAATGAACACAAATTCACACCGTTAGAGCAAAGCCCAACAGCAGCAAAAGTTTTTGTTACCAGTCTAAACCTACGTAACTACTGGTATGTTTGGAACCCCCCGTTCAATCGCATAATATTACTAATAGATCGAATTGGTTCAGCCAATAAGAGTCCGTCAGTATTCGAACTTGTGTATTCTTAGCAGCACAATCCCACGTAACGGAATTTGGAGCTCCCTGTTCAATCGCATAGTGCTTGAGAATGTTCAGAAATCCAGCCTATAGGAAGCCTTCACTATAGAAAGTTTTCCGTTTTTGTCTTTTCAGTGTCGATATACAACTTCCCAACCCTGGACAATCTCACGATGTTGGGAATAAATAGTCTAAAGATTTGAAATAGACAATAAGGCCGAGTTTTGATGGAATAGTTCCACCATGCAAAAATATTAAAAATCTTGGGATGTTCTAAGGGTAGCACCCTGTTACATAGACCACCTCTGTAAGCCTAAACTTGGAATGGCCCAAACTACGATTTAGATCGAGATTTTGAGATCCAATCTTCAGTCCGGTACACTTAGTACTCTCAGCAAAGTAACGGTGATTTGAATATAACAAACATTGGATGAAGGGACCAGCTCTGATCAAATGGCGACTACCGCTTTACCGGGCGCCGCTAAAGGGGTGGCTAGCCCCTCCATTTGTTGTCGTTGCCTTTACATAACCTTTTTCAACCGCCTATTCAAACGATAGTAATAGCTTCGTAAACTTAAAGGTCCTCGATACTAAACGTACATATAAATTGATCTAGAAATTATCCTATAATGACCAATTCTACCTTTAGTACACCGTTTCCATTGTTGTTATACAAGATTCGTCTACCACACGGACATGTACCGAATTTCAGACATGTTGTGAACCAAATTATAATCCCCAGCAGCACTCTAAGTCAACTAGCCCCAAAATACTACTTTTCTGGTCCACTTAAGAAACAACATTCGGCATTAAACCTCAATTTGATGTGGACCCCATATCACATATGATTGGGTATAATCAACTGTTTCATCTTACTATTGGCCAAAATAAATGGGTCTGCGCATGCCGAGATAATCGCGTAGAAAACCCTCAAAACTGTAGCCCTTCTAACTCGTCTCCAACAGGCGCTACAACATCGACAACCGAACATAAGGGTAAAGCCGTCACTCGCGATTACGGTGATATGTTATTTTCTAATATCGCTAATTTTTGACGGCACCTCGCTAAAAAACCTAATGTTGCCTAAAGCCGACTTCAGATAAAAGGCTGTTTCTCTTTTCTTTCTGCTGCTAGATTTTTTTTAATCATAGCGTGAAACGGAGCAAATGCGCAGCTTTCGGTCGAGGTATTGCGAGTCACCAAACGATTTTTTTGTAAAAGGTTATGTCCAGAAAACCGAAGTGTTGTTTCTTATGTGGGCCAGAGAAGTAAGCTATATCATCTACTACTACTACTAAATATCACGATATTATATATCTAAGTGAAGAGGGTCTAAAATTAGCGTGTTTCGTGTTGGGTCTCGACAGACCACCGGGGAAATCATACTTATTTCCCGTTCGGTCTCGTTTAGATGTCGTAGGACCAAAACAGGACCAGACCTGCATAAGACCTGTTTAAAACCTTACTTAACTTACAAGTAGCTTCTGTACTATAAGTTGCCGATCCACTCATTGAGTAGCTCCACCATATCGCTGTAAGTAGACGGTTTTTCTTCACACTGCTGGTTGACCAGCGTAGTAGATCTTTTTGTATCGCTTTCCATATTGTTGTCTGCGCCAGGTTTTTGCTGAAGATGTTTGCAATATGCAGAAACACAACAAGTTTTTCGACATACTCATATTTTATTTTAGTGCTAAACCTCCGTTGACTCAAATAAAAAGCTCTACTGATGCCACCTAACCGTGCCTTTCGCCTCAGCACGCCATCGCCGATATCGTGCGGCCATGGAGGTATACGTTAGCTCGCTTGAAAGCCCAAACATCATGGTTGGCTGTGGATATGGGCTGTTTGTCATCATAAATCAAGTAAAGTTAGAGCGACGTCCAAGTAAAAAGTCGATCGAATATTTGGACCTGTGGTTTTTCACGACAAAAATAAATCGGCTAGAATAAATCGTCGGAATGTCCAAACTGCGCAGCTGATTTTTTTGAAAACCTATCTAATCGAATAATATGCAATATATCAGTTGTTTCCCGTCCACTTCAAGATGTCGTCTAACGTTTCCGCACTCGCTGCCTCTGAGGCAACTACGACAAGGCCGGAACGGCCAGATCTTGAATCCAGAGTCTCCCAGCCAGTTCACCCCCAGTGGGCACAGATGCCGGGCGCGAGCTCCAAGAACCTCCGATTGATTCCACATGGATTGATCGGAGTTGCTTCCGCTGAATACGCCGATGTAGCGGAACTTGTTGCGGTAATCTATCGCAGCAAGACAGTTATATGAAGGCTTCCCGCTCTTATCATAAAACCCCTATCAGTCAAAGCGGTTAGCTACACATTCAAAACGATTAGCCAGACATTGGACTAATTAAAAAAATAAATTAAAGCGTACCAAGTGCTCATTTGGACGTCGAGTACGAACTATAGTCTCGTCAAAAATACACACCACGTCTGGAAAATCTCCGCCACGTGCGGCAAAGCCATCGACCATGTCATCCCACTCTGCATCCGCTGTAGGTGCCGGGAAGTAGATGATATCATTCATCATACCGCACAAAAGCTCCTCCAGGTTCTGAATGTATCGAAGTGCTGCTGTTCTTGACATCCCCAACTGGTTTGCAGCTCCTCCAATACCGTCCCCATCTTGGCCACAGCTATTACCATAGTAGGTCAACAGCACAGCCAGCCCGTAGTCGAAGGTGTACTGCGTGTTTTTACCGGGGAGCCCGTACTTGCGGTAGTACAGCGGCTCCAGTAACGCCTGGAGCTTGTCAAAGGACTCAGGCGAACAACGGACCGTCCGGCGATACGCTTTTAAGGAGCGATTGGCCTTTAGAAGCGGAAAGAAGTCAGAGCGAACGACGACGACTTCTCCTGGGGGGCGTCGAATTGACCTACCGTCTAGCTGACTCAGCACAACCACCGCTGCGACCAGCAAAATACACAGTAGCAGCAATTCTTCTTCGCTGAACTCTTCTTCACTCAAGTGGGGCGCAGTGCTAGCGAACCATCGAGTCTGTAGTGCTGCTCAAAACGTTCACAGAGAGTCCATCATCAGATATGTTAAAACAACGCACACACAACCTCATACGCACATTGGATGGCTTCTGGCACCGCTGCGCGCTCCTCCCCATCGTCAACAGGCACGGCATGGGCAGCTGTACTACCGGAGACGGTCATCGCGGCGTCACCACGCCCCACGTCGCTGCCTGGGGCGCTCCTCGCCATCGCGCTCTGGGTCGTCAAATGTGAGTGGATCATTGAAATAAACTAGCTCCACTACAGTCAAATCTGTTTGTATGATCCTCTCTACTTGAGCCATGCCGTTTATTTGATGCAGGCTTTGTCGCTACCAAATATTTTACTTAGTTTTTGTATGATCTCTGTTTATATGCATACAAAGTATATGAGTCACATTTTTGGGGACCAAATTAGGTCTCACCTGTTTATTTGATTCACACTGCTCACGGCCACACACTCTTCAAAGCACCACTGCTCAACACTCAACGCCTACCGCAAGCCTTCTTCGCTCGCCATGTCTCCTCGCACCTGTCTGACGCTAGAACAAAAGCTCCAAGTGCACCTAAAGCTCGAGCAGAATCCTGGCATGAACAACCCCATGCACGCCGAGTGGATCTACGCAACTTTCAAGGCCCGGGTCAGCCATGCCACACTCGCCCGACTGCGCAACCTGCCTTCTTCCTACTTCAGCCACGTCGACCTGAGTGCGACCAAGCGGCGCCGAGTGAAATTCCCTCAGTTCGAGCGGGAACTGAGGGATTTTTTCTTTGAGAACGAAGCTAAAACGGCGATGGCGGACGACGTGCTCCTGCTGAAGGCGCATGAGCTGGCGGAGCGCTTAGGAGGAAGAGGAGGAACAGGAACCCGCAGTTCAACCTGCCATTGCTCTGAGACACTGCATGGAGCTGGCTGCATTTCTGCTGCAATGCGGAGAGCAGACTGACAGAGAACGAAGAGCTTTACAGATCGTGACCGCTTTGGTTCGAGAGACTACGGTGAAGGCAAAGCGGCAGCGAACTATGCACGATTTCTTTACGTGCACCACATAATTGTTTTAACTGAGTCCATTTTATATGAGTCATTGTAGTTGATGGTCACCAACAGGGCCTCATATAAACAGGTTTGACTGTATATATAAATTGGTGCTGCACCAATTTCTTTTCACCGAGTTATAAACCGGCAAAAGTGTACCCACGTTTTCCTTCGGGCAACATTCCGAAAATAATTCGGCTTGAATAAACAAGTGTTTTTTTATTTGGACATCGCTCTTAGCAAGGTCTCGAATGCATAACAACAATCATCTCCATAGGCACTGCAACCGAATTGGTTGGCCCCTATATATGGTATGCACGTGCTGGTAACTGTCGGCAGCAGTCGCAGCTATGTGTTTTTATCTCACGGTACACGATAACACGCACACGACTCCGTCAACCGATGCATGTTATGACTAAGGTCTTCTGCCAGTTTCGTGCCGTCCTTCGAACTTGCGGACTTGCTGTGACATAACTTTTCATTGAATTGTCCATTCAGAAATCTGATTGCACCCACTAAATCTGCGCGATTGGGCTGAATTTATGAACTTCACGCTGGTCCGTGTAAATTTTGAAGAACTTCTTGTTATTGTTTTGAAAAGCTTGTTGATTTGGAGTGAGCTGCCAGTTTCCTGCCTCTTTTTGATAGCATTTTTGTATGCTATGCAAATCCTAGGAGGCTCATCACCGGAAATTGCATGTGACGCTGGAAAAATCTACCAATAGACTACGAGAGTTTAACAAGGAGAAGATGCTAATTGGCTAAAACAAGTAGGCACGGAGCTGGTTGTAGGCACGCAACTGGCACCTTACCTTACATGTATATTGGCTGATGCATAACTTCCATTCGTAGGACATGATACGCTAGTGCATGTTGATCTACGCCTGCTAAAGAGCAGGTAGACGTAGTACACGCTTCCCGGCGGTGGGGGTTCTACATCTAAAGGTAGTTTCCACTACCTGCAACATGTATCTACCCGAACACCTCGAGTAGAAGCTAAAATACCAGGTTGACTTCTTTGGCAGTCAAGGAGTCAAATTGACGTCATGTCCGTGGCTCGGCTGTTGTCTGATACCAGCAGGTGAGTAGAGCGCTCTGATTGGTGCTGCTGCGTGCAACTAGAGTTGAAACAATTGGCGGGAGCCGGGTTCCCGCAAATGATACCGACCAAATCGCGAATTATTTATTTAATTTTTGGCCTCCATGTTGGTACCCTCGGGGCAAGTTAAACCCTCATACCTAAGTGCTATCGATGAAGGGCTACCCTCAATATATGCCACCGGTACTGAATAGACCCAAATAACATACCTTACCATGTCCAAGTTTATCTTTCATGAGCAGGAGGATAGCGATGAGACCGGGAAGCACTGTACCGCTGCACCAGTCAAGCGTCTGAATTTTCGTGGAGAGACACAGGACGAGGGCGAAGGTGAATTAACCTTCCGTTCCCCTACTGAGCTTTAGCTGTGTTCTATGTAGGTCATAGACCAACACTTCAATACATTTGCTCATACATGTGTACCGGTAGTTTTGGGGGAACCGGGGTCCCGTACCCGGGTTCCCGCCAATTGTAAAGAAGTTGGTTAAATACGAAAGTAGTATTTTTCACAGTTAAACGCAGATTGGTAGTTGTTAAATACCGTAAAATATTCGAGCAATCATTTAAGGCAATATTATGCATATTTACAATAATTCGCTAAATAGCGAAGCCGTATGGGTACTGGGTCTCGCGCTCCCCGAGCTTACGGACCTGCGTGTGCTGACCAGCATCGAGGGCCGCTCTTCAAGCTGACGGTGAACCCCGGTGGCCAAGCTGCTGCCGCGGCGCAGCTCAAAGAGCGCTTTATCTCGACGTCAGCCGGCGCCAGCGCCGTTGGCTGGCTGGCGACATGGACAGCGCGATCGCGACCCCGCTCAACCCCCAGACGAGTTCCTGCGAAGACTCAGCACCAGCTACGTCGTCGCGGACGCCTTCGTGTGCCTCGTGGTGTCGCTGCTACTGCAGCTCGTTACCCACCTGCAGGGCTCGGGCGACTCACTGCTCAGCCACCTGTACGCGCTGATCTTCGGTAAGATGGAGCCCGAGGGCGTGTACCGGATCATCAGCATCACGCAGCGCTTCAGCTCCGAGGGCCACAAGATCTGGGACTACGAGCAGCAGAACCACCTGCTGCAGAAGGCCATCTCGCTTTACCTGGCCGACGTGCTGGACCTGACCATAAGGACGCCAAGTACGACCTGCTCCACCGGCCGCAGAAGAAGACGAACAAGACGCTCGCGGACGGCGAAGACGACGGCGATGACATGAGTCCTCGTACGACTCGGACGATGGCGAGGGCTACTGCGGCGCTGTGGACGGTCTGTGCTGGAGGCGCTTCCCCAGGAGAACGAGTGGATCGAGGTGGAGGAGGGCGTCCAGTTCAAGCTCGAGACCGTCGAGCCCGAGGACAAGAAGGAAAAGAAGACCAAGACGCTCACGGAGACCAACGTCAGCTTCAAGTCTTCTCGACGCTGCCTGACGGCTACGAGCGCATCGACGCGCTCATCAAGCGCGCCATCAAGACTACCAGGACATGGAGCGCAAGCGATACACCAAGGGCACGCTCCACTACTACTGCATCCAGACTGGCGGTTCTAGCATTCTGGATAAGGTCGCGCAGATGAAGTACAAGCTGTACGCGCTTGGCAAGAAGACGCTGGACAACTTCTTTTTCGAGGAGATGGAGGGCGTGTTGCATCCGGTCGACAACTTCGAGTCGCGCTCGGGCAAGTTCGCGATACAAGCTCGGCATCTTGCTGCACGACACACCCGGCACAGACGAGACCAGTCTCATCAAGGCCGTCGCCCAGCATTCTCGACGCCGGCCATATCGTGACGATTTCGCTCCACAATATCCACACGAACCAGCAGCTGCTGGACGCTCTTCGACAGAAGTTCGCGGTGCAAGGATTGGATTCGCCGGTCGAGATGGATTTCGAGGACGTGTTTGTTATGGAAGACATCGACTGCGCGTTCTCCATCGTGAACGCCCGCATAGACAGCGACACGAAGGCAAGCGAGGCCGCGCGCATGTTCGACAGCCAGAAGAAGGCAATGGTGGAGGTCCCCGAGGACGGAGGGGCGGCCCCCATGCTCAAGCCGAAGGACTTGAAGACAAGCTGAGCCTCTCGGGGCTGCTCAACGTGCTGGACGGCGTCATCGACTATCCAGGTCGCATTGTCATCATGACGACGATCCACCCGGAGATGCTCGACCCGGCACTCGTGCGTCCCGGCTGGTTGAACAAGAAGCGGCGGGTAGAACACATAATGTCCAAGCATGCGCAGCAGATAAATAAGCGCGTAGGGAGCCCTTTACGTCGCTATCGACCAAGCATGGTGATGCAGATTAATTTTGACATGTATTATATTGAATCGTATCATTAAGAAGTTAACTGAAGTCGTTCACTGCTGGTGTACCAAGAGGGGATTAGGGAGGGTTAGCTTATGCGGTTTCGCTTGCGAGGTCTACGCTAACGATTGCGTCGAGTAGATACTCAAATTCCCTGTCCTGCAAGTCGAACAAACATTCCTCTTCATCGTCTTGATTGCCATCGATGTCGCTGTCGCTGTCGACGTCACTGGCGTTTGGTCTCTCCGGCTTCTGGTAGAGTGGCAAGCTCGTTGGTCCCGTGTCTCCGTTGTTGTTGTAGACAAAAGCCAGCTTTTCGACGGTGGGCACGAGAAGTCGATTGCGGAGTTTACTGTGAGTGAACCCGTGAATACTCCACAAACGTTCACTGGCCGCAGATGAAGTCGGGATGCTCAATACCTTGTCAGCGAAGAAACGGAGCTGGGGAAAGGAACGGTCCAATAGCCACCATTGCAGGGGCGAGTCGCGACTAGCTTTCTTCTTCTCGTCAGCAGACCACCCGTCCTTCATATCGAGGAAGTCCAATAAATCCGAGCGAAAGCTGGCTGGGGTCATATCATGAGGCAGTCCGAAGCGCTCAGCAAGTTTGACAGCATCCGTTACGGTCTCGTCAAGACTTTTGCCAAGAAAAGCAGAAGTATCCTTTGATGGCTCCAGCAAGTACGCGATTCGGGTGGAGTTGGAACGAGGGCAAATGAACTCCCAGCGCTCTTCGATCAGTTCAATGATTTGCCTTGCACCGTGGGGTCTCGTAGAGTGGAGAGGGGCTCTGTGTACGCGGTAGCTTTCTTCAGGCGGTTAAACTCGTGGAGGATCATCAAATTAGAGCACGTGTCCGTCTCAAACATGGCGAGTACACGTGTGACAGGCTTGGTCAGGCGGAGGACGATCTTTGCGTTCGCCCAAAACTGTTTGTCCTGCAAGATGTTGCGAGCCTCTTTTGAGTTTTTCGGCGGTCGCAGAGTCGCTGTAGTGCTTCATCAACTCGGCGTCAGCAAATAAAGCCTTTTGTGGCCAGCCCTGGCCGGTCTCGTGTCTGCCGCAGTGCATGTTGTACGATCCGAAGCAAAGCTCGCTCTGGTGCTTAGAGTGTTAGAAGCCGGATTCGAGAAGCTGTACGAATTCGTAAGCAAAAGCCAGGAGCAGGATCAAGCACTAGTTTAGAGTTGGAGCTAACATCAGAATTCATTTTACTTTCCTTTGCATACTGGTGACCACAAAGTATACTTTCTGGACGAACCAGAAGCCGCGGCAAGAGGAAGAAGCGGGCCGAACCTGCACGGCGTGAAGCCTAGACAAGCAAGATGGCCACGGACGCGGACGGAGACGTCGAGATGACCGTGCCGCAGCCAGTGTTCGAGGTGGTTCAGCCTCCGAGCCTGAGTGCCTGGGACCAGGCGTCCCTAATCTCCTCGGCAGAATATTCGCAATCGCTGCGCGGTTACTGGCGAGCAGTACGAGCACGTTGTCACCTCGATCCGCAACTCGATCGAGCCGCGCATCCTGGACCACCTGGCTCGCTTCGTGCTGAAGAAGCGAGCGGCTGACGTGACCGATGAAGATCTCGGCCTGGAGATCACGCGGCGTTGCTTAGCGCTGCAAAACAGCCACATCCCGGACATGGACCAGCTTTTCAAGGACGAACTGAAGATGGACCTTAAGATTGAAGACACAGAAGCTCGTGTGGTGAATTACTTTGTGCTGTTTGACAAGATTGTGGAGGACCATGGTTTGGGTGGAATCCTCGGTAGTGGACGCGAAAATGAACCGAATTACGACGAACGCATGAAGTTGCGTTGCAAGTACCTGCTAAAGAACATTGCGCCAGAGATGTTGAGGCTGGAGATGGAGCGCCTGGTCATCGCCAAGCCGGTGCTCAAGAAGGACGATGTTGCGCTCTACGAGGCCTTAGTGGAGCGCGCACGAGAGCAGCAGCACTACCACATGCTGGCCCAGGAGCTCAAGCAGGTGGATAAACCTCGTAGCAACCCCAAGACCAATAACTCCAACAAGAAGCCAGCACTTTCGTTGAAGCCTCGTGTTTCACAGCCCCAGCACTCGTCATTAAGCAAGCCCAAGCAGTCGAAGCAAGAAGCCGACAAGCCCCGCGCACCGCCGCGCGATGGCTGTCTCGTGTGCAATGGAGCACATTGGGTGAAGGATTGCCCCACCGCTAGTGAGGCAGACAAAGAAGCAGCCCTAAAACGAATGAATGACATGAAGAACCAGCGCTTGCGTGGAAGACTGTGCGATCAATTGGGCAGCCCGGCGAGCGTGCAGCCATTTTGAATGGCATATTGGAGGTGCCTTTCCGAGCCGACACTGGCGCTGACTACGACGTGATTACCCGCCACATTGCGCATGAACTGAGGAAACTGGATGATGACCTCGTGGTGGAAGAGCTGAAAGTGCCGATGGAGGTTGAAGTGGCAGACGGACGGCTCGTTCCTTGCACCGAGATGTGTGAAGTTGACGTGCAGCTATTAACGGCTGCCGGTCAATCTGCGCAGACTACAGTGTGTAGTGATCGATGGAGATGCGGATGAGTTCTTACTTGGTGATCGAACTCTGAAGTCGCTTGGGATCAACGTGGATCATCTCCTGGAGCGCCTCGCAGCCAAAGGTGCCCCCGAGGAGGACGAGGATGGTATACCGGAGGATGACATCGTGGGCGCGACCAACCTGGATGAAATCATGGACCGACTCGACGTAATGTTGGACGACGCTGTCAAGGCAGGGTTTCCACACGAATTTAAGGATGCGCTACGAGATGCCACCAAGGAAGAAGTTGATCTATGGCGGACGAAGCTAGGCGCGGACCCACCCGCCAAGCTCGAGCCACTGCGAGTCGTATTGGTCGACGGCTCCCCACCGTATCGAACGAAGCCTCGCCAGTACTCTGTGAGTTGAAAACCAAGTTCCTTCGGGACTACGGCAGGCAGCTGGAAGAATTTGAGCTGGTTGTACGTAACAATCAGAGTAGGTGGGCTTGTGCGGCCATTCCCGTTCGCAAGAAGGGTCCCGTCGAAGACTTTCGGTGCGCCACCGACTACCGCCCGATCAACAAGCGCACCGTGCCTATCGCCGGTGCAATGCCAAACCTACTGGTGGTGATTACCAAGGTTAAGGGTGCATGCTTCTTCGCAACTTTCGATCTCTTCAAAGGGTTTTGGCAGCTTTTGCTGCACCCGGACTGCCGTGAATATTTCAGCTTCATCACGAATGACACTGTGTACACACCCACGCGGGTGCCACAAGGAGCAACCGACTCGCCGATCCATTTCCAAAACCAAATGCAGGAGGTGTTTCATGATATGCTGTATGACAACGTGTTGATCTGGGTGGACGACATCGTCGTGTTCGCTAAGACTGCGGAGGAGTTCATCGCGGTGCTCAAGAAATTCTTCGCTCGCCTCCGCGAGTATGGTCTGAAACTCAATGCCAACAAGAGCTGTCTCTTCGCGTGAGATCTCCTGTGCGGACGCCTCATTGACGGTGAGGGCGTTCGCCACGACCCCGAACGAGTTGCAGCTCTGTGTTCACTGCCGCTTCCAGCCACAGCGGCAGATTTGCAGAAGCTGCTTTGCGCAGCTAATTGGTTGCGTGAATCTATCGTGAACTTTGCCCAGCATGCGGCCCCACTTCAAGCCAAACTGGAGAGTGCATTTGAAGGACACAGTCGGAAGCAGCGTTATGCTGAAGGACTTGCGCTCACGTGGACGGCTGAGGAGGAGCACCACTATCTTGAGTTCCTTGACTCTGTGGCTCGATCAACGAAGCTGGCGTTCCCTAGCGAGGCGGCTACTGTGTGCGTGACTACGGATGCCTCGGACCGAGGATGGTCACTCATTGTCTCGCAAGTGGAGCTGGGATGACCATAAGAGCTTGGCCTACCAGTCGCACGAGCTTTTATTCTGCAAGATCGGTATATTCAAGGGTGCTCAGCTACACTGGTCGATTGCAGAGAAGGAAGGCTATCCCATTATCAAGGCTGCGAAGGACCTGGAGTATCTGCTGCACCGTGAAGCAGGGTTCAAATTATTTTGCGACCACCCGAATCTCATTCAGATCTTCTGCCCCCACACGGAGATTCGCAAGCATGTGCGCGGAAAGTTGCAGCGGTGGGCCCTGATGCTGTCGGACAACCGCTATGAAATCGAACATGTCAAGGGCTCTGACAACGTTTGGGCGGATTTAGTGTCGCGCTGGTTGGCTCCCGCCGACACCTCTCAAGTATCTGTCAAGGCTGTGCGGACTCGGTCGTCCCGTGAGCTCTCGTTCCAGGCTCAAGTACTACGACGACGCAAGCATGAACGTCGATGATGAGATCCTCGAGCACGTTGCCAAGCAAGGCATCGTGCTAGGAGTGGAGTGTTTCCACGACCACCGCTACAATTCGGCAACGCAACAATGGGAAGTACTCGTATCGTGGAGAGGCCTGCAAGACATCGAGGACTCATGGGAGCCACTGCAGACCATGCTGCGCGACGTGCCAGTGCTGATGGCCAACTACGCAGAACAGCAACAGGACGAGCAGTTCAAGGCACAGCTGGATGAAGCTTAAACGCACTCGCAACACCATGGCCAAGTGGCATAGCATATTTCAAGAGCGGCAGACCCTGGGGAGGCAGTGTGGCCAGCCCTGGCCGGTCTCGTGTCTGCCGCAGTACGATCCGAAGCAAAGCTCGCTCTGGTGCTTAGAGTTCTAGAAGCCGGATTCGAGAAGCTGTACGAATTCGTAGGCAAAAGCCAGGAGCAGGAACAAGCACTAGTTTAAAGTTGGAGCTAACATCAGAATTCATTTTACTTTCCTTTTTGCATACTGGTGACCACACCTTTAGGGGTGCCTTGTTCCGAAGCACGCTCTTGATGCACTTCTCCTGAGCATACCACCTCGTCGAGACCGGCACTGATAGCTCACCCGTTAACCCGGAAGCTGACGACACTTGGTGCGTAAGCTAGTAGTAAATGCCTTGCCCGTACGAACTTGACCAACTTCACCGCTTTCTTCAACACTTGGGCGAAGAGCTCGATCTTGAACATGTCCTTCAGCAGCAAGTTCACAGCGTGGGCAGAACAACCATTAAAGACCACGTTGGGGTGGTTTTCCTCGACAAGCCGCACAGCTTTCTTCATATTGGCGGCATTGTCGGATACAACAGCGATCACTTTTCCGACACCAGCAACAGCTTCCACCTCTCCGATAACACGAGAAATTTCAGATGCCATAAATTCACCTGTGTGGGCCTCGCCTCCTGTCGTACCGGAAAACCACATCATCGGCCTCATCTTTGGAGAGATGATCACGTAGTTCACGATGCTCTCCCCATTGATGTTCGAGCAGCCGTCTGTGATGATGATCAGGCGCTTCTGCTTCCGAAGGAGTGCTTCCAGCTGATCTTTCTCCATAGTGTAGGCCAGGTCTAGGAAAGTTGAGCCAAGACTTTGGCGTGTTTGAAGTCTGACGTTGGGGCCATGGCGGCGAAGTGCGCGCCGCAGATAGGGGTTGTCGATCGCTCGAAATGGGATCCCGGTCGTGTAGAACGCCATCACGATATCGAGATGGAATCCCTTCTCTTTAGCTTTGTTTGATTCCCGTCTTGTAGGCGTTGTCGGGACTGATCCACCGTAGCTGACACGACTCGACTTGGTCGGGGTACGAAAGCTGGGGGCGCTCAGCGAGAGCTCCCTGCGCTTCTTCTCCTCCTTCTGCTCCGCCACGTTGCTCCACTTCGTCTTCGTTGCTGGTGAAGCTGCCGTACAGATCAGGAGATGACGGTACAGGTGGCGCGCAGGCTGAGCGTTCATGATGACCTCCGCACAGTAAATGCAGAACACATCCGGGTGTTTCTTGGTCAGGCCCTTAGGTCGAATCACGTCGAATTCGTTCCAGATCGGATCTTGCTTGTGTGGAGAAGTGCTGAATAAGAATCGATCTCCGAGAAAGGCGGCAGGGCCGATCGAGGGGGATCAGCGATCGAGAGACAGGCAGCGAGGATCTATGGATCAGAGGGAGTTCTTCGGGAGATCTCAAGTGGCCCGATGACGACGGCGCGTAAGGCAGGACATGTGGCAAGCCGGATTGTGGATGATCGTGCTCGAACCGTGGCGTGATTCGGGGTCGACCCAAGCCCCGATCGACGACAGATCTCGCAGATCTAGGACGGCCGAGGACAGAAGATGATGGATCGGCGGCGCACGGCAACCGGCACCAGTCATCGATCGGGAGTTGATCGCCGATCGCCGATCGAGATCGATCGTGGATCGGGAGTCGATCGCAGATCAGGACTCGATCGTGGATCGGGAGTCGATCGCAGATCAGGACTCGATCGTGGATCGGGGATCGACCACGATGGGATGCACATGGAGGACGAAGTCAGGACAAGAATCCAGTGGTTGTTGAGTTGTAGGATGGTAGATGAGATGGTAGCGGTAGAGAGACACTAGCTAAACATAAATCAGAGTCGAAATTGCACCGAAGAGCACAAGCCCCCTCAAGTCGTCAAGTCCCAGGAACTACATTGGCCTCGGCAAGCATCGACACTTTGGACAGTGAACTAGTGGTACGGTTAAGACTGGATTAATATATTGGCCAGCTTGACCTACTCTAGCGATCTATTTCTTGTGTGCGAACCCTCGATCGACCGGATACTGTTTGGCCGGCGATCGTTTCTTCTCTCGATCAACCTCGATCCCGCTATAGGAAGCGGCAAGCAACTCAGGAAAGGGAGGAACACACCCGGAAAGGTAACTACAGGCCGTGAATCGACTCAAGGTCGACCGATCGGAGCGAACAACCCTCGATCGGAGCGTATACTCGGTCGCAGAGCGACGATTCCCGCACTGCTCCACAACCTATCCCCGCGTCACGCCAAGACATTCGATCTTCACCAAGTGCTGCATCTTCGGAGCCCCGAAAGAGCAGACCCAGCCCGCCGACGGGTACACAAGGTGAGAACAAGTTCAGCCGATCACGGATCACTGGGGGACCCCCTCCGTTAGTCGGTGTCTGGGCGCTGGTGGGAAGCTCGATCAGGCCTTAACCAGATTTTGGCCGATCCCGCTACACCACAATGGTGTGCGTGCCCGGATCTGTTGGGGACTCCGGATATCACCGTGAGTCCGTAGAAGATGTGCAAGTGAAGAAAGAACCAGGGGAAGAGGCGTCGTCGGATATCGGATCGACGAAGACGCTGCTGAACAAAACGAGATCCGCAGATCGACAGAGTGCTCGGAGGACTTCTGTCGACGGAATCGAGGGCGATCTGGAGACAGATCTAGAAGACAAACCTCAACATCCTCCCCAGGTCCCTGCGGGGACCCCGGTGGATCTTGGTGCGAACCGAGATTCACTAACAAAACAAACTAAGGCGGGATCGGACCGATACGCGTTCGCTGACTCGCCGATCAGGCTCGATCCGGACTACCTGAACGCGATCGCGAACAACACCCAGATCGTGAAGAAGAAGCTGAGAGCGCCAGGCCTGGACGACGAAGATCCCAGACCGTCGGCGCTCGACTGGTCCGAGGCTGACCTGGATCGTCAGTATCACTTGAAGGAACTGCGAGACTTCTTGCGTCAAGATCCTGTCATGGTGATCTTGCGGCCAGAGCAGATCGATGTCTCGAAGGGGCCGATCTCGACCCCCCCCGAGTGACGGACAACAAGCTGATGGCGGTGAAGATCCTGCTCGGGCTGTTGAAGGAGGCCGGCTACGTGGTTGGCGCCATTGAAGCGAACGATCTTTTCGATCAAGATCTCGATGTGATCCAGACAGCGATCCGGACATTGGTCGACAAGTTGAGACCTTTGGTCGACGTGATCGCGGACAGTCCGGACCTGAAGGTGCCAGATCTAGTATCGCCGGCTCCAGTGTCATCGCCGCGAGTGGAGTCCACTGGGTACCGATCGTCGTCTCCTTATGTCTCCGCAGCGGAACATGTATCGGATACGTCGTCTGAACCTCAACGGATGTCCCTCGGCCCTTCAGGATCTGCGATGTTGGACGCACGATCACGGAGTCAACGTCAGGAACGCATGCGATCAGGACCTCGGAAGCAGAAACCCAAGTCGACCGATCGGACCACCAGTGCTACCGGATCAGATGAGTCGAATGGCAAACTGGAGTCTTACTTTCAGGCTGCGATGGCTCGATTTCTGAAGGAACAACAGGCCACGGTGGTAACACCTACTCCAGTGGTCGACGACAACGTTGGATCGCGGGACGTGGAGATGGAATCAGACCGGAAGAATGGTTCACGCCAGCTGATGGAGAAGTGACGACCGAGATCCCGGAGCATGATCGCGATCGAAGTCGGCCTCGCGTCAGCGAACACCGCAGATCTGGCGATGTGGTGCCCGATCTCCTCCCTGGGGAGTCCAGAGGGTACTGTAAACATCATTCGCCAGGTAAGTGGTTCCGTCAGGCCACGATCACTGGCAAGATCAACAATGAGAAGTCGATCTTACTCTTAGACACCGGCGCCGAGGTGTCCATCGTGGACACCGCCTTTGCTCGTAAGGTAGGGTGCTATGTCGACACGAGTCAGAGCCAGAAATGTGTGGGGATTGGCGAAAGCGTGTACATGACGGAAGGAAGGACCAGGATCAAGGTTACGCTGGCGGGATCGCTGGTGTATTTCTTCGATATCTGGGTTGGCGATCTATCAGGACAAGAAGCGATCCTGGGAATGGACTTTATGGTTCCAGCGGGGATCCGCCTCGATCTTGCGGACGGCTCTATCTGTCTCCCCGACGAAGTCAAGATCCAGCTTAGCGGACGGCGTCAGCTGTACAACGACAATATCAGACACGTGTGTGTGGATCAGGGGATGCAGATCGCGATCGGGGATTCGATCGAGCTTCCGCTACGAATGAAGGTGACAGATCGAGAAAAGTTATGGGTCACCCGTGGAGATCGCTGGGTGCCGACCGTGGTCCGAGGACCAGGCAGGATCAGATATCTCCAGGTTACCAACGTGAGCGGATCGGGATGTGGCTGGGTGGAGATCGGATACCCCGGATCCCAGGATATGTGTCGATGGATCTCGTCGATACATAGAATGGCAGAATCTAGCCTTTCAAGCCACGGCAGATGACCGACCGACGGGCCAGGAGGCACCAGCGGGACCTCCAGTACCTGCCGTCGAGCGACCGATTTATCCAACGCCCCGAGCCATCCTCCAGAGACGCAAGGTATCCCCGATCGTCGATCAATCGACGGGTCCACCCGATCCACCAAGCGAACCGGAGGCAATGAGCCCTGATCCGGGGGTGGCCGTCGTTGATACTCCTAGATCAGGGGGCGGACCGTTGCAGGAAGGTGATCCCGAGACAGAGGAGTCGGGGGCATCTGCTTCGGCTGTCCTCGTCGGAGATCCACCAGACCCACGGTCGGATCCTGCTGAGTCGGTGCGTGAACCTGTTGGATCGGGGGACGAATGCTCTCCAGAGCAGGAACAGGTGGTGTTGGACCCCCCCGTCTACGCCGATCGCGGATCAAGTGTGTGCAGTGACGGATGACGCGAAGCCGCAAGATGATCGTGCTGGTGACCCAGAAGGGAGGCCAGATCAGTGGATCCACGTGGTAAAGCAGCTGGGAAGGGTGGAATAGTGCTCCCTCACTTGCCATCGACCGATCAGGTCGGCGGTTGTCCCGTCGAACCAGATCTTGGGGGCGGGAGTACCGATCGGACACACCCTGTGGCGGTCTTAGCTGTGGAAGAGTCGAGATCAAGTGACGATACAGCGGTCGATAGTGTTCCAGCATCTGAACGACTGTCGCAAGTGGCTGAAGACTCATCGATCGTTGGAGGTGATCCGCAGGGAATGGAGGCCAAACTCACTTCAAATCGGGGCGATCCCGTTACGTCCGAACCAGATCAAGACGTTGGCCCTGATGATTAGGTCCATTACCACGAGTGCGGGAATCTGTCAGCAGAAGATGTCGAAGGCGAATTAGCTGTACTTCCTGAAATTGTGATCTCGACGACGGATGAGGTTAAGATTGATGATGTCAAGGTGTGAGATCTGGGGTTCAACACCCCGGAGGAGATCGATCGGCTGCGAAAGAAGATCTGGCACAGGAATAATCTGCTGATCGGCAAGGGCAATGCACTTCCCCCAGCAGCCCGGGGCGTCACCTGCGACATCGACGTGGGCGACGCGAAGCTGATCGCTCAACGTGTCCGGAAAGTTGCCCATCAGTTTGTGGAGAAGGTGTCCGAGCTGATCAAGGGATTACTGTCAGCCAAGATGATTCGGAAATCTCGATCACCGTGGGCCTCGCCGATCGTCGTGATCATCAAGAAGAACGGCGTAGATATCCGACTCTGTATCGACTATCGGCTCGTCAACAGTCTAACCAGGCTGATGGTATATCCGATGTCCTTGATCAACGATCTGCTGGAAGATCTGGACAAGGTACTCTGGTATTGCTCTTTGGACATGGCTAGTGGATTCTGGGTGGTGACAATGACCGATCGAGCTCGTGCGATCTCGGCCTTTATCACCCACATGGGTCTGTTCGAGTGGAACCGGATGCCGTTCGGCCTGAAGAACGCTCCTCAGATCTATCCGCGACTTCTGGACGACGCGTTGTATGGGTTCACCAGGATCCCACGATCGTCGGACTGTGAAGTCACTACGGACTTGATCGAGTCAGGAGAACCAGAAGATGAGGGACGGCCATCAGTGCTAGGTCGCAGATCGTACATTGATGACATTCTTGTGACGAGCTGTGTGATCGCGTGGATCACCTGCTGGACGCTTGTGATAAGTGGGACCTCTCGATCAGTGTGGAGAAGAGCTCTTGGAGGATGCGTAAGGTGGACTATCTAGGACATCGTGTGTCGAACGACGGGCTAGAGGCCAATCCGAAGGATCTCACTGCTCAGATGGATCTGCCGTTCCCCGGATCGCTCAGATCGATGCAGTCGCTCTTGGGCAGTCTCAATTATTACAGCCGTTTCTTGGAAGATTACGCGATCTACGCGGCGATCCTGTACGAACTGCGCGAGGTGGACTTCGCCGAGCTGAAGAAACGCCCCGATCTGCGCCAGATCCTCGATCGTCAGGTGCCGAATTCAGTGGATACGGACCCAGTGAACCCCGATCGGACTCCACCAGTTCCTGAAGTCGGTGTTGCCGATGAACGCTGGATCCGTGCTTATCGTGCGTTTTCGACACTGAAGATGAAGATCGCGACGACACCGATCCTGCGGCACTTCGATCGCGATCGGACTCCAGTCGTGATTGTGTATGCGAGTGACTGGGCGATCTCGGCCGCATTGATGCAGGAACACGACCAGATCTGTCATCCCGTTACCTTCGTCAGTCGAACGCTGAAGTCGAATGAATTGAACTACAACGTGGTCGAGAAAGAAGTGCTGGCGCTGTTACGGATTCTGGACCTGAACTATAAGATGCTGGTTGGACGATCGATCCGGGTCTTGACCCGACACTCGACGTTGGCGTGGCTGTTCCGATCACCCGGTCTTCAAGGCCGATTGGGTCACTGGGCTGCACTCCTATCGCCCTGGACACTGGAGCTCACGAAGTGCACCAAGGGAGAGGACGAGATATTGGGGGCGATCGCCGCTAGTATTACGCCTCGATCGGATCTGGACGACGCGTTAATCGCGATCGCGCCGAAGAAAGAACCCCGGCGCAAGATTCAGGCCCCGATCCCGACGGTGCGTGCGGACGAAGAGCTGCTGGTGGTAAGTTTCGATGGATCCGCCCGCGTCAAGCGAGGCGGGGGCGCGTACAGCGCGATCTTGTGGAAGTTACCCGAATGGAGTGTGGTGAAGGCACGATCGGGCTATGCTGAAGGGCTGACTGTCAACGAAGCGGAGTATCATGGTCTGTTGTTGGGTTTCGACCTCCTTGATGGCATAGATCGAGGCAGGTTAGTGGTCTGCGGTGATTCCAACCTGGGGATCCGACAAGTACGGGGCGAGATCGACTGCAAAGCACCTAAGCTGACATTATTGAAGCAGAAGGTGCTGGATCAACTACGGAACTGGCCCGATCACGAGCTGTTACATGTGAAACGAGATTGGAACGGAAGTGCGGACAGCCTGGCCAGTGCAGCACTCCAACGTGAAGGGGGCATCGTCGTCGAGGATGAGGTCGATCATGGGGATCTAGTGACACTGAACCGACTTAATGAGATCCTGGTTATTCGATCGGATGAGTCAATCGCCCGACTATCGCCGATGACCAACCGATCGGGCGCAAGATCACGACCGAACCCGACCGTTATGCAGGAGGAGTTTGTGCGAGGGTTGCGGATCGATCGAATTCGTCGAGCTCAAGATGAAGAAACGTGGATCGCAGGTATGAAGAAGTACCTGATGGGAGATGTGGCTGATCTGACGCAGGATGAGGCTCGATCCTATGGCAACATCGCAGCGGATTACGAGATCGACGGTGATAATCTGCTGTTCTATTGCCCACCCTCCAAGCGATCGGAGGCAGATCGAGATGGACTGATGAGACTGGTTGCACCGGAGACGCTGCATCAAGATATCTTGCATCACTATCACTCCACTCTGGAAGGGGGACACCAGGGGATCGGGCGTACCTATCAGCGGATCCGCGATCACTTTCACTGGAGAGGTCTCTTCAGGAGTGTGCAGAAGTACGTCGGTGAATGTGTCGACTGTGAGGCCGGCAAAGGACAACCCACGATCAGGGGCGAGTCGCCGGGGAACATCCAGGCGACATACCCGTTCCAGATCATAGCGATGGATCACATACCTTCGCTGCCGAAGTCGTACAAGGGCAATACGGAACTGTTGATCTGGGTCGATCTGTTCACGAGATACGTGATCGCGAAGGCCAGTTCGTCCAGAACGGCGCAGACGATCGCCGAGTCTTACGAAGAGTGCGTATTCCGGCGATTTGGTGCTAGCGAGGTGATCAGGCATGATCGCGAACCGGGATTTATGGCCGACTTTTTCCGTGCCTTTAACAAGATCCTGGGTATGCGTCAGCGAGCGACGATGGCATATCGACCTCAAGCTAACGGTACTGCAGAGTGAATGGTACAGGTGGCGACGAGAGCCCTGAAGATGTTCGTGGAGGATCTGGATCAAAGAGATTGGGATGAGTACGCAGAGCGATTAACCTTCGCGATCAATACGGCTCAAGATCGAGTTCGTGGAGACTCCCCTTTTTATCTGGTGCATGGTTGGGATCCCCGATCGACGCTCGAGGCGACGATACCTTTGGGTAGTACTCAGACTCGCGATCGGAATCCTAGACGGTGGCGTTATCGGATCCAGAGACTCTACGATCGGGCTCGAAGTCAGGTGAATGCTCGCCTACTCGAGGTGATCGCGGATCGGACCGATCGACATAATGAAGAAGTTCGACCGCACTCGGTCGAGGCTGGATCTCAGGTGTGGCTGTACCTGGATCGTGTGAAAGAGGGGTATGCCCGGAAGCTGGTTCACCTGTGGCACGGCCCGTTCCGTGTTGCGGAGAAGGTGAACGAGTACACGATGAAGCTTCAGATCGCTGGTACGGACTATCACGTTTTCCCGATCGTGCATGTTTCGAAGCTGAAGTTGGTCAGGGACTTCCCCGATCGACCGCAGATCGCGCTCACGGTGGACGAAGCGGATCGACTTGATTTCGTCGAAGTCTTACTTTCGGAGGACAGCTGGACCCCAGATCGAGACTCGAACGAGTACGAAGTGGAGAAGATCACGGATACGGACGGGTCGAAGGACGCGGTACGGCCGGACTTATCGAGAATTCCTAGTACGCTGGAAGGGTTACGACGAGCCTGACTGGGTCGACGAAGCTGATCTCAACTGTGGAGCGTTATTGCACGAGTTCCTTCGAGATCGCGTGAACCGGAACCGATTTGGCGCGATGCAGTCTCACGAGGAGGAGTGAGATCGGACCGCCAGGGTGAGCTGGTCGCCTTGGTGAGCGAGATGGATGACGGATCGACGGGGAGGCCGTTGGTCGGAGGAAGGGGTTGTATATGAATGAATGTGTGTACGTCTGTGCAGATCGGATGGTTATGGAGGGAGTACAGGAAGGTATGAGGACAGATCTTGGTCGATCGAGCTAGCAACGAATGGATTGACGGGGAACAGTGGGAGATCGAGGAAGATTGTGGATTGTTACGATGGAATGGATTAATCTGAATATTTCGCGTTACGCGTATGGAAGATCGGCCTCCGAGTCACTCCGACTCTGGGATTGTAATAGTCGACTGGCTCGCTACTTACGGAAGTCGATCGCAGAGACGGCGATCACGTCATGGCTGGTACTGGGCGCCGACGTTGGGGTTGAACTTGTTGCGGAGGCGCGGGATCCGTTGAGCTGGATGGTCCTGGCGGTGATCGCGATACTGGTTCCGCCAGGGGTCATGGGTGTCGGCCTCGATCAGGGCTGTTCACAGGTCGGTCGGCTCACCTTGGTGCTGGGTGGGGTCGCCAGCATTCGCAGCGCGAGACACCGCACCGGGGTACCAGGTCACAGCGTCCCGTTGTCGCACCGGGATCTGCAAGAAGAACAGGTCCAGCATCAGATCGACGTCTGCCCACATCTTTCGCATCATGGGCAGCATCGCGTCGAAGAGCCGGCGCCACCGATCACCGAGGCGGATCCGTCGGGCTCGACGATCGCGATGGTATTGCTCAACGATCGGGTCCCGACGCTGTGCGGCCGTGATCGGGAGATAATGAGTGGTTTCCCAAAAGGCCTGGCGATGCTGATCTTCAGCAGGAAGTTCCTCATCATTACCGTGTAACGAGAAGGACGGCGAGGGAGACCGAACGGGCGACCGACTCGGAGGCGCCGATCGGGCACGCTTGTGGATGTGCCCGGTAGAGTCCGGAGATCCTGAGCGACTGCAGCTGCGACGGCCAGGCGTGATCGGCGCGCACTGACGAAGCCCGATCCACCGAGCTACGCGGGACAACGTGTCAGCCACATTCTGGAGATCCTCGCTGGATCGATCGCTGGCGTGACGCAACATAGCGTAGGCGTTCTGGACGTCGAGGAATTGGGCGTCTTGGGCCCGGATCACCTGTTGCGCACTTTCGACACACGATCCTGTAGCACAGCGACAGCATGAGCGGCGATCGGCAACGGGATAGATGGTATGGGAAGCTTACGTACGGAGATCGGCGTTCTCTCGGAGTGCAGCGTCGCGGTCTTGATGAGCTTGATCGACGTCTCTCCCGGCAGCGGTGGCTTTGTCCCTTGCGGTATCTCGGGCGGTACGCATCAGATCCAGCTCCTCATTTACCCGGTGGAGGGCAGCTTGCAGTTGATCCGGGGCGGGCGTGGGTCCAGTGGGAGGCGTCGGGTTCGGAACGGCCACAGTAGCCGCAGCCGCAACGTGACCTCGCTGGGCCACGGTCGCTTCGGCCACCTGAAGGGCAGTCTGGACCCGATCGAGGCTGCCGCGCGTAAGATCTAGCTCGTGGTTCACCTCGTCTAGTTCGCGCTCTTGTCCAGAAACCTGAGATCGGAGATCCGAAATGTCCGCCGCGGCGAGATCGAGCTGGTGGTCCAGTCGATCCCGATCGGCGTTAGCAGTCGCGAGATTGGCCTGAGCGCGTGTCAGTTGGCGATCCAGATCCTGGATCTCGGTGGCTTGCAGGGCTATCTGATCCCGGAGGCCTTGGATCAGCTGCGGACCCTGACCCTGGGCACTCTGTTGAAGGTCGCTGACTTCCGTCTGAAGGCGGCGGATTTCTTCCTCTTGCGCTCAGCGGTGGCGCTCCAAGTCGTGCAGGTTCGCAGTCAGCTCGCCCACGGTGTCGTCCTGGTGCGCCCGGTCGCGGATCATAGTCGATCGGGAAGCGTAGGCGCTTGCCAGCTCATCTTCCAAGCGGGCGATTCGGTGGACGGCATCCGGGGAGGCCGCGACACGGCGGGAGGCCGTCGATCGCGTCGATCGAGGTGTTGAATGAGTCGATCGGGGCGAGCCATGCGTCGAACTGTCGTCGTCCGGCGGACCGGACGGAGGTACAGGTGGGTTAGGCGGCGGTGTGCTCATCTGTGAGTGGTCTGTGCTTGAGCCGGCGAATTGGAGAATGACCAAGGCCGAACTGTCCGAAGTGAGCCGCCGTGCGACACAACTTGCGGCCAGGGGGCGGATATGGAGAAGTGCTGAATAAGAATTGATCTCCGAGAAAGGCGGCAGGGCCGATCGACTGGAAGTATGGGGGATCAGCGATCGAGAGACAGGCAGCGAGGGTCTATGGATCAGAGGGAGTTCTTCGGGAGATCTCAAGTGGCCCGATGACGACGGCGCGTAAGGCAGGACATGTGGCAAGCCGGATTGTGGATGATCGTGCTCGAACCGTGGCGTGATTCGGGGTCGACCCAAGCCCCGATCGACGACAGATCTCGCAGATCTAGGACGGCCGAGGACAGAAGATGATGGATCGGCGGCGCACGGCAACCGGCACCAGTCATCGATCGGGAGTTGATCGCCGATCGCCGATCGAGATCGATCGTGGATCAGGAGTCGATCGCAGATCAGGACTCGATCGTGGATCGGGGATCGACCACGATGGGATGCACATGGAGGACGAAGTCAGGACAAGAATCCAGTGGTTGTTGAGTTGTCGGATGGTAGATGAGATGGTAGCGGTAGAGAGACACTAGCTAAACATAAATCAGAGTCGAAATTGCACCGAAGAGCACAAGCCCCCTCAAGTCGTCAAGTCCCAGGAACTACATTGGCCTCGGCAAGCATCGACACTTTGGACAGTGAACTAGTGGTACGGTTAAGACTGGATTAATATATTGGCCAGCTTGACCTACTCTAGCGATCTATTTCTTGTGTGCGAACCCTCGATCGACCGGATACTGTTTGGCCGGCGATCGTTTCTTCTCTCGATCAACCTCGATCCCGCTATAGGAAGCGGCAAGCAACTCAGGAAAGGAAGGAACACACCCGGAAAGGTAACTACAGGCCGTGAATCGACTCAAGGTCGACCGATCGGAGCGAACAACCCTCGATCGGAGCGTATACTCGGACGCAGAGCGACGATTCCCGCGCTGCTCCACAACCTATCGACGCGTCACGCCAAGACATTCGATCTTCACCAAGTGCTGCATCTTCGGAGCCCCGAAAGAGCAGACCCAGCCCGCCGACGGGTACACAAGGTGAGAACAAGTTCAGCCGATCACGGATCACTGGGGGACCCCCTCCGTTAGTCGGTGTCTGGGCGCTGGTGGGAAGCTCGATCAGGCCTTAACCAGATTTTGGCCGATCCCGCTACACCACACTTGCGACCCATCGTGAACTTGGTTGGTTTGACGAAGCGCTGGGTGTCTGTTTGGCTTGAGCTGCTCGAGGTGTTTTGAGTTGTGAAGTGCCAAGGAGTCAGAGTGCCGCACGCGTGAGAGGGAGATCCCTCTACGCTCTCCACGTCGGAGGTACACAGAGCACCCGTCATGCCGGACTAGCACTTGGAGGATGCGGATGCAGGGCGGCTCCGGGCCGCCCTAGAGGGAGAATTTGATGAAGCTGCGTGCGCAGCTTCCGCAATAGCATGACCTCGTAGAACCTGGTCTTACTTGAAGTGATCTGCTTGCGGAGGTCTGGTCCGGCAGCAGTTGGCAGCCAAGAAACTCATAATTGCAAAACTATACGATCCATCGGAAAGTATTTAACCGTATTTAACGTTTTTAGTTTTCAAAGTGTATTTAACCCTACCCAAGTATTTTACTTCTTTACTCATTCTCGTGCGGCTACTTCGCCGCATGCGGCCAACTCGCCGCATGAGCGCCTATTTTTGCATGCGGCCGCATGCGACCACCTACCCCACTAACCAATCACAAGTCCTTATTTCGGTTCATGCGTCCGAATCTTGAGATGACAGATGACCAATCAAACCTTTTGAACTCAAACCTCCCGTCCTACTTTAGGATGCATCCTGCTTGTCAGAATGGCAAAAATATTTGAAAAATATTTTTTCTACTTGACTTTTGTATACACATATACATATTTAGGCCAGCCTTCCGACAAATATTTGGAACGCGTTCACCTAACCCTAACGTATTGCATTGGATAAAATATCCACACCAGGAAAAATGATTGGCTGTAATTCAGGTGGAGATCAGCCTGAAACAATCCTACTCACTTATCAGTCGGAAAGACCACTATATTCATCCATATCTGGATTGATGGCGGGCCATGACAATAGGGGGTTTCAAAGTTGGGCTGAGCCTATAGACACAAGAACATAAACAGCTTTTCAGCTAATCAGATCGCGCTGCGGTTTTGCCGTTATGTCATGTTTTACTGACGCCAAAATCGAGTCCAAACGACCTAAAGCCTATTCACTTGGAATCCGACGGCTAATCTAGCCATCTCAAAGGCTTATTCCGCCAGTAGTGCGCGCCCCGCGAAGGCGCCAACTGCGGCTGCAGCACTAGCGCCCATGGCGTCAAGCACACGCCAATGCGCGTTGGCTGCGTGAAACATGGCACGCCGCGCTGGTGCAGCCAATATTCGTCCGGCCGCTGAACTTGGTCCAAGCCTCACGGCTGGTGCTAGACTTGATGTAGAAGCTGCTGTTGCTGACCTTGACCTTCTTCTTCTTCTTTAAGTCTTGCCACGCGTACTTGCCCTCGACGCTCTCGTGCCTCCTGTTGGCCTGAATCACGGCGCCAGTGCATTTGTACTTACCCTAGACACCGTCGCTCGTCTTGTACTGTTGTGGACTTGCACTTGGCCTGGTTGCAGGTGCTCGACTTGACCTTCGTACACTTGGCGGAACTGCACAGCCGCTTCGGGGCTTATGTTTGCTTGCTGACTTGTCGAGCTCGGAAAGGGGGGTTCAAAGTAACTTTTGAAACAGCCACTGGAAATTTTCATGTCTTCAGGTCAATATGTTTGGCAAAATCCTACTTTGAAAATACCTAGATACTACGTAGTATGTGCGTAGGATAAGTTTAATGCGTTGGAGAAAGCTTACATGTTCAACTTGTATTGTATTGTTTGTTATTCTAGTCCTAATACTACGTAGTATGCGTGGAGTGAAACTACATGTGCACCTAGTATCACTACCAACCATGCGAGCAGATGCACGGCGACTGCCCTGAAGGGAGCTGCTCAGGCGGAACAACAGCAAGCTATCGTAGCGTGCTGTTGTTCCGCGTTGAGCACTACGTAGTGGGCGACATCGCTTGCAGTCCGCAAGTTGCGGTCTCTCGCTGGCGGTGGTGTCGCCCTTGCGCTTGAACTTCTTGTCCCGCAACGACAGCGAGTGGCGACAAAACTCCGAGTAGACCAAAGGTGTGGCCTCGCTGTTGCTGAGCGCCCCCACGATGCTTCGCGCAGATGCTCTTGTGCTCGGCGACCTCCTCTGTGACTTGCTTCAACTTCAGAACCTCTATATATCGCAGCGTAGCCACGTCAATATTTAGAGTTAGTACGACAAACACACCACAAAACGTGAGCCTCCACACAGGTATTCAGACGCCGCCAACAGCGTGCTCAATCGAGAGACACAGCCTGAAACAGCCCGAACTGCAGCATCAAGTATCTTTTTAGCCCTAAAATCGGCGTAGACACGTCAATACTGAGAGTTAGCAGCTCAAACAAAGCTCAAAACATGCGTCAAAACGGAGCCGTTCAGACGTACTTGTTTCCGCTGGCGACATTGCGCTGTGTCCGGTGAAGCACCCCGAAAAACAGCATTTTGCTCGTGTTATCTCTCAAACAACGATATACACATCTGTATTGAGAGTTAGTTCGCCAAACACACTGCAACATATGCGCTAAGATGAAGGCTTTCGAACGTACTTGCAACAGCCACTTGAAGTGGACTTGGTCCAGAGGGGCGGCTCAAAATTCAGCATTCAGCTCAGTTTCCCTCTAAAACAGTCACACACACGTCAAGGTATCAAAAGATGCGCCTCAATGCAGGCATTCGAGTGTACTTACATCGCTCGGCGGCGGCGCGCTCAGTCCGGAGAGGCAGCCCGCAGCGCCGCCATGCGTCGCGCGCACTTTGGGGGGATGACAACTTAGCAAAAATGGACTCGCAGGGCGTACCCTTCCCCCTTTCATTTGATTGGCCTGCTCATTATGCTAACGCTGCGGCGATTGGCTGAGGTTGCATTGTTTGTGGTTTGTGTGTGTGTCTGGTGGACTGATCCTGTTTCTTGTGGACGATTCACGCAACCGAGTGGAATGTTCACAGCTTTTGTGTGTTTGTCCCAAAGTGCGTCCTGCAACGTTAATGTTGGGAGGGGGTGAAAGGTAGCCCGCTCGGCAAGCCGAAACAACGCCTGTGGTTTAAGGTCCGTATGCGTAGCACGCGGACTTAAACCCAGGACCAAGCATAGGCACATTTCGCTCGGCCCGATAGGGTTAAGCCCTGCAGGTCTTGGGCTTAGGCAGGGCAACAGATTTCCTGCCGACACTCCATGTTTGGGATTTGTGCTCCATGACACCCGTCCTGGGCGGTCTGATTTATTTACAGTATCCGCTCGATTAAGTACGCTTTTAGTGGTTAACGTTGCAATAAGGTCGTTAACGTTGAGCTAAGGCCCTGTCGTAATTAACGTAGCATGAACGCCCTCCGTCCTCTCTCTACGGGAATGGCTCTGGTGCTGAATTGCGATCTCTCATACGTAAACCTGATTCACCGCGAATTCTTCATTCGAGATTTTACGGCGGAGCGGCGTTGCGTGCTGCTATCGAGATGGTGACTCTGTGCTGCGCCATCGTTCGCGTCCCGGGAAGCGCGTTCCCTGTGGATATCGACGAGAACAAGTTGGTGGGTCACCTGAAGGATGAGATCAAGAAGATGAACCCAGCGACGGTCATTTGCGACGCCAATGTTCTGGAGGTCTTCCTAGCGAGGCGACACGATGGCGAGTGGATGCGAGAAGACGACGCAGCTGTCCCCGATTTGGAGGCTGGAAGAATTCATCCGAATGTCCAGAACATGCTCAATGTTGGAAATCTGAGATCGACGACGGCAATTGGCGGGTGCTTGGAGAAAACAATATGATTCGGGGGGGCGCTCCACGTTCGACGCAGATTCACATACTAGTGAAACTTCCACGGGCGAACGGGGCATGGAACGAGGCAACGTTGTCCACTCTTCATCGTAATGTTCGGTCCAGCATGTGGTCGTCAGTCCTCAGGATTTCTTCGGCATTTGTCTTTTCAGCAACAGCGTTGGTCGTGGCTCGAACGAAGGACCGTGTGTACTTGCTGACCAATTTGCACGTCTGGATTGATGATGATGACACGTTCTTGGAGTACCTGAGCCCTGACTTCCAGAATCAAATCAAGCGTTACATCAAAGCCAACCCCAAGAAGAAGCAAACGAAGCAGACAAGTGCAGCAAGAACGAGGAGTGCTGATGATGCACTAGGGACACGTAAATCTCCACGGGCTATCAAGCAAGCTAAGCGGTCGACAGATCTTCTTCAAGTCGTGGTGGATCGGCTACTTCCTGATGCGACCGCGTTTGTCGAGGTCCACGCGTTTTCTCTCATCAGTGATGTCTGCTGGCGTAGTTCAGCTGATTGCGACTTCGCTATCTTCGAACTTCCATTGACACCTATGTATTGAGGGTTGCTGGTCTTGGGTACTGTGTACCAGTTGTACCCATTAACCGGTTAACCCGAACCGGTCCAATCCGAACCCACGTTGATAATGGTGATTACGGTAAGTTGTTTACGCCACCGATGATTAGACGAGTAGGATGATTGGATGAACACCGGTGAGTGATGGTTGATTAGATGCACTAGGTGATAGGACGCAGGGCCGCGTGTCTATAACAGTAGGGTGTAAGCTCCAACAATTCAATCACTTTCGAATCTTCATTCTACCCCTCAAGTGCCTTCGCTCCGGTCCCACCGTCTGCGACGTCCCTCCCTCCGCTTCGTCCGAGCTTCGTGTCCAAGATCCACACCTTCCATCACTATGCTCCAGCAGCTCGCTCCATGTGGAATGTCTCTTGAGCTACATCCCACAATGAAAGTTCACGTGTTTGGATTTCCTGGTGTTTTGCAAGCACAAGGGTTTGATCACTCCTACGCCATCATTCCCGCTGAGATCACTGGTTGGAGCAGAAACAAAATGACGCTGTCATCATTGTCAGCACCTGGTCTATCCCGGGGTGCTATTGTGTGCACCTAGAGGGGGGTTCCAGTTGGATTCGTTGGTGGTGGGCTCGATGGATCAAACGAAAACGAGCAATATCAGTCGTACGGCTTCACATTTCATACCCTCCCCCCGATTTGCCTTCGGCGTTGAGCTCCGATGCTGAAGAGGGGGGGGGGGGGCTATGACGGCTAGGACTGATCAAGTCATTTGAAGACCCACATTACGCGGAAGTAAGGAGTAAATCTCCACTAGGACACCCGCCATCTTGTTGACTCTTTACCGAGGTGCCAACAGCCGAGGCTCGTGAAGTGGATAATGATCTTATGTTGGTCCAACAAGGTCGCGGCGATCCTCAGGCGTCGGCTGTGACTTCGATCTTCTTGTGGAGCTCGCGCTTCTTTTTTTTGCTCTGTCTCTTCCAGCTGCTGCTTCAGCTTGTAGTTGGCGCGCTCTCGTCTGGCGCTTCAGGCTGCAGATGCGCAACCTCGTCACCTAGAACATCGGCTTGCTGCCGCAGGCGTTCTCCTGATCGAGCACCGCACACTTGTCCTCAGCAGCGCGAGATCGCGGGTGGCTTCCTACTCCTCGTTGGGCGATGCCATAGAGGTGTTTTGTACTTCAAGTAGTAAGCTGACAAGCGTAGCAGTGAAACCCCCATTTTTCGCGAGAAGAAGTGAGTCACGTTTTCAAGCCCAACTCGACACCACAACAGACCACGGGCTTGCCTGGCCAGCAGTAGGCAGCTTACCACGTACTAGTGTTTTTTTAGTTTAAGAGGGCGGCGTTCAGCTAGCTTGCATGTAGGCCAACTAGCTGGCCGACTTTAAGATCCACCACACCACTCCCGGGGCTGCCTCGCACGGATTCAATGTGAACCCGCTGCGAGGCATGCCTTCGGTGATCTAAGGACGTTGCCTTTTCCCCCAAACGTGTAGTTTGAAAAATATGGTTTGCCTTTTGAATTCCTCAAAGTAGCGCTTACGTAAGCGTTGACTGAGCCGTCCTTTATCCCCAGCATTTTCTTGTTTCTTGACGTACGCGTCCGTGCGTGCATTGGCCCAGATCTCGACGTAAATCTTCTTCTCCATCGTGGTCTGAGGGTAGAAGGGCGGGAACGAGAACTCGCTGCCTTCCGGTTTGCTCGAAAAGCCGGGGCTCCATGGGGTGTAGCTGTACGCGCTTCCTTCGCCTTTGACGACCTTGTCGTCGTACTTGGTAGCGTAGCGCAGGTAGGTCTGGTACTTGTCGCTTAGCTGGGGGCGCACCAAGTTGTTGAGCCCGAACTCCTGGAAGACTACGCGCGGAGACTTCTTGTTGCTCAGCCAGAGATTCAACTTTTCCTTTTCAACCTCGCGCAGATAGTCCTGGTACCAGACGAAGTTGGGATGAGCCTTCAGAGCCCCTCCCTTGAGCTTCGAAAGGCCTAGCTTCGCCTTCACCTCGACGTCAGAGTATTCCATAGTGGTCCACCACTTGGTCTTCGCCCACAGCTTTACTGCTTCCAGAAAGGCCTCTCTTCACTACCAGCCAGGCTCGATGCGGACTTGTCAACGCCCCTAAACTTGTTCTGGCTGGACTCTGCAGTTGAAATGTTGATAACCAGCAAGATGAAAACGAGGAAGCGGAAGAAGCGGCGCATGATCGAGTACCAACTTGGTACTCGATCATGCGCCGTGGTACTACCAAGAGATGTTCTGCAGGTAGGTAGTATCGAGACTTAGGGGCTAGCGGGTGAATTGACGACTGATAACAAGTTGATGAACAACCAGTGGAGGCAGATCCCATGATGCGAAAGCCGGCTCATTCGGAGTGATTCGTCTTAGCATCAATACGTGTAAGCTCGGCAGTGACAACAGCATTACACGCAGGACTTTAGCTGCGTTGTTGTGCTAGTATACGTCTCTGGTTCAGCAACACAACGCTCTTTTACTTCTACGCTTCTTCATTGCCTATAAGCAGACACGAAGTCAACGCAGCGTATCCATCCATTCTTCATACTGAACCACGTCTAACCAGCAAACTAACAACTTTCATTGATACTTTAAACATGAACATCTTCGATCGTCTCCTCCGTTACACAAGATAGTTGGCTGGGCAGGAGAGCGGGTCCCAGTCGTCAACTTGCTGCATCGTCGGCGTCGGTCGGATGAAGCGCCTGGTGAACTTTTGAGTGCCAGCAGGACCCGCAGCATCAAACGCGATCTGCGCATTGGTCGTCGCAAGGGCGAACGCTACGAGCGCGCAGTGGTAGGAGACTCCGTGGCGCCAATTCAGCGCGAGCTCGTCCAGGTAGTCGCGGTCGATGTACGTGCTGCTGTAATACCACCACGCCACCGTCACGAGGAAGCCGAGCATGGCGCACGTGAAGCTCGCGAACGCGTGGCACCCCCTGAAGCTCCTCGGGAGAAACATGGCCGACATGCCGAGACTCGCCGTCGCGAAGAAGCCCCAGAGCGCCATGGCGTACTTGACAGTCTCGAGCACCACAAGACACGCCACGTTCTGGGCGCCCTGCATGTACCACGTGAGCTCCCCACGCGTGTGGCACCAGCAGGACAGCGCCTGAGTGGCCACCAAGTCTTCGTTGTTGACGTCGTGGCTTTCTAGACGAGTCGGAAGCACGGCGAGCGGGTCGGGGGCTGCACTCGGCCAGTCGTCGGGCTGTCGCGAGCTCTCGAGGATGGCGTGCAGGAAGGGCTGGCACTCGGAGCTGCCGTTGACGAGGCGCAGGCAGTAGCCGTCCGGCGCGAACGTGAGCTGCTGTGCGGCGTTATCATTGCTGCTGGACGGCGAGTCGATCAGATTGAGCTCGATGACGGCCCACGAGTGGAGGTGCACTGCAACGATGACCAGCACCAGAACTGCGACTTGCAACACGACCTGGAGGATCTGCAAGCTCTGTAGCATGGTCGATTGAGCACGAGCTGAGGTGAGTGATGGAGCGTTGATCGAGCTATGGCACCGTCAGGTTGGTGAACAGCGAACAGAGCCATCTCCCGCATGCATGCGCGTCAAGTCGCCGAGGACGTTATCGATCAAAAAGGCTACATCTGGTTGCAGCTCTTCCGTCTGCCGCCTCGTACCATGCTGTCGAAGTGCCCCGGATATGGCGAGGAGGTGTCAACCACGACCAAGCCAATCTGCCCAAGTAGCGATGCTACCGGTGACAAGAAGCTTGTCAGCCAAAGTCGCTTCTTCATAGGTCATGTTGAAGTTGGCCCCAGTATCCTCTTAGCCGGGATGCTGCCCCCCCACTTCCGAACCCTCTGCGAACCCCTCAAGCCACACCCAAGACGCAGCAGCATGGCAACGGTGTCCGCTTCGATGTCGTCTTTCAGCTGCGACTTCTCCTGCTTGGCCATCTTCGACCCTGTCTGCGCCTCGAATGGCGAGACCTTCAGCAACGCGTGCGAGTTCAACCAGACTCGGTGCTCTTCTGGCAACGCCACGCTCGAGATCGTGGCGCAGGGAGCGTGCTCCAGTGCAAGCGCCAGTGGCAGTAGAAGTGGAAGTGGAAGCGGGGCCAGTTGCCTTCAGGAGTTCGCGTGTCTGGACGTGTACACGCCCGTGTGCGGCTCCGACGGACAGACGTACAGCAACGAGTGTTTCCTGAGACGAGCTCAGTGCTCCGACCCGACGTTGATCATGACGTCGAGCGGCGAGTGCGCGACCACCAGCAGCAGCAGCAGCTCAGCAAGTGGCGGCAGTGCCGGGGCTGTGAGTTGCGTCGAAAGCGTCTGCACGAAGGAGTTCCTCCCTCAGTGCGGATCGGACGGCGTCACGTACAGCAACAAGTGTCTCCTTCAGAATGCCCAGTGCATTAACGTTTCGCTCGCGCTCGCGTTTGAAGGGGAATGCACCACTGCGATCGGGTCGTCAGCGTCGATATCGGGGCCGGGGCCTGCAGTCGGGTCAGAGTCGGCTATTGGCTCGGGCTCTGCTTCATCTCCGGAGACGAACGCCGCGAGCTCCAGACGGAAGTACACCACGTTGGCTACGATAGTGTCGACACTTCTTTCACTTCTAGCGTTGTAGTGGTGAAATCTACTGAATGATGTCGTCTTTGACGCGCTCGACATCCATAGGAATTCATAGCTTAATTGATCACCTTCGCTTCACTCGACGTTGCTCTCGCAGTTGCGACCGTTCAACGCCTTTGCGGCTTGAGCACTACGATCAAAACCGCCACTTGCGAACTCGAATGGCGTCCCGTAAGCCTCGCAAGGGCTCGGCCTGGGCTCCAGACTCGACCGAGTCGCTCTTCGACGACGGTATCTGCGACGACGACAGTCGAGAGCGATGGAAGCGAGCCCTTGAGGCGCAGGAAGAAGAGCAGGCGCTGCTGCACCGCACCGTGGTGGCCTCCAAGCGACAGAACCTCGAGCTGCAGTACGAGCGGGTGCGTGGCAGTCCGACTATTGCATGTGCGTGACAACCCCAAAGGCTTAACCTGAACGCCAAAATGTTGCCAGGTAGCCAAGCAGCGAGCCTTCATCCGACGTGAGAAGCGCAAGCTGTTGCTGCAGCACGCGCTGCTCGCCTCCGAGCGCGAGCGCTTCGACGCTTCTCGATCGTCCGACTGGTTCTGTCTGGCCGCGTTCCTCGCAGCTAGCGATCGCCGCGTGACTGTGGACGTCGGTGGGCAGCTCTTCGAGCTGTCGGCTGCTGTGGCCTCGAAAGACCCAGCGTCGCTGCTCGCCGCCTTCGTTCAGGACGATTCCCCGCTCACTGCAGCTGAAAGCGGCTGCTTCCGAGTCGATCGGGACTGGAGACTGTTCCGCCACATCCTGCGGTTCCTGCGTGACGGCGTCTTGCCCTCGGACCCGAAGCTGCTGCGAGCGCTCTACATCGAGAGCGAGTTCTGGCGCTTCGAGTCGCTTTTAAAGGCTATCGAGGCCAAGAACCTGGAGCTGTGGAAGTCCAAGCAAAGCAGCGACGCCGGCGCCAAGGAGAAGGAGACCAAGGACCCGGGTGCGTGGTGGCTGGATCCGCCGTCGTGGTGGGGCACAGCCTCTGCGGGTGGTGGCAGCAGCAAGACCAAGGAGAAGATGATCAAGGCGACTTTGTTGGCGTCGTTCCAGAAGAGGAAGAGCTCCAAGAACGCCGCCAATAAGGCGAAGAAGAGCTCCCAGGACGACGACGACGAAGCGGAGTCGTGGTGGAAGGACTCGAAGTACAAAGGCACCGATTACATGGACATTCTCGCGAAGGATAAGGCTAAAGCTGGTGTTGACGGTGACGCCCGCACCCCGCGCAGCCCTCTAGTCACGAACCACACCTGGTCGGCTTCGATGACGCCCAGGAAGTAGCAAAATACACGCTCTAATCATCACTCTAGGCCTTGTAGGACAGGAACTCGAGCGCGAGCGCCTCGAAGTGGGAGAATGGGCAGAGCGGGTCCTGCGTGTGGCCCGCGAACGTCACCTCCTCATCCTCGTACCGCGGCTTGATGAAGAACTCGTGCGTTGCCTTGTCCTCGTACACTTCGAACGCCACCATGGTGCCGTACTCGGGCAGCTGCGGGCCCACGTCGATCTGCAGAGCTCCCAGCAGCGCCACAATCGAATTGTCGTGCGCCGAGAAGAAGGACAGCTTGGCCGGCTGCGCGTTCTCCACCACGGACTTGACGAAGCTGTAGACCTCCTTCACTCCGTCCTTGAACGCGCCGTGGCAGAAGCTCTTGCGCTGGTACAGACGCTGCCAGAGCCACGTGTCGTACGCCTCGACCTGCTCGAAGATCTTGTGGTCGACGCCGTCGGGGAACGGCCAGCCGTGCGCCTCTCGGCACGTGAGCGCGTCGCGGACCGCCGTCCAGGACAGCGGCTGGTCGTCGGGCACGCCGAGACAGTCGCGCAGGTGCAGGCCGAGCTTCTCCATCGCGTCCCGCTCGATCTTGCTCCGGAGCCTGAGCACGTCGTCGTGCACGATGAGCTCGATCTCGTTGAACACCTGCAGCGGGTGCATGGGCGCCAGCACGTTGCGCGTGTACGTGCGCACCAAGAACTGCGGGGCCTTGCTGCTCTGCTCAACCTGCTCGTCGTCGTCGTAGAAGAAGCCTCGCAGCAGACACTGCACGGACTCGATGGTGCGCGGCACGCTGCTGGACAGCACGTAGACGTCTTTGGCCTTGACGGCGCCGTCCAGGAGCTGCCCGTAGCGCTCCCGCAGCGCCCGTCCTTTGCCTGTCATGTGCTTGACGCCCTTCTGCGTGAGCAGGCCGTAGGGGAACTGGGCCTCCTTGGAGGGCCTGATCACGGGCGGCTGCGTCTCGTCGGCGCCTACGGGCTTGGCAGTCTGCAGCAGCAGCTCGAGCTGCTCGGCGATGGCCACCTTGGAGGCCCAGAAGTCCTTCTCGTCCTGCGTGGCCTGCACCTTGGTGCCGATGGACGTGAGCACGGGCGTGCGGTCTCCGTGGCGGTGGAAGATGAGCACGTGGCGCAGCGTCAAGTCGCGACTACCGGCAGTTGAAGAGGATGTAGTCATTATCAGAGGACTTTCGGTGGACGCTTGTGGATCTGCTGGAAAATTGCGAAGTGGTTGAAAGTGACGTCTGCGCTGCTGGACGGAGACCATCACGCACTTGAATCTTCGTTTACTACTTTAGGTGATACACACCATTTACTGGCCGAATCAGATACGAGATGACGTAATGCGTGTCACGGACGAGGACACTGGAGGACACTATTGGTGGACGGATGCTTGTAAAGCTGAAAGCGCGGCGCCCTGTAGGAAGCTCTGCGCCGCCTGCTGGAACACGGCGAACGGACACAGCGCCGAGGGCTCGTGGCCCGCGAAGGCCGCCTCGACGCCCTCGAACAGCGCCCGGAGGAAGACCTCGCCCGTGACGCGGTGCCGGAAGAGCTCGAAGGTCAGCATGGCGCCGTACGGAGGGATCACGCGCGGAACCTGCAGCTGCAGCGCGTTCACGAGCGCCACGAGCGAGTTGTCGTGCGCCGAGAACAGCGACAGCTTGTGCTTGCTCTGACCCTGCAAACATCAAGGGGCGGTGAGCATTGAACAGTACACTCACTACCGAAGCGGGGACGACCGACAGGAGCACTCACCTCGGCGACACTGGTCAGGTACGCGTAGATGCGCTGCACGCCGGCGCGGAAGCTGGCGCGGCAGAAGTCCATGTTGCCGTACAGGTGGTGCCACAGCCACGCGTCGTACTCGCAGATCTGGGCGAAGAGCTGCTGGTCGAGTCCCACCGGGAACTCCAACCCGTGCGCCTCGCGGCAGATGAGCACCTCTCGCACTGCACACAAGCATCACAAAAGTCAACCACCAAGTGCGCTTCAATCCGAACTTCCAACGGCAGACTTACAGCCAGTCCAGGAGACGAGCTTGGAGGACCCCGCTCCAATGATGCTGCTGATCCTCTGCGAGGCCTCGGCGAAACCCGGGGGCGCGTGCTGCCGCAGCTCGTCCGCCAGCATCTTGCCCAGATCCCGGTACAGCTCGTACGAATGCTGCGGCGCGAGGCTGTTGGAGTCGTCCGCGTGGATGACGAGCAGGTCGTCGTTCTTGCTCCTCTTGTCTTTCTGAATGTGACTCAAGAACCTCCTGCTGTCCGGCAGCAAGCTCTCATTGGCGCCCATCTGGTTGCCTGCGTCCACGTTGACAAAGTGCTCGGGAAAGAGCCCCGCGAGGACACTCTGAGCCGAGCGAATGGTCCTCCGGATGTTGGTGGACTGCACGTGCACGTGGCGGACAGGGTCCGCGTCCTCCAGCAGCGGCTTGTAGCGCTCGCGTAGCTGCTGGCCCTTGTCGCGCATCATGGCGATGCCCTTGGCCGTCAGTTGGCCGCAGGGCCAGCGTCCACCCTGCTGGGGCGGCGGCGGCACGTCGACCTGCGGGCCGGCGCAGCGCTCGCCGCAGTCTCCAGCGTGGTGGCTGGTTACGCGCGTGCCGCTGTTGAGCGCGCCCACGACGCTGAGCGCGCCCAGGCGCGAGACCCAGAAGTCCGTCTCGCGCTGCGTCATGGCCACCTTGGAGCTGACCTTGCGGCTGATCGGGGACCGGTCGCCGTGCCGGAACATCACGAACACGTGCTCCAGCGCCAGTTCCTTCTCATCCACGCTCGTGTAGCCAGCTGCAGCGCCCAGAGAGCTCGGGCCGCCGTCCGCCGCAGGAGACTCCGGTCGCGGAGCCATCTCTGCGCGAAGAGCTACGGAAAGTTGATACGCAAGCCGAGGGCAGTTCAACGTCGGCCGTGATTGGTCCACAGATTGGTACTTTTTAAGTTCAATCGAGCGCCATTCATTGGCTCAAATTCTTGACACATAGCTCCAGTCTCTCACCAGCGATACATACATGATGCTGAGCAGCTCCGCTCGCCGAGGCGTGCTGCGGCGCCTGCTGCAGCGCAGGCTGTCGAGCTCCGCGGCGCCGCGCACTGCGGCCGCACCCTCCCAAGACGTCCATCTAGCTCTGGAGAGCTTCATCGCTCGCCGCGAGTCGTCGCGCGCGCTGGACGCCTTCGACAAACTGCAGCCGGCCCAGCAGAGCGACCCCGAGCTGTTGCAGCGACTGGCGCTGCTCGTAGCCAAGCGCGGGCAGCCGCACGAGGCCCCGCGCGCGGCGCAGATGCTGTGCGGCCTGCTGACGCAGCCGGAGGTCGCGGTGGACGACTCCACGCAGCTGGCGGCCATCTACACGCTGGACGCGTGTCTGCGGCAGCAGCGGCTGGAGGACGCGCTGTTGCTGTTCAAAGCGACGCGCGAGCGGGACGTCCTCGTGGACCTTCCGGCGGTGGACGCGCTGCTGCGCGCGCTGGTGGGCGCTCACCGCGTGGACGAGGCCGTGGAGATACTGAAGAGCACCACGTCGCAGCACGACGTGCGCCCCACAGAGCAGACCTTCCAGCCCGTGCTGGTGGCCATCATGCAGCAGCAGCGCTACGAGGACGTGACAGCGCTCATCGAGCACGGACGCGTCAACGAGGTGGACTTCTCTCCAGAGGTGAGACGGGTACAATACTATTAAGTGGACAGGTGTGGAGGACAGATGACTGACTCGCTTGACTGCTGTCGATGTGGACACCCAGACGTACGACCCGCTGGTGGACCTGTCACAACAGCAGTATTCGGCGGAGAACGTCGAGCGGCTGGGCACGTTCATGGCATATGTGAACGACGCTCTGAAGGAGGACGGGGTGAGTACCGTAGCTGCCTCCTGGCTGAATCTGAAGGAAGTGGTTGATGCGGTGCACTGACAAGTGTGCAAATATGAATTACGGTATTGTGGTCTTAGTACTGGGAAGACGACGAAGACGACGACGATGACGATGAGGACAGAGTGATATTTGAGGAGGACGACGATGACGATGACGAGTTCGATGACGACGACTTTGACGACGACGAGTTCGACTAGGAGGTGGCGCAGCACCAGGTATGCGCTACGGCACGACTAATAGATGAATGGCGTTAGGGCCTCTGTACCGCTCATGCGTCCCGTGTCTCGGTTATAGATATTATGACTGCTCTGCTCTACTTTACAAGGAGTACTCGTGCTCGTCGGTGCTCTTGCCCTGCAGCTCCTGGATGAGCTGCTCTGCCGTCGGACGGCTCGACGGATCCTGTGCCAAGCACGCCGAGCCAACGCGGAGGATCCGAGGAGGACAATCTTTGGTGAAGGTTGGACGCAGAGTGCCGCACACGACGTCTTGCAGGATCTGGACGGGCTTCGCTTTGCCTCCTCCCTCGGTCAGCGCGTCGTGGTACGGAATCCTGCCCGTGTCCAGCTCCGACAACACCACGCCGAACGAATAAATATCTGCCTGCTCCGTGTACCGCTTGCCCTCGAGGATTTCAGGCGCGGTCCAGTACGGCGTGCCGACACCTGCCGTCATAGTGAGCTCCACAGTCCCGCGACTCACGCCAAAGTCGATGAGCTTGGGCTCAAGCCTGTCGGTCAGCAAGATATTATTTGACTTGAGATCGCGATGGATCAAGGCCGGCGTGTGTCCGTGAAGATATTCGAGCGCTTTCGCGATCCCGACGGCCATGTGGACTTTATCACGCGCCCACGACAAGAGGTCTGCGTTCTTCTGGAGATACGTCTGCAAGCTGCCCATGGGAACGTACTCGAGCACCAGCAGCAGATTGTTGAGCGTGTTCCAGGCCACGCCGACGAATCCGACGATATTCGGGTGGTCAAGACTGGCGGTGAGCTCGACCTCTTCGGCGAACTCGAGGACGTTCTCTGCCTTTTGGTTCTTGGTCTGAAGCAGTCTCTTGACTGCGACCTGCTGGCCGTCGTGCTCGCAGACCCAGACTTCGCCCGAGGACCCCTTTGACAGTGCAGATTGGAACGTGATGTTCTCATACTGAAGACGTCTCTCCACCAGGTGCTGGCTGCTGAGCAGGATCTTCAACGTCTTGCAGGACCCGGGGCTCTCATAGGCTTCCGCGAGGCTGGAAAAGGACGACCCCAGCGTGGTGAGTCGGCTAGTCAAGGTTGTCGCGCGATGCTTGGCGGGTGTACTGGCGGTGACTGTGGGTCGAGGCACGGAGTTTTCAGCTCGATACTGCGGGGATACCCCCACCAGGTCGCACGTGGTGGACATGGTCTCCTCCTCGATCTTGACCTTGGCTCTGCGTCTCCAGCAAAACCAGGCAACGCTCGCCCCTGCGATCACGACGACGGCGCCCAAGATGATCGGAATCAGCAGCAAAGTGTTGAAGCCTGAGCTCTCGCCGAACTCCTCTTTCAACCACGTCGTGACCCACGCGCTCCCCGTGGGTTTCGTCATCGCCTCCATCTCCGCGTCCGTGAACTCATCCCTTCTATGGCAAGGCACCGTCAACGCCGCGTAGCCGTCGTCTGCAGGACACACGTTCCAGGCCGGATCGTCGGCGTTCGAGACGGTGTGGATAGCGTACACGCTGTAGGAATCCTTGGTGACGGGGTCCTTCCACGCGTGGTTGCGAAGTCGAAGCTGTGGTGTCGCGTTGGGGCCGCCGCCTACGGACCACATGGATCCCATGTAGCTGGTCGCAGCGGAGTCCTCGAACGTGTCCGCGACGCACCTCGACACGTTCAGCATCTGGTCGCCCGAGCAGATCAACGTGTAGTACGCGGTCACGTCGTTCGGCTGCGAGCAGTTCTTGAACGTGCAGCCCTGGCCGCTGACTTGCGCCTTGGGCACGGCCAGCTCCGCCATGGTGTAGTCGTCCATGGTCCAGATCTGCACGGGGTCGTTGTCGGGCGAGATGGCGAAGCCCGAGTCCCACAGCACGGCACGCTGGACAAGTCCAGGCAGGTCGTCGAAGGCGATGTTGAATCGGTTAAGGCGTTGAGTTACCGCAGCGGGGACGGAGTTGAGCGAAAGTTTGGCGTCAGTGTCGCCCGCTTTGTGGCGGATGTAGAGCTGCTGGGCGATGTCGGAGTTGGTGCCGTCGAAGACGAAGGACGTGCTGGACGGCAGCGAGGACGACGCCAGACTCCGCAGGCTTAGCGTGTGTCCGTGGGCCATACTCGAGGCGATCACGAGGGGAACCGCGAGCGCAGCCACTCGCATCGCTGCGTGTTTGGAGATTCTACACTGCTCTACTCAAGCACTGGAATGGCAATGCCGACCGTCATGGCGCCGCTCACAATCGGCTGGTCGCGTAGCAGAGCTCCTGCAATGGATTTGCATAGAGTCGGAGCTCTCGCCATCAAAGACTTGTCAACTCCACTTGCGTTGAGGCCCTGCTTTCGCTTCAAAGAGCCTTGGAATGGGGCAGTGTAAGTCACGGCCAAGTCACCAAATGGACGGGTGAGTGCAGGAAGTGCGGACCGTCTCGAACTGCAAAGGCCGAGGCGCTTGAAGCGCCTCACAAACTCCTAAAGAGCTTAAAATGCCTGCTTGGTCACGCCACCAGCACAACACAACCCCAGTGTCGGGCACGGCTCGATGCTTTCAGCGAAGCGGAGACTGTCAAGGTTTCTCTAAGGCCGAGCAGATGTGCAGACCATATTGTCTGCAGCTTACGCTTGGCGCTAACAACTGCGCAGGAATTTCATTCGGCGCGTCTGCAGATGCTGAGCGTACACACCTTTCGCGTCGCTACGGACTTCGTTCACACCGAACTCAACGAACGCGCTGGTCAAGTTTGAGAGGCACTTTACATTCTTTGGATTTGTGGCTGGTATTTTTCTATGGGCTCGCTGCGTCGGACGCTCGGTCGCCGCAGAGTTCCTGCACCAATTGCCGTGCGGCCGGCCTCCTCGACGGATCGTGCTCCAAGCAGGCCGAGCCGATGCGCTGGATCCTCGGAGGGCAGTCCTTGCTGAAGCTCAGTTGGATCGTGCCAGCCAGCACGTGCTGCAGGACCTGCACCGCCTTCAGCTTGGTCCCGCCTGTCGTCACGGCGTCGGTGTACGGCACTCTGCCCGTGTCCAGCTCGGACAGCACCACGCCGAACGAATAAATATCTGCCTGCTCCGTGTACCGCCTGCCCTCGAGGATCTCGGGCGCCGTCCAGTAGGGCGTGCCGATTCCTGCGGTCATTGTCAAGTCCACAGTCCCGCGACTCACGCCAAAGTCGATGAGCTTGGGCTCGAGCCTGTCGGTGAGCAGAATGTTGTTGGACTTGACGTCGCGATGGATCAAGGGTGGGCTGTGGCCGTGCAGGTACTCGAGTGCTCGAGCTACGCCTACAGCCATGTGGATCTTGTCGCGCGCCCACGATAACAAGTCGGCGTTCTTCTTGAGATACTTGCGCAGACTCCCCATGGGCAGGTACTCGATGACCATCACGAGGTTGTTGAGGCTGTTCCAGGCCACGCCGACGAACTCGACGATATTTGGGTGGACGAGGCTGGCGCTGAGCTCGATCTCCTCGGCGAAGGACTGCACGTGCTTGGCCTTCTGGTTCTTGCCCAGCAGCTTCTTGCCCGCCACGGTGCGTCCGTTGTACTGGCAGATCCAGACCTCGCCCGACGCCCCCTTCGACAGTGCAGTCTCGAATGTCAAGCTGTCGTACGGGATCCGCTTGCCCATTAGATGCGTGCTGTCCAGCAAGATCTGGAGCGTAGTGTTGGACCCGGCACTGGCACTGCCGGGGGACCGACACGAGCCCGAAGACTCGATGGTCGAGATTTGGTGGGCCAGCGCCAGCACGGGCGTGCCTCCGTCAAAGTAGTTCAGTCCACCGTCTTCCAGGTCGGATCTCCCCTTGCAGGGCTTCTTCTCCTTCTTCTTGCACCAACAAAACCAACCGACGGCACCGGCAGCGACCACCGCCACAGCGCCTAAGATAATGGGGATCAGCAGCAACAGATCGAACCCTCCTCCTCCACCTGAGCCGTCCCCAAACTCCTCCTCTAGCCACGTCGTGACCCACGCGCTTCCCGTGGGTTTCGTCATCGCCTCCATCTCCGCGTCCGTGAACTCGTCTCTCCTGTGGCAGGGCACCGTCAACGCCGCGAAGCCGTCGTCTGCAGGACACACGTTCCAGGCCGGATCGTCGGCGTTCGAGACGGTGTGGATAGCGTACACGCTGTAGGAGGCATTGGATACCGGGTCCTCCCACGCGTGGTTCCGTAGTCGAAGCTGAGGGAGGATGTCCGAGCTTCCGCCCACCGACCACATGGACCCCAAGTAGCTGGTCGCAGCGGAGTCCTCGAAGGTGTCCGCAACGCACCTCGACACGTTCAGCATCTGGTCGCCCGAGCAGATCAACGTGTAGTACGCGGTCACGTCGTTCGGCTGCGAGCAGTTCTTGAACGTGCAGCCCTGGCCGCTGACTTGCGCCTTGGGCACGGCCAGCTCCGCCATAGTGTAGTCGTCCATGGTCCAGATCTGCACGGGGTCGTTGTCGGGCGAGATGGCGAAGCCCGAGTCCCACAGCACGGCACGCTGGACGAGGCCCGGCAGGTCGTCGAAGGTGACGTCGAGGGGGTCCAGCCGCTCGCTCACGGCTGCAGGCACCGAGGTCAGCGAGAGTTTGTCGTCGGTGTCGCCTGCTTTGTGGCGGATGTAGAGCTGCTGGGCGATGTCCGAGGTGGTGCCGTCGAAGACGAAGGACGAGTTCGAAGGCAGCGAGGAAGAGGACGACGCCGATGTCGCCTCGAGTCCTCGCGACTGGGCCATGGCCGAGGTGACTCCAAGACCGGCCGCGCCTGCAGCGGCAAAGCGCATTGCTGTGACCGGGCGATTCGAGGAATGTCGAGGGTCATGAGGCGTGACACCACTGACGTTCAATGGCGATTTGCTGACGCATCGAGGTGACCGAAACGAGTCAACGAGCCAACGTTGGCAGGCTCCGAGCACATCGCGAGCGGACATTGCTGCCGAGAACACCACTGCCACGACATCGCCTGCTGCTTCCGACGAAGACCCGAGAGCTACATGGAGCTTCAAGAGTGACCGTGATCACCACGTACAAATGCACGAAAGTCGCAAAGTGTGGGATTGATGTCTTAGGTTACAGCTCATGGATGGGGCCGATGCGGGAAGGCGAGGGCCCCTTTGCCTTGAGACGCGGCTGTACACCACACGCTCGATGGATGCAGCTCGGGGGCTCCACAACTTACATGATCCTAATCTCTACTTGTATTAGCCTTCAAGTGCTTGCTGCACTGTTAGAACGAGTACACGAGTTCAGTCGAGTCGCCTTCGAGCTGCTCGATCAACTGGGAGGCGGTCGGCCGGCTTGAAGGCTCAAAGGCGAGGCACGCCAAGCCGATCCGTTGTATCCGCGGCGGACAGTCTCTGGAGAAGCTTGGCCGCAATTTGCCGGCCATGACGTCCTGCAGCACTTGGAAGGGCTTGGCCTTGCCCCCTCCTTCCGTCACCGCGTCGTGGTAGGGGATTCTGCCCGTGTCCAGCTCGGACAGCACCACGCCGAACGAGTAGATGTCGGCCTGCTCCGTGTACCGCTTGCCCTCGAGGATCTCGGGCGCCGTCCAGTAGGGCGTCCCCACCCCCGCCGTCATGGTCAAGTCCACGAGTCCTCGACTCACGCCGAAGTCGATGAGCTTGGGCTCGAGCCTGTCGGTCAGCAGGATGTTGTTGGACTTGAGGTCTCGGTGGATGATCGAGGGCGGCCGACTGTGCAGATACTGCAGCGCTTGGGCGATGGCGACGGCCATCTGAACGCGGTCGCGCGCCCACGACAGCAGGTCGATGTTCTTGTGCAGGTAGTCCTGTAGGTTGCCCCTCGGGAAGAACTCCATGACCATTGCGAGGTTGCTGAGGCTGTTCCACGCCACGCCGACGAACTCGACGATGTGCGGGTGAACGAGGCTGGAGCTGAGCTCGATCTCCTCGGCGAACGCCTGGACGCTCTCCGCCTTCTGGCCCGTGGACTGCAGCAGCTTCTTGATGGCAACCTGCTGCCCAGCGTAGCTCCCGATCCAGACCTCGCCCGACGCCCCCTTGGACAAGGACTTGTCGAACGAGAGGCTTTCGTACGGAACGCGTCGGCCCTGCAGGTGAACGCTGTGGAGTAGAATAGCGAGCGTCGCATTTGACCCCGCAGTCTCGTAGTCCTCCGAGTGGCTGAAGCAGGACAGCTGAGCGGTGGCGCGGGTAGAATACGTCGTGGGGCGACTCGGGAGCTCGGGGGTTCCTCCGTCCAAGTAGCACGTCGAGTCGGCGCCAAGATCACACGCGGGCGACGCGGTCAGATCGGGTTTATGGATCGCTCTCCGGCGCCAGCAGCACCAGCCCAGCACTATCGCTCCAATGAGTGCGACGCCCAGGATGATCAGCACGAGCATCAACAGATTCAAGCCGGCAGCGTCTTTAGTACCGAACTCTTCACTCAGCCACGTCGTGACCCACTCGCTTCCCGTCGGCACCGTCATCGTCGCCATCTCCTCGTCCGAGTAGCTGTCTCGCCTGTGGCAAGGCACCGCCACAGACGCGTACCCGTTGTTGGCCGGGCACTGGTTCCACGCCACGTCCAGCGCAGAGGGCACCGTGTGAACAGCGTAGACGCTGTACGAGTGGTTCGAGACGGGGTCAGTCCACGCATGATCTCGCATTCGGATCAGCGGAGCCACGTCCGGGGCGGCCCCGTTCGACCACATCGCGCCCAAGTAGCCGGCAGCTCCGTCGTCTTCGAACGTGTCGGCTACGCACCGCGCCACGCTGAGCATTTGGTCCCCGGAGCAGATCAGAGTGAAGTAGGCTGTCACGTCGTTCGGCTGCGAGCAGTTCTTGAACGTGCAGCCAGCCTCTCCGACCTCCGACTTTGGGATGGCGATGTCCGCCATAGTGAAGTTGTCCATGGTCCAGATCTGCACGGCGTTGTTGGTCGGGGAGATGCCGAATCCCGTATCCCAGAGCACGGCGCGCTGCACAAGGCCCGGAAGATCGTCAAACTTGATGCCCAAGGGATCGAGTCGGTCGCTTAAGGCACGGGGGACGGAGGTGAGGGAGACGGCGTCGCTCGTGTCGCCGGCTTTGTGGCGGGTGTAGAGCTGTCGGGCGATGTCGGAGTTGGTGCCATCGAACACGAACGAGTCTTCAGATGATAGGGGCGATGACTTTAGAGCTCGGAAGTCTCTTCGACCTTGTGCAGCCACGGCTAGAGCTGCTAGTTGGGCTAGGAAAACCGATACCCGCATAGTTTGCGGCTCGGAAGGTAATAATTGGAATGAGGAACGCGTGAGAATGCATCAAAGTACATAAGAGGAAGCTGTCGGTCGTAACGGACTTCTAGCGCCAGGAATGGAATGGTGCGGTGCCGAGAAAGAGGCCAGCACGAAGGGCCTGGTGACCACCACGAGAGATGTAGGTCTCAGTTACGTGGAGATGCAATTCGTGGGGCTCAGCTAACCCGCGCGACTTTCACCTTGCCTGTCACGAAACCCCTTCAAGCACCGCAGTGCATCCGACTTTCTCTCGGACAGGCTTCTGGGCGACCACTACAGATTGTAGCGGTATTCAATTCACAGTCAGGCGAATGGTACTTGTTGCATTCTATCATACTAGAGCAGGTCAATGGAGATGCTCGACGGATTCAAGGCACATAGTACTGTCGAGGGTAGCCATTTTGACTGGATACCTTCACTGACCGCCGAAGCCAGCACGCCCACTCTTCGGCAGGAGATCAGTTCGAATTGATGCTTCATTGACGCTTTTGCTCGCCCAAGTAGTGAGGCCGCTCCGCCGCCATGAAGCTCGTCGGCCGCCAGCTTGCAACTTCCGGTTCCTTCAAGACTGCGGAGCTGCCTTCCAGCAACGATTTCTCCCTCGACGGGATCTCCTCGGACCTCGCTCTGCAGCTCTACTTCCGAGCCAAGGCGGGAGCCCAAGCTGATCAATTCCAGAGCTTCACGGTACCGTCGGCAGTGCAGACGCGACTCGGCGCGCTCCAGCTCGAATGGGGCCAGCTGCCTGGAATCGCCCAGCGAGCGCTGCTCTGGGACTCGGGCTTTGCCGTGCCCCCGACCAACGAGGCCTTGCAGGTCTGGCCGCTCACCATGGCCGACCTGGCCGTGCTGCTCGCCGACTTCCACGCCGTCGGCTGCGAGGAGAAGAAATGCTCGCAGCCAGACAACAGCACGAGCTCCAGCAACTATTACTGCACGGGGGCCGAGATGGTGGCAGCAGCTCGGTGTGTCGTTGACGATTTCGACGACAGCAGCAACCCAAACACTGCGATGTGGGGGATCGGAGGGGACCCCGAGGTGGTCCCGGCCCCATGGATCATCAAGCACACGTGGAGAGACCAGAGCAGTGCCAGCCATTCACACGGTGGATCTGGAGGACGAGCCGTCGTACAACACGTGCGCTACGAGCGACGAGAACGGCGGCTTCGGGTCGCTCGTGTTCCCCTGCTACTTGGCTAGGAACGCATCAGACGCCATCATCAGCAAGAGGCAGCAGGTTAACGGAAGCGCGTGGGTCTCTCGATGGCTGGTTGAAGACTACTCGGTTAGCTCAGCGGAAGGCATCGACATGGTGCTGCTCATTGCCATAATTTGTGGAGCCGTCGTCTTCGCTCTCGTTGTGCTGCTTGCTGTCGTCTATCGGAGGCGGAAATGTGCCTCTCAGCGTGATTCTGGAGACCAACCTACGGCTCCAACGCTTGAGGACAGTGACACCGTGCCGGACCGACTTGTTGGCAAGCCAAACACCGTCGATCCAGCGTATCGGGACTTCACCTCGGAGTGGAATCTCACGCTGAAGACGCTGCTGGGCAGCAAGTCTCTGACGGGCAAGTGCATTCCGTACGAGAGCGTCAAGTTTGAGCGTGCGATATCCAAGGGAGCGCACGGAGAGGTGTGGCTCGGCGAGTACCAGGGCCAGCAGGTCGCTGTGAAGAGGCTCTTGCAGACAAAGACGCTCCAAGCGGACGAAGTGGAGGAGTTCGCCAAGGAGATCGAGCTGAGCGCCAGTCTGGTGCACCACAACATTGTGACGTTTATCGGAGTGGCGTGGAACAGTCTCAGCAACTTGGTCATGGTGCTCGAATACCTCCCCACGGGCGATCTGCAGAGGTTCTTGCGCGACAACCACGCCTCGATGTCTTGGAACAAGGACTTGATACGAGTCGCTGTCGGCATTGGACGCGCTCTCGAGTACTTTCACTCGCGATCTCCTCCGCTTATCCATCGAGACCTCAAGTCGAGGAACATCCTGCTCACTGCGTCACTGGAGGCGAAATTGATCGATTTTGGAGTGAGCAGAGACTGCCAGGAGCTGTCAATGACCGCAGGAGTCGGCACTCCGTACTGGACAGCGCCCGAGATTCTGGAGGGCAAGCGATACACGGAGAAGGCTGACATTTACTCGTTTGGTCCGAGCTGGACACGGGTAGAATCCCCTACCATGACGTCGCAGGCCAAGAGAACAAGCCTATTCAGATTTTGACGGACGTCATGGTGGGGAAGCTGCGTCCGAGTTTCTCCGACAAGTGTCCGCCTCGAATTCTTTGCATTGCAGCAGAGTGTTGCCAGCTTGATGCCTTTAAACGCCCCACGGCTACTGAAGTAGTGAAAATGCTGCAAGAGACCGAATAAATGCCATAAAGTTAAAACTATACAACCCCTGCTCTATTCGTTCGCGTCGCTGTCTTTGCCTTCAAGATCCTGCACCAGCTCCTGCGCTGTTGGCCGACTCAGGGGATCGGTCGACAGACATGCAGAGCTGATCCGTTTGATTCTTGGCGGACACTCGTCGGAGAAACTCGGACGCAACGTGCCCGACATGACTTCGTGCAGGATCTTGAAGGGCTTCATCTTGGTCCCGTCCTCCGTCAACGCGTCGTGGTAGGGGATTCTACTCTTGTCCAGCTCCGACAGTAGTACGCCAAACGAGTAGATGTCGGACTGCTCCGTGTATCGCTTCCCCTGGGGGCTGTCCAGTAGGGCGTGCCCACCCCTCCCGTCATGGTGAGATCCACGAGTCCGCGGCTTATCCCGAAGTCGATGACCTTGGGCTCTAGTGATTCGGTTAGCAGGATGTTGTTCGACTTGATGTCGCGATGGATTAGAGGCGGCGTACACGCGTGCAGGTACTTGAGTGCTTGAGCGACTCCGATGGCCATGTGGATCTTGTGTCTTGCCCACGATAGTTTGTCTCCATGTTCCTCCAGGTAGTTGTGTAGATTGCCCGTGGGTAGGAACTGCAGTACCATCTCCAGGTTGCTGAGCGTGTTCCAGGCGACGCCGAGGAACTCGATGATGTTTGGGTGAACGAGACTTGCGCTTAGCTCGATCTCCTCGGCAAAAGCTTGAACCATCTCCGCATTCTGGATCTTGGCTTGCAGCAGCTTCTTCACAACCACCTTCTGTCCACTGTACTCGCACAGCCAGACTTCACCCGACGCCCCCTTCGACAGAGGTCTCTCGAAAGTGATACTGTCGTACGGAATGCGTTTCCCCTGCAGATGCACGCTCCCGAGCAGGATCTTGAGCGTCCTGCTTGAGCCGGGGCTGTCGTAGTTGGTGGGACTCGAGATTGACGCGCTTTGAAGCGCCATGGGGCTGGTCACGATCGTGGAGCGAGTCTCTTCTTGGGGACCTCGAGGGCGTTTTGCCAGGTATTGGGATCTACGTCGCCAGCCGAACAGGCCAGCACGCGAGCACAGTCAAGACGACAAGGACGATCACCGCCGTGCTGGAACCTTCATCTCCACTAGCGAACTCTGCTTCCAGCCATGTCGTGACCCACACACTCCCCGTTGGTGTGGTCGTGTTTGCAGCCATGAACTCGTCTGTCAACTAGTCCCTTCGAATGCAAGGAATACTCACTGTACCGTAGTCGTTCAAGGCGCACGTGTTCCAGGACACCTCTGTCAAGCTAGGAATGGTATGCACCACGTAGATCGAGAACGTCGTCTTGCCGCCAAACGCAGGGATGTCCTCGGACCACGTGTGGTCTCGCAGCTCAATCTGAGGCACCACGTCGCGGGCGCCACCTCTCGCCCACATGTTGCCCAGGTAAGACCCAGCGCCTTTGTCCTTGAAGACGTCGGCCACGCAGTGCGAGGTGTTCCCCATCTGATAGCCTGTGCATATATTGGTTTAGTAGGCCGTCACATTGTTCGGCTGCGAGCAGCTCTTGAACTTGCAGTCCACGTAGCTCACCTCGTCCTTCTGCACGGCGATGTCGGCCATAGAGCGATTCCCCATGGGCCAGATCTGGACGGGCACGTTGTCCGGAGCCAGCGCGAAACCCGGCGCGCTGCACGATGCCCGGGAGATCATCAAAGCCAATGTTGAGCGGGGCCAGTCGGTTCTTCACCGCATCCGGAACGAACTTGAGGGAGACTCGGTAGCGGGTGTCGTTGGCGTGGTGGCGGATGTAGAGCTGCCGGGCGATGTCGGAGTGGGTCCCATCAAACACGAACGAGTCGTTGGAAGAAGGCAGCGAAGCGGAGGACGAGGACGAAGAAGAGCCCCCCCCCCCCCCTCCAGACTGCGAAAGCTGATGATGTGGCTGCCTGTCATGATCTCACTCACGGCGGATCTTAGTCCAGTGGACGTACGACGCTTGAGGCGACGGTATCCGTCGAGAAAACTAGGATAGTTAACCCGAGTTTGGGAACGTTTTGGTAGGTTACAGTCCTTCTTAGATATTTTCTTACATTACGTCGCTAATACTTACCCAGGAGCTCCAGTACGAGCTCCCGTGCTGTGGGTCGTTTCCGAGGGTCGAGGGATAAGCACGCCGCGCCAATCCGCTGGATACGAGGAGGGCAGTCTCGAGAGAAATTTGGACGCATGGCGCCCGCCATGACTTCCTGCAAAATGTGGAATGGTCTTACCTTGCTGCCGTCCTCCATCACCGCGTCAGAGTAGGGGATTCTACCCGTGTCCAGTTCCGAGAGCACCACACCGAACGAGTAGATGTCCGACTTCTCCGTGTACCGATCGCCCTCCAAGATCTCGGGCGCTGTCCAGTAGGGCGTCCCCACCCCCGACGTCATGGTACTGTCGATCATGTTTCGACTGACGCCGAAATCCGTGAGCTTGGGTTCCAGATGCTTGGTCAGTAGAATGTTGTTGAACTTGAGGTCGCGGTGGATGACCCCCGGTGTGCGACTGTGCAGATACTCGAGCGCCTCGGCGATCGCGATTGCGATGTGGATCTTGTCTCTGGCCCACGAGAGGATGCGGATGTTCTTCTCCAAGTAGTCCCGGAGGTTCCCGTTGGGCACGTACTCGATGACCATGGACAGGTTGGTCAGGTTGTTCCACGCCACGCCGATGAACTTGACGATGTACGGGTGCACGAGGCTGGCGGTCAGCTCGATCTCCTCTGCGAACGACTGCACGTCGTCCGCCTTCACCCCTCGGGTCAGCAGGAGCTTCTTGGCCGCGACTTGCTGGCCTCCGTACTTGCAAAGCCAAACTACTCCTGACCCACCTCGTGACAATTTGGACTCGAAGACGAGGTTGTCGTAGGGAATCCGATTTCCGTGGAGGTGCGGACTGTGCAGCAGGATCCTGAAGGTTTGGTTCGAGCCGACGCTTTCGTAGTTTTCAGCGCGACTGGAGCTAGAAAATGCGTAGCTTGGGTCGGTGCTCATGACTGGAGACGTCACTGCGTCGTAGGACTCCCCAGCGACGTAATGGTGTTGAAACGCTTCGTAGTCGTCGGGTACTTCGCCGTTCCTCCTTTTTGCTCTCCGCTTCAAGTACACTCCAACGAAAGCACCAGCAGCGACTGTCACCAGAGAGCCTAGAATGATCGGGATCAATAGCAGTTTGTTGAAACGAGGCTTCTTCACTGCGAACTCCTCCCTCAGCCAATTCGTCACCCAGTTACTGCCCGCTGGTTTAGTCATGGCAGCGATATCTTTATCCGTGAACTCGCTTCGCTTGTGGCAAGGAACAACCAGCGATGAGTATCCTCCGTTAGCGGGGCACTGGTTCCAGGTCGGATCGTCAGCGCTCGATTCTGTGTGGATAGCGTAGAGTTCGTAGGCGTCCCCCGTAGTGGGCTCTACCCACGAGTGATCTCTCAGCCGAATAAGTGGAGTCATGTTGGCGCTCCCACCCGTTGACCACATTACTCCGAGGTAACCTGACGCTCCGGAGTCTTCGAATGTATCGGCTACACAGCGCGACACGTTGAGGATCTGACTGCCCGTGCAGTATTGACTGGAGTAAGCGGGCTCGCTGTTTGGTTGCGGACACTCGAGCATTGTGCAGTTAACTTCGGCGATGTCTTGTTGAGGCACGGAGATGTTGGCCATCGTGTAGTTCTCCATGGTCCAGATCTGCACTGGGTCGTTGTCGGGCGAGATAGCGAAGCCAGAGTCCCAGAGTAGCGCGCGTTGGACGAGTCCGGGGAGGTCCTTGAAGCTGATGAAGAGCGGGTCGAGTCTTTTGGCCACGAACGCCGGGATGAAGTTGAGTTCGAGCGCGGCTTCGACGTCACCGGCCTGGTGGCGGATGTAGAGCTGCTGGGCGATGTCCGAGTTGGTGCCATCGAAGACGAAGGACGAGTCGTTGGTCGGTGAAGGTGATGGGAAAGCCTCTTCCACGCTTCGGAAGGTGATGGTGTAGTCTTGGGCCGAGGTGGAGGTCGAGCCGGCCGCAAGAATAGTTATTGATACGAGAGCTGAAGCTCGCATGGCTGCGAGTCAGTCCGCAGATTTAGAAATGGAGACAATTGGCCCTGATGTTAACGAGTTCGTCGACGTGCTTGCAGCGTGGACACATGGGCCTGGCAAGTAATTTATAGCAGCTTTGCTCTCAACGGAGCGACGGCAGGGATTCGTGCACATGGCTGCAGTCATCTGGAACAACTTTGTGGAGGCTTGGCACAATTCGCCGCTAAAAATGACACGATAGGAGTGTTTTCCGAGCATTACGAACTGCAGGATGATCAAGCGTGAACAACTGCTGCTTGATTCAGGGACAGATTTGCAACGTGAAGATCTATTCAGCCGCCAAGCTTAGCCTGGCGGCGGCTGTGTGATCAGAATAGACTGGAGGTGACCGTGTTCTTGGCTCTATGACGAATCGATAAGACTTCAACCGTTGGATGGTTGACGGCAAGTGTCTCCAACTGCTTGCAGGCGACAAGAGGCTCTACCTGGAGAAGATACTCGCTAACCACCACCGGTTTTGACGCTCACTTGCTGTCGGAGCTTTCAAGATCTCGAATAAGTTGACTGGCTGTCGGACGATCCGCTGGGTCCAGCTTCAAGCATGAGAGAGCGATCTGCCGGATCACTGGCGGACAGTCGGTTGAGAAACGCGGCTGCAACGTGCCCTTCATCACGTTCTGCAAGATCTGGAACGGCTTCGCTTTGCTTCCGTCTTCAGTCAAGGCGTCCGAGAAGGGGATTTCGCACGTGTCCAACTCCGACAGCACCACGCCGAAGGAGTAGACATCCGCCTTCTCGTCGTACCTCTTGCTTTCCAAGATCTCCGGCGCTGTCCAGTACGGCGTGCCCACTCCAGCGGTCATGGTGAGGTCAACCTTTCCACGGCTCACTCCAAAGTCGATCAGCTTGGGACCCAGCGCTTCGGTCAGCAAGATATTGTTCGACTTGAGGTCGCGATGTATCAGAGGAGGCGTCCGAGCGTGCAAGTAGTCCAGAGCTCGAGCGATTCCGATCGCCAGAGTGATCTTGTCGCTAGCCCAGGATAGCTGGCCCCCACCCTGATGCAAGTAGTTCTGTAGACTCCCCTTCGGAAAAAACTCGAGCACCATCACCAAGTTGCTGAGACTGTTCCACGCCACGCCGATGAACTCGACGATGTTTGGGTGAACAAGACTTGCGCTCAGCTCGATTTCCTCTGCAAAGGCGTGCACCTTGTCAGCTTTCTGTTGCTTGGACTGCAGCAGCCTTTTGACAGCCACCTTTTCCCGGTTGTAGTCGCAGAGCCAGACTTCTCCGTAGGCTCCTTTCGAGAGAGCTTTGTCAAAAACCAAGCTCTCGTACGGAATTCGCTTTCCTTGGAGATATTCGCTGTTCAGAAGCAGGTGAAGCGTCTCGTTCGTGCCTGCAGCTTCGTAGACAGATTCTGCTGGGGGTCGTAGCCTCGCTTCACTTGATGTAGTCGAAGATTGTTGCTTGACCCGCTGTATTCTGCGGTGCCAACAAAAAGCTCCGATGCCAATTGCAGCAATCGCCGATACCACGATGACGATAACTAAACTCAAAGGGAAACCGTGAGCGAATTCCTCCTCCAGCCACTTCGTTACCCAGGCACTTGCTTTAGGGACGCGCAGGCCAGCCGTGTCACCACGGTAAGCATCTCTTCGCTGGCAAGGTACGGTGAATGATGCATACCCACTCGTAGGGCACGTAGCCCAAGCTGCCTCGTCGGCACTTGGAGTTGTGTGGACAGCGTAGACACTGTTTATTACGGTCTCATTTTGGGCGGTAGATTCTGCCCACGAGTGCTCTCTCAGCAGTAGCCCAGGGATCCCTCCAGGGTCTCCTCCGTTAGCCCAGAACGTGCCCAAGTAGGTGCCGGCACCGTTATCTTCGAACGTATCCGCCACACACCGCACCATGTTGAGAATTTGCGAGCTTGAACAGGATTGAGACGAATATGCTGTTATGTTGTTTGGCTGGGAGCAATTGGTCATGGTGCAGTCCACCGTGAGCACATCGGAGACGGGGAGCGCGAGGTCTGCCATCGAGTGCTTGTACAGCGTCCAAATCTGCACGGGATCGTTCCCAGGCGCGATGGCGAAGCCAGAGTCCCACAGAACCGCACGCTGGACCAGTCCGGGGAGTTCACCGAAGTCGATATTGAGCGGGTCGAGACGGTCGATCACCGCGGCCGGCACCGATGTAAGATTAACTTGGTCAGTCGAGTCTCCAGCTCGGTGGCGGGTGTAGAGCTGCTGGGCGATGTCGGAGTTCGTGCCATCGAACACAAAAGAGTCGTTAGACAGCGACGAAGGAGACGCAGCCAGTCCTCGCAGGTTGCTGTGGGCCGCTAGAGACCAGATCTTGTACACAACATTAACCATGTCGACTGCTTGGCCTCGATAGACTAAGATCCAAAGAGACCCTACGGACAGTGAAAAACAAAATCAAGGATACACATTCCCCGTTTTCCATTTCCACATTACCAGTTTCCAGCAAATGTACATATAATATATCATCGTATCTCCCCTATAGAGTATAGATTCGCTGACGTGCATCCACCGACAGCATCTGCGTGAGCTCGGTCGCCGTGGGGCGCATGTCCGGGTCGTGCTGCAGACCGACCGAGCGGATCCACCGAGGACAGTCCTGCGAAAAGGCCGGGCTGAGTTTGCCGTCCAGCACCCAGCGCAGGATCTGGGCCGGCTTGGGCTTCTTGCCCTCCGCCGTAACGCCGTCGGTGAACGGCGTCCGGCACGTGTCCAGCTCCGACAGCACCACCCCGAACGAGTAGATGTCCGCCTGCTCCGAGTACCGTTTGCCCTGCAAACTTTCGGGCGCGATCCAGTAGGGCGTCCCCACCCCGGCCGTCGTGGTGAAACCTTCGCTACAGGCGCGACTGACGCCAAAGTCGCCGACTTTAGTCTCCAGCGTCTCGGTTGGTAGAACGTTCATGGACTTGAGGTCTCGGTGGATGATCGGCGGCTCCTGGTCGTGGAGGTAGCGCAAAGCTTTGGCCACGCCGACCGCCATGCGGATCTTGTCGCGATTCCAGGACAGCAGCCGCCCGCTCTCTCGGAGGAAGCGCCTCAAGTCTCCCATGGGGCAGAACTCCAGCACCAAGGCCAGGGTGTCGACGTTGCTGCCTGCCACGCCAACGAACGCAACGATGTGAGGGTGCGTCAAGCTCGCGGTCAGCAGGATCTCGTCTGCAAAGTCCTGCACGTCCTTGCGCGAGTGCTCGTTGGTCCTCAGAAGCTGCTTGACGGCGACTTGGTGGCCCCTGTACAGTCGGAGCCACACTTTCCCGTGCGCGCCACTCGAGAGCGTCGCCTTGAACTTGAGACGCTGGAATGGGATCCGCCTGCTTGCCAGCTCCGGACTCTCCAATAGTCGAGGCAAGATGCCAGCGCTCTTCACCTCGTCGCTCTTCGGCGGGACTCGGTACGTCTCGTCGAGTCCGAGCGGCCTGGCACCGAGGGACAGCGTGTGGCAGCGCTCGGAGCTCGGCGAGTGCTGCGCGTACGCCTCGTACACTGGCAGACTGAAGCTGGTGGGGAACTCGACCTTCAGCTCCCTTTGTCGACGGTGGAGCAACTGAGCAGAGCCCGATCCAGAACACGACGACGACGATCAAGCCGCCCACCGCCAGCAAGACCACCAGGGTCATACTAAGCTTGGCTGGCCATTGTTCCGCGGCAGCCATGCTGAGGAGTCTACGAGCGCTCGACGGAATGCAGCGGTGGCCATGGCGGATCCAATTCACGACTGGCGGATCGGATCTTCTCTTCGACGAAGCGGGGGACGAAGCATTCGTCCGTGCTAGCTGGACACACACGCGCAGCATTGGCCATGACCCACCTTAGATCAAGGCGGCCCACTCAGAAGCCGTACTACGTGGGACGGCCCGGCACCCATTGCCTTGGCCGCTGCATTGTGAGCATCGTGAGAATCCCCTTTAACCCAATCGCCATGACCAGACCTCTTGGTGATCGAAAACTGTACATGAACGTGGGCCTCTGCCGTCAGTTCTCGTTGAAGGCAGCTTCAACTTTGACCGCGTCGAGACCGAACGCGTGGATTCTCCCTCGGCCTCAGGCCTCGGACCACGCTTCCGGCCTCGATGAAGGTGGCACTCCCGCCTTCATCGAGACCATAGAGCCTCCATTGGAGGCCACGGCCACCTACATGTCGCGAGGGGCTCATCTGAGCGAGCACGAGACAGAGGTTTGCCATGCATTTGTCAGAAGTCGCTCCACACGCGCGCATAGCCCGGGCCAGCTGTCATATATCGCACACCCGCCACATGGGTTCAGCGGCGCCCGGACCCAAACATGCCACCTGCCTGCGCCGGCTTGACGGTCTCCACCACTGGATCACGAGGACATTCCTCAACCCGCTGGCCGTCGCGAACATCACCACCACCACCTATCCGCTACACGTTGACGCCGACATGTCGTCGTCCATCGAGCTGGACGGCACGAGCTCCGACCTGGCCCGGCAGCTCTACTACCGGGCCAAGGAGGACGACACGTCCGTGAGCCAAGTGACCATCTCCGCCGTGCCGGACGCCGTGCAGAGCCGCCTGGACGACATGAAGCTCGACTGGAGCAAGCTGCCGGGCCTGGCGCAGCTCGCGCTGCTCTGGGACTCGGGGTTCGCCATCAACATCCACAACGATCCTGTGAAGATGTGGACGCTTGGGGACAACAACATGTCCACCCTGGCCCTCTCCGTGGACGAGTTCACGGCCGCCGGCTGCGAGCTCAAGAACTGCTCGCAGCCGAACAACACGACGGCCCACGAGAGCTACCTGTGCAACGGCGCGCAGATGAACACCGCGGCCAAGTGCGTCGTCGAGGAGTTCACTGACGGCAAGGACTACAACGCGGCCATGTGGGGCACGGGCGGCAATCCGTCGGCCGCGCCGAGCCTGCGCGTGGCCAAGCACGAGTGGTGGGAGAACGGAGAGACCCACTACGTCGTCATGGCGCTGCACACCGTGGGCATCGACCAGGAGCCGGGCTGGAACGCCTGCGCCAACAGTCTGCAGAACGACGGCTTCGGCTCGCTGGTGTTTCCGTGCCGCACGACGGCCAACCTGACGGCGGCCAACGAGGCCGACAAGAAGGAGGTGGAGGGCAGTCAGTGGGTGGAGGACTGGCTGGTGGCCGACTACATGGCCACGGCCAAGGCCGAGGACTCGGACGGCTTCAACATGATCCTGCTGGTGCCCATTATTGTCGGGGCTTTGGTGGTGCTCGCGCTCGTTGCGCTGGCCTTCTACTGCCGCCGTAAGAGGAAGCAACAGGCTCAGAAGCAGCAGTACGAGGACAGCAGCACTACCACGGGCCAGACGCCGTACTACGCGCCGTCTGGAGACAAGTACTCGGACCAGCGCGAGACGCTGGCCCGACCCACTTTCGCAGCTAGCGAGGACATGACGGTCTCCACGTACGCGGGGGCGGACCAGACCATCCAGTTCCCGGCCGGTTACGACAGCGAGTTCGCGTCCGCGGGCTCCAATACGACGCTGAAGGTTCTGCTGAAGAGCGAGTTCCTCGTCGGAAAGCGGATCCCGCTGGAGAGCTTGATCTTCGAGAAGCCGCTGTCCAAGGGCGCGTCGGGAGAGGTCTGGGTCTGCGAGTACGCGGGCCAGAAGGTGGCGGCCAAGAGGCTGCTGCAGACCAAGGACCAGAAGGCCGAAGACGTGCACGAGTTCGCGCTGGAGATCGAGCTGAACGCGCACTTGCAGCACCCCAACATCGGCGCGTTCATCGGCGTGGCATGGAGCAGCCTCAACAACCTGGCAATGGTCGTTGAATACTTCCCCCAAGGAGACCTTCAAAGCTACTTAAGGAAAAACGCCGACTTGCTATCGTGGGCCAAGGACAAAATCCATATGGCTGTTGGCGTTGCTCAAGCACTCGAATACCTGCACGCGCACTCGCCCCCGATCATCCACCGCGATCTCAAGTCCAAGAACATTCTGCTGACGAAGCAGTTGGAGGCCAAGGTGATCGATTTCGGTGTGAGTCGTGGACGTCTGGACAATACAATGACTGCAGGAGTGGGCACGCCCTACTGGACGGCACCTGAAATCCTCGAGGGCAAGCGGTACACCGAACAGGCCGACATTTACTCGTTCGGAGTGGTCCTGTCGGAGCTCGACACGTGCAAGATCCCGTTCCACGACTGTATGGACACGAACGGAAAGAAGGCCAAGCCGTTCCGTATCCTGCAAGAGGTCATGTCTGGCGTTCTGCGTCCCAGCTTCTCGGAGGACTGTCCTCCTCGAATCCGTCGCATTGGTATCATGTGCTGCCAGCACGACCCCGCGCGACGACCTACCGCGGCTCAGCTGGTGGAGATGCTACAGGGCCAGTGAAACGGTGTAAGTTAACTTTATTTCATCATTGCCAATAGTTATGTGTCCTACCTACCTATCCTTCTTGCCTAGTATTAGTTTGTTTTTGAACTTCAGCCTTCCAGCAGCTTCACGAGCTCCGAAGCCGATGGTCTCAGCTTCGGGTCGTGCTGGAAACACGCGTCGGCTGCCTTGCGGATCCGCTGGGGACACCCGTCAGTGAGACTCGGTCTCAACAGGCCGTCCACCACTTGTTTGAGGATGAGGAAGGGCTTCATCTTCTCCCCATTCGCCCCCACCACGCTGTGGAAGGGGGCCTCGCAAGTGTCCAGCTCCGTCAGCAGCACTCCGAACGAATAAATATCTGCCTTCTCCGTGTACTCGGTGCTCTCGAGCACCTCGGGCGCAGTCCAAAACGGCGTGCCGACACCCGCCGACATGTCGAATGGGGAGATCAGGCGACTAGCGCCAAAGTCGATGAGCTTGGGCTGCAGCCGCTTGGTCAGCAGCACGTTGCGGGCCTTGAGATCTCGGTGGATGACTTCGCGACTGTGCAAGTACTGGATGGCCTTCGCGATGCCGACGGCCATGTGGATCTTATCGCACGCCCAGGTCATCAAGTCTCCATTGCGGTGCAGGTACTGCTGCAGGTCGCCCCGAGGGAGGTACTCCTCCACCAAGGCCAAGTTTTCCAGACTGCTCCAGGCCACGCCGATGAAGCGCACGACGTTCGGGTGGTTCAGACTGGCAGTGAGCTGGATCTCGTTCGTGAACTTCTCCGTCTCGTGGAAAGTCGGCTTCTTCGACTGCAGCAGGCGCTTGACGGCCACCTTCTTGCCGGCGTATCGGCACGCCCACACCTCGCCGAACGCGCCTCTGGAGAGCAGACGCCCGAGTTCAATCCGCTCCCACGCGATACGCTTCCCCACCAAGTTGGAGTCCGTTGTCAGTGTGTACTGCACATTGTCGGCCGCCGAGTAGCGGCAGAAAGTCTCGCGCATGGCCGGGATCGACTCCCGATCCGCTTGAATCGAGTCTCTGATCGACGGCATCGACTCTCGGATCGGCGTCATGGAAAAGGACTCGCGCAGCGTCGGCAAATGGTCTTGGGATGCGGAACGAATCCGTGCTGCTTGCGTCGTAATATTCCGAGCCGACTGACTGCGTCTTCCGGAGGCCGTGCTTCGGCCTTCTGATGCACGCATGGAACTTGGTCGAATCGATGTTTGTTGGTTACGAGCTCCCGGCTGACTTCGCATAGCTGGAGTGACCGCCCAAGCGGCATGCTGTTGACTTGGTGCCGCTGGGGTGGAGCTCCGCGCCGCTGGTAGAGTTCCTCTCCGAATCGGTGCGTTGCTTTGGACTACAGGAAGGCTGCCACGCGCTGCAGCTGCAGCAGCAAAGCCACGCATCGGTGGAGCGGTAGTTCTCGTGACCGGAGCAGTGTTTCGGCGCGGTCGAGGGAGCACTTCGTCGAAGTCGGGTGAGGGCTCCTCCACTGGAGACGAGCTGTCGTCGTCCCCCGGCAGACGAAGAGTACGGTTGAACTCGCCGATCGTTTCCTGCTCGGTGCGTCGGAGACTTGTCCGGTTGATTGCAGGTCGTCGAGGCGCCGTGAGGGGCCCCGAGGGCTTGGACTTGCGACCAGAGGCGTCACTGTCGGCCGGGGAATCGCGCTGCCAGTACACCGAACGCAGTCGGCGACGCTTCTTGAACACCGCAGCAAAAATCAACGCTGCCGCCGCCAAGGCCGATAGGATGATCGGGATCAGCAGCCACAGATTGAAGCCGCTGCCGGGGCTGTCGGAGTCGCTGTGCACGGTCGTGTCCGTAGCCGGTCGGTATTGCTTGATCCACGTCGTGAGCCACGGGCTTGTGACGGGCGCTGACATCACTGCGACGACATCCGCCGACGTGTTGCTCAGCGGGTAGCACGGGATGACGAGCGAGCCGTAGCCGTTCGTGTTGCACGTGCCGTACGCCGGCTCCGATTTGGCCGACATCGTGTGCACCGCGTACACCAGGTACGAGTTGTTGTTGTCGAGGTCGCGCCAGCCATGCAGCACGGCGCGGATGTGCGGGACCATGTCCGGGTCGCCTCCGTTCGACCACATGGCCACGTGCGAGCTCGCGTCCGAGTCGAAGTCGTCCATGAGGCACTTGGCGGCCGTGAGCATCTGCGTTCCCGAGCAGAATTCGTTGGCGTTGTACGTCGTGTTGTCCGGCTGGCCGCACCAGAGCGCCGTGCAGCCCGTCGTGAAGTACTCGACCTTGGACACGGCCAAGTTGGCCATCGACCGGCCTCCGAGCGTCCAGATCTGCACCGCGTCGTTGTCGGGCGAGATGACGTAGCCCGAGTCCCAGAGCAGCGCGCGCTGCAGCATGCCCGGCAGGTCCTCGTACGACACGTTGAGCGGCGCCAGTCTGGCCGTGACGGCCGCCGGCACCGTGTTGGGGCGCACGGGGTCCACGGTCTCACCTGCAGCGTGCCGCAGGTACAGTTGGCGCGCGATGTCGGACGTGGAGCCGTCGAACACGAACGAGTCGCTGGCCGTCGGTAGTGCCGTCCCGGCCTGCGCCTCGGACGTGAAGCTCAGCGCTGCTTCAGCAGAAGCGGCGAACATGGCCGCCAAGTTGGCGGCCGCGACTACTGCAGCCGCGAGTCGGGGCCGGCGTCGGCGCGCCATGCTGCGCTATCGTCTGTCGGAACAAAAGCAAAACTGGTCCAGCGTGGCGTCGGGTTCGGCTCACCCGCTGCCGTCGTTGCAGTGACTCAGCCCCTGCCACCTCCAGCTAACTTGGCCACGGGCCGAGTATTTGGAACTGGTCGACCTGTAAGCCGCGACGCCCGTGTTAACCCACGCAGACTCGGGACCGCAAACAACAGGAACTGTCCGTCGCAGCCCGAGTCTGATGAACGCCCGGGTCAAGAACGCATACCCGTCCATCATGATGCTGCGACGCGCGCATCGAAAGGGGCCGTCCCCATACTTGCGGCCCGTAAACGCGCTGTCAGTGCTGCCTCCGAGCCTCGATGGCCAGGGGAAGAGGCAAAGCCTTCGTTGAAATCAACTGGGGGTCAGCGATTTGCCCGACGCGGCCAGAGACTGTGACCGGATTGACCTCGAAAGCAGAGACACTGCAGCTCGCTATGCGTCCGTCGCGATTTGCCACGGGTCTGGGAGCGCCTTGCACTCGAAATTCGAGCGATTCAATCTTTTCAACTGCAACATCGAGCAGCGGCATCGATTGATCCACACGAAAGACCGGCCAATTCGCGAGGATCACCGTGCGACTCGATCGATAAAAACCGCTACAGAACATGCCATGGCATGGTTAGGTAGAGCAGCTTGATGGACGGACGGCGCCTTGGGCAGGTGCGCTTGCGAGATACGGAGGCATCTTCGGATCGGGACTTTGCATGGCTCAGGTGTCAATACCCGCCATCAGGACTGGTCCGCTTCAATACACCTCGCTCACGGATCGAAAGTACACTTGCCGTACGATCCATTCCGACGCCTGTCCAGAGCGGCCGATGGTGCAATCTCGACGTTATGCCCGCTCGACGAGGCTGTGCGCGGAAGGCTATCGATGAATTCGAGATCTTCTCCGAATCTACCTACAGAAGAATAAGTATTGTAAAACAACTTGAACTTTTGATCGACCAGCCATAATGTGTGAGAACGCCATCCTACGATGTCTCAATCTATCGCGCATAAGCAACTTGGCATGGAAGACGCCCCCAGACAGCTCGTCGGAACCAGCTTGCCGCGTTACAAGCTGGCTTCGGGCTGCAAGCCCCACAGTGAGAAACGATTCAAATCCATGGGGCTTTGGAGAACTCGCATTCGTAATTTTTAGGGGGCGGTCACTTGTGAGCGTTTGGCGATCATCTGCTGCGTGAGCGGACACTTGGGGCACAGCCGCGTCCATTTCAACCGGACAAGCGGAGTCGAGCCGCATAAACGCCTCGCACCTCACGCTACGGGCCCTCGACTAGGCGCCACGCGTTCATGTGTGCAAGTGCAACCTCTTGCCGATTGACGACATACACTTAGCAAGGGATTGCTCACTGACTGACTGCCCGCCACAAGCGTCGACCACGGTGGTCGCAGGCCCAGAGGCTTCACCACACACTCGCTGCGTTGGTGATTTCGGACTGTTGCAACGGAACAAGTGGAGGCTCGAGGCCACCCATTCACCGTAGTAGGTGTGCTCGTCTTGAGGTCTTACTTGCGTACCAGTCGCTTCGACCAACTGCAGTGAATTCATTCATCCTGATAAGTAAGTGACCCCGTGCATAATGCAGTCGATAACCCGAATCCGGTAAAGTTGAGATATATGAGCCGAACCGCTTGCGGACTTCGAGTCGAAGCCCTTTGGTGGACAACATCCAGCACAAACCAGACTAGACCTGGCTCAATCCATGCATCGAACAAAGAGCCTTCCAATTCATGAATCGAAGGCTTCCAGCGGTCGTCACTTGTCTTCTCTACTCCAAGAACCGCCAGCTCGTCCGCAATGAGACTCGCAGCCTTGTTCGCCCTCCCGACGAGTTGGTGCTGGGTGCACGCTCAAACGATCACCGTTAGAAGCCTCAAATCAACTTCATCGTCCTCTTCCTCGCTGCCGTTCAACTCGTCCTTCGTCTTTGACGGCACCAACTCGGACATCGCCCAGCAGCTCTACATCCGCCACAAAGCGGGCGACACGGGCGCCGCCCTCGACCTCACGTTTGTCCCCAGCGCCGTGACCAAGCGGCTGAGTCCTCTCAACATCGCCTTCAACGACCTGCCGGGCCTCGTCCAGCGCGCTGTGCTCTGGGACTCGGGCTTCGCCGTCTCGCCCGACAACGACCCGGTGCAGATCTGGACCATGGGCGACTACTCCATGACCGACATCGCCATCCCCAAGGCCGACGTGGCCAACGTGGACTGCACGTTCCTCAACTGCTCGCAGCCCAACGCCGAGACGGCCTACTTCACGAAGACCTGCACGGGCTACCAGATCCTCAACGCCTCTCGCTGCGTCGTGGATCTGTTCGAGGACCCAGGCGCTGGCAGCTTCCTGGGAACAATGTGGTCAACTGGGGGATTTCCCAACAGGACACCTGAGCTGAGACTAAGAGAGCACACGTGGACACAGGACATCGACGAGTTCGGAGGCAACATCACCTTCTCCGTCTACTCGGTTCACACGGTGCCCAGTAGGGAGGACTCAACTTGGAATGTGTGTCCGCATTGAAGCCTGCGATCTGGACGACGGGTTCTCGCCGCCTTACTGTGGGGTCTCTCAGTCCATTGCTACAACGAGGCATTGGACTACCCCCACCTCCCCTCTCTGGAGTCTTTCTGGAGACTATGAAGGAGCAGGATCCAACAAGACCCTTAGGATATTGCTAGCCAGCCAGCACCTAAACGGGAAGCGCATTCCCTACAACAACTTCGCCTTTCAACAGGCCATTTCCAAGGGGGGATCCGGAGAAGTCTGGGTCTGCGAGTACAATCAGCGAAAGGTGGCGGCCAAGAGACTGCAGGAACAGAAGGCTGAGAAGGTGCACGCTTTTGCCGAGGAGATCGAGCTAAGTGCCAGCCTCATTCACCCCCACATCGTCGAATTCATTGGCGTGGCTTGGAGCAGTCTCAGCAATTTAGTGATGATCCTCGAATACGTCCCCGGTGGAACCCTGTGGAGCTTCCTCAACACAAACGCAGAGCTGTTGTCGTGGGCGAGGTGCAAAATCGACATTGCAATCGGAATCGCTCAAGCTTTGGAGTACTTGCACGACCGCCCGCCTCCTCTCATCCATCGCGACCTCAAGTCGAGCAACATGTTGCTGACGGATAAGCTGGAGCCCAAGCTGATCGACTTTGGAGTGAGCCGCGGAATTGCTGATATCACGATGACTGCTGGCGTGGGCACGCCCTACTGGACGGCGCCGGAGATCTTGGAAGGCAAGCGGTATACTGAGCAGGCGGACGTTTATTCGTTCGGCGTGGTGCTGTCCGAGTTGGATACGGGTATTGCCCCCTACAGTGCGGATGAGAGGGAAGGCGGGGGCAGGTTAAATCATTTACAGATCTTGAAAGGGGTCGTGGCCGGCACATTGCGTCCGACGTTCTCGTCCGAGTGCCCTCTGCGAATTCAACGTGTTGAAGCCTGTTTGGCCCATAACCCAGTGAACCGCCCCACAGCACAGCACTTGCTTCGAGAGCTAGAGGGTGACGGCGAAGATTTGATGTATGACCTATGAATTATATTTTTGTAAGTAAAAGATTATAGAGCTGCTTGCACTCACGACCACGGAACCGAAATCCTACTGCAAAGTGTAGCATTAATGTTCTACAAAGCTGAAGGCCATTCAGGCCCTAAAGGGGGTCGTGGCAGACACGTTGCGACCAAGTTTCTCCTCGGACTGTGGATTCAACGTGTGGTTTGATCCTGCATGGCTCGTGATGCGGCGACTAATTGCGGATTATGTTTTGTTCGACCTTGACGGCAACGGCGGCGAGTTGGTGTACTCTCTGTCATGTGAAATTCAGCTGTCTTCTCGGATTAATTATTACTTATCATTATTTTTCGGTTAGCTACTTTCTTCTGCTACATTGTCGGTCGTTTGTAGCAGTTTGACCACTTGAGCTGCAGTGGGCCGCTGATCCGGGTCTTGGTGGCAGCACGCCTCGAAGATATCGCGGATTTGCTGAGGGCAGTCTTTCGATAAAGTTGGGCGCAGCCTTCCGGCCACAACCTCGGCCAGGATCTGGATTGGCTCGAGTTTCTTGCCGTCCGAGGTCAACGTATCTTGGTAGGGAATCATGCCCGTGTCGAGCTCCGACATCACCACTCCGAATGAATAAATATCCGCCTGCTCCGTGTACTTCCTGCCTTCCAGGATCTCGGGCGCGGACCAATACGGCGTGCCGACCCCCGCCGTCATGGAGTTCTCTTGACGCCCACGACTGACGCCAAAGTCGATGAGTTTGGCCTCGAGTTTTTTCGTTAACAGGACGTTCTTGGACTTGAGGTCTCGGTGGATGAGCGGCGGCGTTCTAGCGTGCAGATACTCGAGCGCGAGTGCGATCCCCGCTGCAATGGGGATTTTATCCTTGGGCAACGATAACAGGTCGAAGTTCTTGCGGAGATACGTCTGTAGATCTCCAGTGGGGAAGTACTCGATCACCATGGCCAAGTTGTTGAGACTGTTCCACGCCACACCGACGAATGCGACGATGTTCGGGTGGATCAAACTCGCGCTGATCTCGATCTCCTGGGCGAACTCCTCCACCTCCTCCGCCAGGTGGGTCTTGTTCTGCAGCAGCCTCTTCACGGCCACCTGCTGGCCGACGATGTCTCCGAGCCACACCTCGCCGTACGCCCCCTTGGAGATCATGCGCTTGAGAACGATGCTCTCGTACGGAATACGCTTCCCGGACAGACGCTCGCTGGAGAGCAGCGCCTTCAGAGTCGCGTTCCCATACTCAGACGATTGCATTGTCGAGTTGTTGACGAACCTCGAGCCTGCGCCGGCAACGTGAAGTGTATAGGGGTCTCGAAGCGAACGGGGGCCTTGAGCTCTGATGTTGCTGCTGGGGCTGGCTACTGTGTCTGGTAGTTGGTTCTCCCGACTCCGCTGTCTTCGTCGCCTCTGGACGAGCACCAGTAGCGCACCGAGGAGCACGACGATGATCGCTCCGATGATGATCGGGACCAGCAGCACCAAGTTGAAGCCTTTGCTCGTCGCTTTGGCTGCGGTCCCGTAGTCCTCGCTGAGCCACCGCGCGACCCAGAGACTGCCTTTGGTCTGCTCCATGTCGTTCTTGATCCCCTCGGTGATGTTTGCAGTCGTGTAGCAGGGCAACACCAAGGACCCGTAGCCGTCGTTCTGGGTGGCCAAGGCGCAGCTATTCCACGACGGCTCGTCCGCCAGCTCCAGCGTGTGCACCGCGAACACGACGTAGCTGTTGCCGTCGCGCTCGTCCTTCCACTCGTGCTTGCGCACCTTGAGCGTCGGCACCTCGGCCGGGTTGCCCCCCGTTACCCACATGGCCGCGTGGATCTCGTCATTGTCCTCGAAATCCTCGACCACGCACCTCGCCACCTTGAGCATCTGCGCCCCGCCGCACCACAAGTTGCTGTAGCTGGTGGTGTTGCCCGGCTGCTCGCAGGCCATCTCCTCGCACCCGGCGGCCTGGAACTGCGGCAGCGGGACTGCGAGGTCCGCCATCGAGTGGCCGTTGAGCGTCCAGATCGGCACCGGTTGGCTGTCCTTGGTGACGCCGAAGCCCGAGTCCCAGAGCAGCGCGCGCTGGGCGATGCCCGGCAGCTTGCTCCAGTCCAGCTTGAGCTCATCGAGGCGAGCTTGGACGGCGGACGGGACGCTGATGTTCTTGAACTGGGCCGCCGAGTCCCCCGCTTTAGCTCGGAAGTACAGCTGCCGAGCCAGGTCCGAGTTGGTCCCGTCGAACGCGAAGTAGCTGTCGTTCGACGGCAGCTTGGCGTCCTGGAAGCGCGAAGAGGACGCCAGACGCCGCTGCACGTCGTGATGCAGGAGCATGGCGAAATCCCAAAGTGGCCAGAGGTTTCGTGGCCGTTCAATTGCCACGTGAGACTCTCTATTCTTGGTTGTTAGGATATCAATCCTGAGTTCACGCGAGTTGATGTGCGATTATTGGATTTCTTCTGAACTGATGAGCGCATGCTGCCGCCGGGGTGCCCTGACCTACTACAGGTTTCAATGTATTGGTCCGTGACCTGGAAATTCGAATACGAGTAGAGCTGCTTAAAGTTGGCTCCGTCTGTACAATGGTAACATTGGTTGATATCTATCCTACCTACCCACTCCCCGACCTAACAGTTAGTCGTCTCCTTCCAGCATTCGGCCTACTTGAGCAGCGTTGGGACGTCTCGCTGGGTCCTGCTGGCAGCAAGCCACACCGATACGACGGATGCGTCTAGGACAGTCTTCCGAGAAACTCGGTCGCAGCATCCCGGCCATGACGTCCGCCAGGATCTGAACAGGTTTGGGCTTTTTCCCGTTCGACGTCAGCGCGTCGTGGTACGGGAGTTTAGTCGTGTCGAGCTCCGACAGCACGACCCCGAACGAGTAAATGTCTGCTTGCTCGGTGTACCGGCTGCCTTGCAGAATCTCGGGTGCGGTCCAGTAGGGCGTGCCCACTCCTGCGGTCATGGTGTTGTCCAAGCGTCCGCGACTCACGCCAAAGTCGATGAGTTTGGCCTCCAACAGCCTTGTGAGCATGATATTCTTTGACTTGAGGTCGCGGTGGATGAGTGGAGGCGACCGAGAGTGAAGATACTCCAGTGCGCGGGCGACTCCGACAGCGATGTGGATTTTGTCTCTGGCCCACGACATTAAGTCGCCGTTCTTGGCCAAATACGTCTGAAGATCCCCCAAGGGGAAGAACTCGAGCACCATGAGCAAATTGTTGAGCGTATTCCACGCCACGCCTACAAACGACACGATGTTCGGATGAACCAGGGTGGCGTTGAGCTCAATCTCCTTGGCGAACTCCTCAACCTCGTCCGCTAGATGGGTCGTGTTTTGCAGCAGGCGCTTCACGGCAATCTGCTGCTCGTAGAACTCGCAGAGCCAAACCTCCCCGTTGGCGCCTTTCGACAGCGCTCGCTTGAAGAAAATGCTGTCGTAGGGAACGCGCTTTCCCACCAAGAACTCGCTGTGGAGGAGAATTTTCAGCGTGAGATTCGACCCGGCGCTGAGATCTTCTCTGTCGCCGATCGACTTGAACCTGATCGTCTTGTCTCCTCCTCTCGTCGTCGTGTCTTCAATGGTCTGGGCTGTAGATCGTCCTCTGGTAGAGTCGTCTTCATTGGTGAGCTGGGCGTCTGCGCAGTCCCGATAGTAGCCGCGCCCTTGACACACAGGAGACTCCTGTAGCGCACCTTGCTCAGCCTTTGCTTGTCGCCTGCGCTTGAGGAACACACACAGGCCGACCAAGCCAAGAACAACAACAACTCCGGCCACGATCGGTACCAGGAGCATGAAGTTGAACTTGCTGCTACTTTGGTCACTGGAAGCCGTCCCTGCAGTCGCCGAGTAATCCTCCCGAAGCCATCGCGACACCCACGCGCTGCCCTGCACTTCTTGCTTCGAGTCGTCGATGAAGTTGGAGATGTTGGCTGTGTTGTGGCACGGCACCACCAACGACCCGTAGCCGTCGTTCTGGTCAGCCCTAGCACACGCGTTCCACGCCGGCTCGGCGTCCAGGTCAACGCTATGAATAGCGAACACGACGTACGAGTTGTGGTCGAGGCTGTCGTTCCAGGCGTGTTTGTAGATTCGCGGGGTCGGGACCACCGTCGGATTGCCGCCAGTCACCCACATGGCCAGATGAATCTCGACGGTTTGAACGAAGTCCTCCACGACGCACCTAGCAGCTTTGAGCATGTCCGCCCCAGTGCACTGTTGGTTGCTCAAACTGGTGCCACCATTGGGCTCTGGACACACGTGTTCGGTGCAGTTCACGCCCAGGAACTCGTCCACGGGGACGGCCAAGTCCGCCATGGAATGCCCTCCCAGCGTCCAAATCTTCACAGGTTCGTCGTCCGGAGTTAATCCGTAGCCGGAATCCCACAGCAGGGCGCGCTGAGCGATGCCCGGTAGCTTCTCCCAGTCGAGCTGCAGCTCATCGAGCCGAGTCTGGAGACTCGATGGAACGTTGAAGCCCTCAAACGGCGAGGCCGCGGCGCCAGCTTTGGCGCGATAGTACAGTTGACGCGCGATGTCCGAGTTGGTCCCGTCGAAGTCGAAGGAGGAACCGCTCGCAGGCAGCTCCGCGCTGTCGTACGACGCCGAAGAAGACGCGAGACGCCGCCCCTCCATCGGGACGTCGATGCGAGGGGAAAGCCGCAGAACTAGAAATGGGGGTTATCTTGAGGCTTGGCTGCCGTTGGGCTGGGTTCCCCACGTTTTGCGGCCAGAGCTTCTTCCGCGTTTTCCCTATGTTACCAGTTGAGTTGCCACTTGAGCCCTTCGTGCTGAGCATTTTCGAAACGCTTTTGGCCCTTGTCTGTACGGGCGTAATTATTATGTGTTGCTAATCTACTGACGCATCTGTTGCAAGCAAATCAACGGAAAACCTGTTGCCCGTGTCGGGTTATCTGTTGCGGGTGTAGGGCTAAGCAACAGGTTTTCCGCGATGAAAATGCGCAACAGATAACAAGTAGAGTGTAGTCAGTATATGTGTTGTATCCATGAATGCTAATCGAAATGCAATTTGAGGCTGTGACGGCAACAGAGTAGATGCCTAAATATTTCGCTGCTCGTGTGCACGTATCAGTCCGGGCACCAAGTCGTCTACTTGGTAGTATTGCACGTCGCCGTGAACGAAGGCCACGCTCCACTCGAAAACCCCGTCTTCCTCCGACAGTCGAACACCGCCAACTGTACCAATACGATCTTCGCGAAAAGTAGAAGCTTGGCCTTCCTTTTGAACGTCAACTTGTGTAATGAAAGCCCACTGCAAAGGAGTGTAAGGCTCTTTGGTAAGAAGGGCTTCAAGCCGATCGGGATCCCAAAAGTTGGTAGATGCCGGCTCTTGTTGACGGGCTCAAACCGGTGCTCGAGGTCGTCCTGGAGACCTCCGTGCTTGGATAACTTCTGTTGCAAGCTCCAAATCTAGCTTTTTCAGCAGTTTGAGGGAGGCAATCACATGCGAGCAGACCCAGCCAGAGTGCATGTAACTCTTGCAGGTGCATCGGAGTGTATCTCGAACCATTTCAATCTGTTCAGGTGCCATCGTAAGATATTAGACTCAGGAACATGAATCTTACGTCGGATAAAGGCCAAGTAGGGCGAAGTTGAAACTCTGGCATCGCTCGTGCGCGCTCGACGTTGACCGACACCTGTTGCAATGAAAGAAACTTCGTCCAAATGTCAAAGATGGGCGCAGTCTTCCTGTACTACCTTCTAGCGACGAAACAAAGCTGTATATAATCATCAATTAGCATAATGAACCTGGTAGAAAGTAAACGCAATATTTAAACGTACGTTTTCGAGCGCGTGGTAGTGACCGTAGACCCAGCCAAGTTCTTCGAACGCACAATGGCGTTACCACTGTTGAATACGATTCGAACGGGAATGCCACGTTGGCCGGGCTCCGTTACTTCACGATGACTTTCTGGCAACGTCAGTAACAACTTGGCCTTAGAGACTGCATCCTTCGGCAAAGGGCCTGTGCAAGTGTAATTTAGCAGCACGCGTTAGTATAATGTCACAATTCAAAGCATGTAATTTACTCACATTCGCAGAAATGACCCTGAGGGCCGTCCGATAACGTATCCGAACCAAGAATTAAGAGTCTGGGCAGAGCAGAGTTTAATACGTGAATCGTCGGGGCCTTCTCAAAGGCTGTGATCACCTCTCTTATCACTTTGTGGTGGCTCTCAATGGCCTGCTGTGTTGGCAAGACTCCTGGTATCGGACTGCTGTTTACGCTCCACCGCTCCCATCGCGATGTGAGCTAAACATCTTCTAGCCACTCCGCATACGCGGTCTCTCCTTTTAACTTCCACCACCGCACAACGCACTTCGAGAGATTGCGAAATTGATTTAGGGAGCGCGTTTCGCGAAGCCACTTCAGCTGAGGAAGTGCGTACTTGTTGTAGAAGCTTTTGTCGACTAGCTTTGAGCGCTGCTTTCTGGCCTGCCCCAGAAGATGTTCCCAACAGGACAAAATGATCACTTCCGGCCAGACGGTCTCCAGCGCACGAGCTATAGCACTGCAGTGATCGATACTGCAGCAAGCTAAATTCACGTCAACGTCAAGAAACATGCGTCCGTATTTAATGAGCGCACCGAACATTTACTCGTATGCAAAAGTGCACTCCGACCGGACAAACATGGTGAGTTGTCTCCCATTCAACAGAGATCCTACCGCAATCCACCAACGTCCAGTTGCCACAATGGAATTCGGTATGTGCCGTCCGTCGACATCGCAAGACTGCCTCTCGGAGAGGTTGTCGCTTTTGCCACGTTACGAAATAGCGCTCGCGAGGTCATGATTAAGCCGAGCGAAGCTTTCGTTTTTCCGTTGTCGTCAAAATTGTGCTGGAAGCGCTCGAGCACGAGCAACTCGTTCATCTTTGCGAAGTCTGACTCGTCGGCAGAGTCGAAAACTTCACGGGTTTGACACAATCGCGAGTGTGCCCAGATGTCAATTGTGTTGAAGTCGTCAATATCCCAGCCTTCCTCCATATTTTTCTTGATAGTCGCTTTTCTATTCTCGATCTTACGAACCTCAGGCACCAAATTCAAAAGGTCAGGATCGCGTCGATATTTGTGAAACAACATATTACGTACTCGACTTGCTCCCATACCTAACTCCAATAGTGAGTCAATTTCAGACTTGTGAACAGCTGCAATACCATGCCGCGTGCGCGAGACAGAAGTATCACCGTGCTCGCCCTTCTGCAACAACTCGTATCGAACTAAGTTAGCTCCAAGTTTCCGCTCAACAATTTTGAGGCGGCAGGGGCACATAGCATGCGAGCGACATGTGAACTCAGTCCCAGTGACATTTTTGGAGGTGTACCGAGTTTTGTAGGTGTGTTCAAACTCGTTGTGCTGCTGTAGTGCCACGGTCGCCTCCTGTAGCGAATCGTAGAATCCCATCGACACATACTTCGCTACGGTAGCCTCCACCAACTCTAAAGCACCGCGATCTACACCCACGTTGATCTCAACTTCGTCGTCGTCCCAAAATCTAGCTGCTGGCAAATCGAGTCCAGTTGCTCATCCTCATCAGCGCTGTCACCAACGTTGTCCTCCACGGAGCGTGCGTTCCCCGTTGTAGCTGAGCTAGTGCAAGGCACGGCCGCGGAAGCGCTACCTTCCATGATGCCTCAGGCTGGAAAGTGAGACCTGGAGAAGACAACAGATTTGTAACCACTGGACTACTGCGCATCTAAATATACACACAAAAATAAATTCCGATATGACTCGACGTATGAAGGGCATCACGTTGATAATGTAGTATCAGCATATCTTGGCCATAGAAATATACTACAACGCAAACACTCCGGCTGTCATTCGACTACATGGGGTAGTGCGATGTGACAGATAATCCAGGAGGCTCATTCATAGTATCTGTTGCGCATTTTCATCACGGAAAACCTGTTGCTTAGCTCCCCTACACCCGCAACAGATAACCCGACACAGGCAACAGGTTTTCCGTTGATTTGCTTACAACAGATGCGTCAGTAGATTAGCAACAGATAATAATATTCTCCCTGTCTGTACAGATTTCGCTCTCTCTCTGTATGTATGAAGATGAACCTGCAACTTTTGGTTCTTGGGGTCGATGTGTTGCTCAACTTCGGTGCGTGCATTAGTTCACGCTTCACGTGAACTTCGGACACTCGAAGGTCTCAGCTCTCCAACTGTAGAAGGCAAATTACTATAATAGTGTGGTGTTTTAGGTTCCGACACCATAACAGTTAGCTGTAGTGTCGAATGATACAGAAACTATGAGTTCAGAAGTTGTGTTTTTGTGACTTTGGGAGTAAGTGCATTTCTCGTCCGAAGCGCTTCACAACTTGTAGCATAGTAGAGGTTCACGCAACTTGGACATTTATTGACATCACGCGTCAAAGCAAAGTATTCCCAATATGGCCTCAATGCCAGCAATACGCCCTCTAATCCGCCCGTTCCAGCACTTTCACCACTTGAGTTGCCGTCAGGCGTTGGATCGGATCGTGCTGACAACAGGCCAAACCGATGCGTCGAATTCGCCCAGGGCAGGCCTCCGAGAAACGCGGGCGCAGCACTCATGCGATCACATCTGACAGTATATGGAACGGCTTCGGCTTCTTCCCGTCCGGCGTCAACGCGTCGTGGTACGGCAGTTTGCCAGTGTCAAGCTCCGATAACACCACGCCGAACGAGTAGATGTCCGTCTGCTCCGTGTATCTCTTTTCTTCGAGGATTTCAGGAGCAGACCAGTACGGGGTGCCGACACCGGCCGTCATGGAGTGCTCATGCCGTCCACGACTTACGCCAAAGTCGATGAGCTTCGGTTCCAGCTTGCGCGTCAGCATGATATTCTTCGACTTGAGGTCGCGGTGGATCAGCGGTGGAGATTGCGAGTGAAGATACCGAACAGCACGAGCGACACCGACCGCGATACCGAGTTTGTCTTGAGCCCACGTGAGCAAATCCTCGTTCTTGACTAAATAGGCTAGGAGATCCCCTGCTGGGAAATACTCCAGCACCATCACCAAGTTGTTGAGAGTGTTCCAAGCCACGCCGATGAACGTGACGTTATTGGGGTGCACCAAGCTGGCACTCAGCTCGATCTCTATCGAGAACTCCTCTACGTCTTCCGCGCGGTTGTCTCTGGCCTGCAGCAACCGCTTGATAGCGACTTGCCGGCCAGAGTATTCGCCAACCCACACTTCTCCGTTGACGCCCTTGGAAATTGCTCGATCAAATCGAATATTTTCGAACGGGATCCGCTTCTCGACAAGGTGTTCCTGCACAGGAGCGTCTTTAGCGTGACGTTGGACTCGGAGCTGAAGTCCCGTTCGAAGGTCGAGTTCCTCTTGAGAGCTTCTTCCGCCAGTCTGCGAGAAGCAGTCTCCGTGTCATCGACGGTCGCCTGTGACTGTCCAAAGCGTACTTGGGTAGAGCATCTACTGCTACTTCCGTGCACCTGCTTGGCGTCATGAAACTCTTAATAGGCGACGCTCGGGCTGATTGGGTTTTCTTCCGCAGGGCTGTCACTCTTCCTTTGCTTCCGTCGCCACAAGAGGAATGTAACGAGTCCAATGTGGGCGAGGACAATTATGACCCCGGCGATGATTGGGATGAGCAGCACCAGGATGATCGTGTTGCCACCGTTGCTGCTGGATGCATCGCTTGCCTGCGTGCCGTAGGCCTCCACCAGCCACCGAGAGACCCAGTCACTGCCCTCAACTTCCTGCATTTGGGTCTTGGCTTCCTCGGACATTTTGCCAACTGAAAGACACGGCAGAGTACGAGAGCCGAATCCCTTGTTCTGCTCCTTCGTGGTGCACTCCCCGTACGCCGCCTCGTCGTCTTTACCAACGGTGTGGATCGCAGCGACGTCGTAGGAGATGTTGCTTCCGCCATCTTTCCAGATGTGCCTCATAATGAGCGAAGTTGGCACCACCTCAGGGTTGCCGCCCGTCTTCCACATCGCCGAGCGCGTGTCACTCTTGTCGATAAAGTCCTCCACAGCACACCTCGCAGCGTTGACCATCTGCTCTCCGTTGCAGAAGAGGTTGCTCAGACTCGTCGTGTTATCAGTCTGCGTGCAGTTGATTTCGACGCACCCGACGGCCTGGAACTCAACCAACGGGACAGCCAGGTCGACCATGGACCATCCACCGAGGGGCCAGATCTGGATCACTTCATTCGTAGGCGACAACGCGAAGCCCGAATCCCACAACAAGGCGCGCTGATCGATGCCAGGTAGATCGCCCCACACGAGTTGAAGGTCATCGAGCCGTTGCTGAAGACGAAGCGGTAGCTGGAGGCTGCTGAACGGGCGAGCTGTATCCCCCGCCTTGGCGCGGAAGTAAAGCTGCCGGGCGAGATCCGAGTTGGTTCAGTAAGCGATCTGCCCTTCTGCAGCTACCGTCCGCACCTTGTCCGAGTCCGCGGCTCTGCAGCGCCGGGGTCCTCGGCGGCTAGCAACGCCAATTCGTCACCTATACAAATATACACCGCTCCACGCGATATCCAACACGCACAACGCCTTGTACATCGCCAATCCCAGGTGCTCGCACGTGATCCTCGACCCCTCCGCTTCTTATCGGGTCCAGGTAGGCGATAGCTGACTGGAGCTGTCCCTCTGTGAACTGTGCCCACGTGCGCGCACAACTCGCGGGTTCTCCCTTCCGGCGGATGTGTCCGCGGGGTACTGGTCGTCGATGGACGCACGTGTGCACTGTGACTCTGTGTGCACGCTGCTCGTCACCTCGGACCGGGCTCTTCACTTCGACTGCACTTTGACCTTAAGTCGACTTGCTACGACCAACTGCTTCGTGTATTGACGTTACACTCTGCTTGGCTCTACTGTATGGGTTGATCTGTACCCTACAGCGCTATTTCGATACTGACTACACTTTTACTGCCATCACTTGGTGGCGTGGGCGCCATGGGTGCCGGCCAACGGCTTCTGACCAGCACACCTTGGTCAATCGTCGGTCTTGGTCGTTGCCTTGGGTGAGGTGGCACGTCGGCGAGTTTCCAGCGTTGCCTCGCTCACCCCTTCGTTCTTCCACGCCCCTTGTGTGCTATCCTCGATGTCATGCTCTTCGACTCTTCCTCCGCTTGTTCACCCCGTCGCCGCCGCCGTCTTGACTGCTGCTCGCTATCTTTCGCCGCCGCTTCGGATATCTTTACCAGTACTTGCGTACCCTCCTTGCGTCGTCCGTCCTCGATCCTGTTCCTGTTGTAGTCCTTGCTGCTGGGTCGTCTCTCCTTGAAGCTCTGTTGGTCCTTGGAAGCATCCTGGCACTCAGAGCCTTGGCTACACTTGCTGCGTGTCGCTCGTTGCACTTTGACGATGGTCATCACGTACACTAGCTGCTTCGTGCACGTGACTGGTACTCGCTAATAGCCTTCTCAGCGCAGCCTTCTCAGCAACAGATGCCACTTTGCGCCACTAGAAATCGACTCGGTACTTACTGTTCCGTCAAAGGCAAAGAAGGCTTCATGCGATGGCAGCGGCGCCACTTTCAGGTATCGCGAACGTGCCCCACTGTCGAGAGTCATTCGTAGCTGCTCGGTGTCTTCAGGTAAATGGCCACGAGGAAGGAGAAACCGAACGTATGAGGCTTGAGACGGAGTGACAGCGGTAGCGGTGGTGCCAATGGTAAGTGAATCAAACAGTTGATCGCAATAGGGCCCGGCCGGATGTCCGCGGGGTGGTAAAGTGGTCAATTGGGTGTTGCTCAGCCTGGACTTGTCGTGGTGTATGAGCGTTCGGCAGGTGAGAGATTGCCATTGGAGAAGCAGCTGGGCGATTTTTTGCTGAAGAAGAAGACCCCTAGATAATACTTTATCATTCGTTCCTCCTGCTAAGTTATGGATATGGTTCCACCCTGTTCGAACGAATCGAATGGGCTAATCGTTGCAAACGTTGCGTCTAGAGCCGATCTCATAGACGAGTAGCTTTTAATTAACGCTCTCAATCTCCCCCTTCCAGCATCACGACTACTTGAGCAGCAGTGGGGCGTCTTGCTGGGTCTTGTTGGCAGCACGCGACACCAATGCGACGAATTCGTCGCGGGCAGCTCTCCGAAAAGCTCGGACGCAGCGTGCCCGCCATCACGTCCGCCAAGATCTGGAACGGCTTGGGTTTCTGTCCGTCCTGAGTCAACGCGTCGTGGTACGGAAGCTTGCAGGTATCGAGCTCCGAGAGCACCACCCCAAACGAGTAGATGTCTGCCTGCTCGGTATATCGCCTTCCCTCCAGGATTTCGGGGGCCGTCCAGTACGGGGTGCCGACACCGGCCGTCATGGAGTACTCTTCTCGCCCGCGACTCACGCCAAAGTCGATGAGTTTGGGCTCGAGCTTCCGTGTCAGCAAAATGTTCTTTGATTTGAGGTCCCGGTGGATCAGAGGCGGCTCGCGGGCGTGGAGATACGCCAGTGCACGACCGACCCCAATCGCCACGTCAATCTTGTCCTTGGCCCACGTGAGCAAGTCAGCGTTCTTGGCCAGATATCCCTGGAGATCTCCCAAGGGGAAGAACTCGAGCACCATCACCAAGTTGTTCAGGCTGTTCCACGCTACACCCACGAAAGCGACGATGTTTGGGTGCACCAAGCTGGCGCTTAGCTCGATTTCTTTCGCAAACTCCTCCACATCTTCCGCTCGATTCTTTTTGCTCTGAAATAGGCGCTTGATCGCGACCTGTTGACCTTGGAGTTCGCCGACCCACACCTCTCCATAGGCTCCCTTCGAGAGCGCTCGCTCGAAGCGGATGGCCTCGTAGGGAATGCGCTTCCCTACTAAATACTCGCTGCCCAAAAGCGTTTTGAGCGTGCCGTTCGACTCGGAGCTCAGATTCTCGCCCAAAGTAGACGTGCGCCTTAGTCCGTTCCACGTGTTGGCACTTGAAGACGTATCTGTGTTTTGAATAGTCTCGTTGGTGGGGCGTCCACGGGCGTTGTTGTAGTCTGCAGGGGTGTCCATATTGTTGCCGTGGTACAAGCTGTTGGGGGAGCCAAGGTTTTCGTTCGGAGAGTTGTTCGAAGCATTTTTACTTCGCCGATGCCTGATGAATACGACGAGGCCGACGAGGCCAACGACGATCACCGTACCGGCAACGATGGGCACGAGGAACAGCATGTTGAACCCGTTTTTGCTGTCGGTTGATGATGTTGATGCGCCTGAATAGTCCTCCACGAGCCATCGAGACACCCACGGAGTGCCCTGTACTTCCTCCATGGCACTACGCACGTCATCCGACACCTTCAAGGACGAATAGCAGGACAACACGAGCGATCCGTACCCGTCATTTTCGTCTTTACTTGGACACACGCCGTACGCTGGCTCGTCATTCTTGTCCACCGTGTGAACAGCGAGTACAGTGTACGGGATCTTGGTCGAGTCCTCTTCCCACTCGTGCTTCCTGACCCGCGGAACCGGGATCGACTTTGGGTTTCCGCCGGTGATCCACATAGCGCCGTGGATTCCCACGGGATCTGTGAAGTCGTCCATGACGCATCGCGCGGCGTTGAGCATTTGCTCGCCGTTGCAGTACAGGTTGCTGTAGCTTGTGGTGTTGTCTGGCTGCGTGCAGTTCATCTCGGTACACCCAACGTCTTGAAACTGCACCAACGGAATGGCAAGGTCCGCCATGGAGTGGCCTCCTAGCGTCCACATCTGCACCGGTTTGCTGTCCAGTGTGATGCCAAATCCCGTATCCCACAGCAGCGCAAGCTGAGCGTTGCCCGACAGACCGTCCCAGCCAATGTTGAGGTCGTTGAGCCGTTGTTGGATCTTGTCGGGCACTTGGAAGTTCGTGAAGGGCTTTGCAGAGTCGCCAGCTTTCGCGCGCAGGTACAACTGCCTCGCGAGGTCCGAATTCGTCCCGTCGAATTGAAAGTAGGTGGAGTTCGACGGCAGCACCGCGTTCGTGTACGAGGCAGACGACTCGAGGTGGCGTCTGGAGTCCACCTTCGTCTTCATGGCAGTCGAAGGTTTCTAGGAGAATCGACGGTGTCTATAACGGAGGAGGAGAAAGGCACAATGAGCGATGTCCGAGCTAGCTGTACTCAATTTGGCCCATCGCGGTGCATGGGATAGTGTGGGCTCCTCTTCGCATGGCTTGGCATCAGCGTCAAATAATCGGCGGACGTTTGCTGCTATCCGTTGTCCTCTATAGTTAGCCCTTCGGAGGTGATCGGCTAGTTCATTAGCCACCCCGTTCCTTCGTAGATCTGCAGGAAGCACTTGGGTCATGAAATTGAAATCTATCCGCCGCTCAGGTTTCCCCCAAATGAGATTAGAGTGAAGTCCTTACTGACAATCGCTTGCAATATCATATTGTCGAAATGTCCACGCAAACACCACTATTCAAAGACTATGACTTTTAGGTTTTCAAACAACAGTTTCTTTAATCTATGAGATAGTTTTCTAAACAATTCCCTTGAGCATCTTCACAACTTGAGGCGCCGTTGGGCGCTGCACTGGGTCAATTTGACAGCATGCCGCGCTGATCTGGCGAATTCGCTGACGGCATTCGTCCGAGAAGCTAGGGCGTAGGATTCTCGACATCGCGTTTGCCCAGATCTGGAAGCGGTTTTTCTCTCCAGTCGTCGGTGCCTCATTGATGGCCATACCCCTGTCAAGTGCCGATAGCACCGCGCCGAACGAGTAAATGTCTGCCTGTTCTGAGTATCTCTTGCCTTCGACAACTTCCGTCTTGGTGGCCCCGCCTCTAAATGCTCCTGTGGGCTGCGACTCAAGCCAAATCCGACAAGTTTAGCTTTCAAAGCCTTCGTGAGAAGGACATTCCGCGACCGAATTCCGCGATGGAGAAGCGGTGGGGATCATGAATGCAGGTACTCCACAGCGAGCCCGATCCCAATAGCGATTCGAAGAACGTCCTTGGCTAAGAGTGACGCGGTGTTCTTGGCCAAATATGCTTGCAGGTTTCCTGTGGGGCGGTAACTTAACTTGTATATCGTCAGCAAAGTTTCTCGCTCAAATCTAGAAAATGGTCGACTTGATCGGCATGCTCGCAGTAATTCCACTGCTTCTTCGGCGCCGGTCATTTGCAAGCGCTTACTCGGCACATTTGTTCCAGCACGTGTGCAAACAGCAGCCAGCTGCAGTCTTGCGCTGATCGTCTCGGTCTCGAACGTTTTCAGTCGGCGGTGAATATCGTAGCACGCAACATCCACATGGGTATCCGCTTGAGTAGAAGTACTGATAACCACCATACCTTTTTCTTCAACGGGACCAACCGGAAGAAGTATGCGGTATACCGCCCTCGACGTGTCGGATATGTCTTTCAGCTCCAGTACCAAGTACTGACTAAAGCGGGGCAAGAAATCATCGAGCTGCTGGCGCGTTGACAAAACGTATCCTTTGTGCTCCTCCGACTCGAACTGTGCGTTATCGTTGGCGCTGAATGTCAACTTGAAACGCGGTAGCTCAATCTTCATAACCCCTTGAGAAGACTTGAGCGGGTGAAGAAATGCTTCACTCTCGAAAGTAGTGGGTCACGGAACATTACGCCGGCAGTTTTTTTCCTTACCGTAATTTACCACCGAGAACATTCCTGAAACCTTCTTTCGGGACAGCAGCGATTTCAACGACGACCCCTCTCGACCACTTGAGAGCGAGAGCCACGTCTTTTCGATATGAGGGTAGTTTTAGAACCTCTAAACCGGTCAGATCTAATAGACGTTGATTTGACGACGCCCACTTTATAGCGAGAGCCACGTCTTTTGGACCTTAGGGCGTTTCGGGACCGCTCGTTCAAACCACATTGATAAACCAATAGAACATTACGCCGGCAGATTTTACTAGTAGTTCGGACCAGCGCGACGTGGCGTCTCATCATTGGTTGAAAATCTATGTCACACACCTTCATGTTCGCTTAAGTACGCCAGAAATTCTACATCCTTCTTCCTCATTCCAGAATCTGCCGGCTCGAGGAAAGATGGTGAAGCTCTTCTGTGCGATCGTTGGTGCGGCGGGCAGTGCGTTCGAGGTGGATATCGACGCGGGTGCATCGGTTTCCGCGTTGAAGAAGGCGATCAAGGCGGAGAAGATGTACCAGTTCCCTGCTGACGAGCTGCAGCTCTTCCTGGCGAAGACGGAGGGCGGCGCGTGGCTCGTGTCCGACTCAGAAGATGTGAAGAAGCTGAAGAAGGGCGAGAAGACTGTCGCAGTTGAGGCTTTAACAAGCGAAGAGAAGGAGCTACAGGGGGAGTCTGGCCTGCAGAAAGTGTTGAAGGGCATGCTGAAGCCATCAACGGACCAGATTCACGTGCTGGTGGTGGTTCCGGAGCAAGAACACGCACAAACTGGATTGTGGCTTGTCACTGGATCCGTTGGCAACGCGCTGAACACGAAAGGGATTCGCTGCAAACTGTACTGGATGGCGACGTTACGCATTGGATACTACGATCCTACGCGCTGCATCGGCAACAAGAATGTCGCGTTTTGGTATGAAGACAAGAAATTGTGTTTTCATGTTTTATTCGAGACAAGTACGTGCTTCTATATGCTGTCGCTGCATCGTAATACTGCTTCATTGAGGGCTAACTCTGTTTCTTTTATAGAAAATGCTGCTTTGCTGTTCGAAACTGACTTAAGGACTGGGCCACAAACGCTGGGCTCTCCGTTAACTAACCAGGTTGTTGAGACGCGTGTTGCACCAGCTAACGCTGTGTCTACTGATCTCCAGCGCGTCTTCTACTGCGACTACGTTCCAGACGATTCGGAATCTCCTCAAAACACAGATTCATCGATATCGTTGACTACAAGCGTTTCGAATCTGGACTCATCGACTGACGAGTTTCGTTTTCAGCGGATTGAGGACGAGAAGTTCTTCCTACCGTACGGCAAGGCAGAAAGCTGCCATTTGGTGTCGAGAAAGCAAAGCAGAGACCACAAACGGGAATTCGCCAAGTACGATCGCGACTCAAACAACAGGCTTGCGCTTTCTCGCGAAATGCATGGTTGGTTCGACGGTATGAGCATTGAGGTTCCCATCGTCAACATGCTACCCGGATCTGTTGAAGAGAATCAATCCATTGGCAACAGACGCAAGGTACTGTGTGAGCGCGTAGTTCTGGTGTGTGTAAGTTTACTGACATTTGCGTGTAGGTCGAGGTCTTCGTGAAGGTTCTGGATGCTCAGTGTACAGATCGCGTTTTCAGTCGTTTGAAAGGAGGATCAACCACGACGGACGATCCGCTCATGATGAAGACGTTTGTTCACGTGGAGGATCCAGAAACATTTTGTTTGTGCATGAGGTGGAAGCACGACGATAATGCGGAGCGTTGGAGAAGCTTTTGGGATATGACTCCTGCGGTCGATTGAATGGAATAATGTGGCTCCCGAGTTAAATACTTCGAAGTAGTATTTGATTTCTTGACATACTTTGATCCTGATAAATATAAAGTTAGTAATATACAAAGATGGCGTACTCTCCTGAGCAATACCAAGCTAGCAAGGAACGAATCAAAGCAGCGCAGAAGCGCTACTACCAGCGCACACGCGAAGCCCGTTTATCTTATCAAAAAGACAACGATGACAAGAATAGAGACCAGATTCGAGCTCGCACGTCTTTTCGATATGAGGGTAGTTTTAGAACCTCTAAACCGGTCAGATCTAATAGACGTTGATTTGACGACGCCCACTTTATAGCGAGAGCCACGTCTTTTGGACCTTAGGGCGTTTCGGGACCGCTCGTTCAAACCACATTGATAAACCAATAGAACATTACGCCGGCAGATTTTACTAGTAGTTCGGACCAGCGCGACGTGGCGTCTCATCATTGGTTGAAAATCTATGTCACACACCTTCATGTTCGCTTAAGTACGCCAGAAATTCTACATCCTTCTTCCTCATTCCAGAATCTGCCGGCTCGAGGAAAGATGGTGAAGCTCTTCTGTGCGATCGTTGGTGCGGCGGGCAGTGCGTTCGAGGTGGATATCGACGCGGGTGCATCGGTTTCCGCGTTGAAGAAGGCGATCAAGGCGGAGAAGATGTACCAGTTCCCTGCTGACGAGCTGCAGCTCTTCCTGGCGAAGACGGAGGGCGGCGCGTGGCTGCCAGACGACGACCAAGCTGCGCTGGATCTGGAGGACGGAAAGGTTCATGAGGACATTCAAGCGTTGATCGATGGCGAGAAGATGAAGGCTACGTGGACAATTGAGGACGTGTTGACAGCTAACAATATGACCAAACGGAAAGGGCGCGCTCCAAAGTCGAGACAAATCCACGTGCTGGTGGTGGTTCCGGAGCAAGAACACGCACAAACTGGATTGTGGCTTGTCACTGGATCCGTTGAAAACGCGTTGATCACGAAAGGAATTCGCTGCAAACTGTACTGGATGGCGACGTTACGCATTGGATACTACGATCCTACGCGCTGCATCGGCAACAAGAATGTCGCGTTTTGGTATGAAGACAAGAAATTGTGTTTTCATGTTTTATTCGAGACAAGTACGTGCTTCTATATGCTGTCGCTGCATCGTAATACTGCTTCATTGAGGGCTAACTCTGTTTCTTTTATAGAAAATGCTGCTTTGCTGTTCGAAACTGACTTAAGGACTGGGCCACAAACGCTGGGCTCTCCGTTAACTAACCAGGTTGTTGAGACGCGTGTTGCACCAGCTAACGCTGTGTCTACTGATCTCCAGCGCGTCTTCTACTGCGACTACGTTCCAGACGATTCGGAATCTCCTCAAAACACAGATTCATCGATATCGTTGACTACAAGCGTTTCGAATCTGGACTCATCGACTGACGAGTTTCGTTTTCAGCGGATTGAGGACGAGAAGTTCTTCCTACCGTACGGCAAGGCAGAAAGCTGCCATTTGGTGTCGAGAAAGCAAAGCAGAGACCACAAACGGGAATTCGCCAAGTACGATCGCGACTCAAACAACAGGCTTGCGCTTTCTCGCGAAATGCATGGTTGGTTCGACGGTATGAGCATTGAGGTTCCCATCGTCAACATGCTACCCGGATCTGTTGAAGAGAATCAATCCATTGGCAACAGACGCAAGGTACTGTGTGAGCGCGTAGTTCTGGTGTGTGTAAGTTTACTGACATTTGCGTGTAGGTCGAGGTCTTCGTGAAGGTTCTGGATGCTCAGTGTACAGATCGCGTTTTCAGTCGTTTGAAAGGAGGATCAACCACGACGGACGATCCGCTCATGATGAAGACGTTTGTTCACGTGGAGGATCCAGAAACATTTTGTTTGTGCATGAGGTGGAAGCACGACGATAATGCGGAGCGTTGGAGAAGCTTTTGGGATATGACTCCTGCGGTCGATTGAATGGAATAATGTGGCTCCCGAGTTAAATACTTCGAAGTAGTATTTGATTTCTTGACATACTTTGATCCTGATAAATATAAAGTTAGTAATATACAAAGATGGCGTACTCTCCTGAGCAATACCAAGCTAGCAAGGAACGAATCAAAGCAGCGCAGAAGCGCTACTACCAGCGCACACGCGAAGCCCGTTTATCTTATCAAAAAGACAACGATGACAAGAATAGAGACCAGATTCGAGCTCGCACGTCTTTTCGATATGAGGGTAGTTTTAGAACCTCTAAACCGGTCAGATCTAATAGACGTTGATTTGACGACGCCCACTTTATAGCGAGAGCCACGTCTTTTGGACCTTAGGGCGTTTCGGGACCGCTCGTTCAAACCACATTGATAAACCAATAGAACATTACGCCGGCAGATTTTACTAGTAGTTCGGACCAGCGCGACGTGGCGTCTCATCATTGGTTGAAAATCTATGTCACACACCTTCATGTTCGCTTAAGTACGCCAGAAATTCTACATCCTTCTTCCTCATTCCAGAATCTGCCGGCTCGAGGAAAGATGGTGAAGCTCTTCTGTGCGATCGTTGGTGCGGCGGGCAGTGCGTTCGAGGTGGATATCGACGCGGGTGCATCGGTTTCCGCGTTGAAGAAGGCGATCAAGGCGGAGAAGATGTACCAGTTCCCTGCTGACGAGCTGCAGCTCTTCCTGGCGAAGACGGAGGGCGGCGCGTGGCTGCCAGACGACGACCAAGCTGCGCTGGATCTGGAGGACGGAAAGGTTCATGAGGACATTCAAGCGTTGATCGATGGCGAGAAGATGAAGGCTACGTGGACAATTGAGGACGTGTTGACAGCTAACAATATGACCAAACGGAAAGGGCGCGCTCCAAAGTCGAGACAAATCCACGTGCTGGTGGTGGTTCCGGAGCAAGAACACGCACAAACTGGATTGTGGCTTGTCACTGGATCCGTTGAAAACGCGTTGATCACGAAAGGAATTCGCTGCAAACTGTACTGGATGGCGACGTTACGCATTGGATACTACGATCCTACGCGCTGCATCGGCAACAAGAATGTCGCGTTTTGGTATGAAGACAAGAAATTGTGTTTTCATGTTTTATTCGAGACAAGTACGTGCTTCTATATGCTGTCGCTGCATCGTAATACTGCTTCATTGAGGGCTAACTCTGTTTCTTTTATAGAAAATGCTGCTTTGCTGTTCGAAACTGACTTAAGGACTGGGCCACAAACGCTGGGCTCTCCGTTAACTAACCAGGTTGTTGAGACGCGTGTTGCACCAGCTAACGCTGTGTCTACTGATCTCCAGCGCGTCTTCTACTGCGACTACGTTCCAGACGATTCGGAATCTCCTCAAAACACAGTTTCATCGATATCGTTGACTACAAGCGTTTCGAATCTGGACCCATCGACTGACGAGTTTCGTTTTCAGCGGATTGAGGACGAGAAGTTCTTCCTACCGTACGGCAAGGCAGAAAGCTGCCATTTGGTGTCGAGAAAGCAAAGCAGAGACCACAAACGGGAATTCGCCAAGTACGATCGCGACTCAAACAACAGGCTTGCGCTTTCTCGCGAAATGCATGGTTGGTTCGACGGTATGAGCATTGAGGTTCCCATCGTCAACATGCTACCCGGATCTGTTGAAGAGAATCAATCCATTGGCAACAGACGCAAGGTACTGTGTGAGCGCGTAGTTCTGGTGTGTGTAAGTTTACTGACATTTGCGTGTAGGTCGAGGTCTTCGTGAAGGTTCTGGATGCTCAGTGCACAGATCGCGTTTTCAGTCGTTTGAAAGGAGGATCAACCACGACGGACGATCCGCTCATGATGAAGACGTTTGTTCACGTGGAGGATCCAGAAACATTTTGTTTGTGCATGAGGTGGAAGCACGACGATAATGCGGAGCGTTGGAGAAGCTTTTGGGATATGACTCCTGCGGTCGATTGAATGGAATAATGTGGCTCCCGAGTTAAATACTTCGAAGTAGTATTTGATTTCTTGACATACTTTGATCCTGATAAATATAAAGTTAGTAATATACAAAGATGGCGTACTCTCCTGAGCAATACCAAGCTAGCAAGGAACGAATCAAAGCAGCGCAGAAGCGCTACTACCAGCGCACACGCGAAGCCCGTTTATCTTATCAAAAAGACAACGATGACAAGAATAGAGACCAGACGGTCGATTGAATGGAATAATGTGGCTCCCGAGTTAAATACTTCGAAGTAGTATTTGATTTCTTGACATACTTTGATCCTGATAAATATAAAGTTAGTAATATACAAAGATGGCGTACTCTCCTGAGCAATACCAAGCTAGCAAGGAACGAATCAAAGCAGCGCAGAAGCGCTACTACCAGCGCACACGCGAAGCCCGTTTATCTTATCAAAAAGACAACGATGACAAGAATAGAGACCAGATTCGAGCTCGCACGTCTTTTCGATATGAGGGTAGTTTTAGAACCTCTAAACCGGTCAGATCTAATAGACGTTGATTTGACGACGCCCACTTTATAGCGAGAGCCACGTCTTTTGGACCTTAGGGCGTTTCGGGACCGCTCGTTCAAACCACATTGATAAACCAATAGAACATTACGCCGGCAGATTTTACTAGTAGTTCGGACCAGCGCGACGTGGCGTCTCATCATTGGTTGAAAATCTATGTCACACACCTTCATGTTCGCTTAAGTACGCCAGAAATTCTACATCCTTCTTCCTCATTCCAGAATCTGCCGGCTCGAGGAAAGATGGTGAAGCTCTTCTGTGCGATCGTTGGTGCGGCGGGCAGTGCGTTCGAGGTGGATATCGACGCGGGTGCATCGGTTTCCGCGTTGAAGGACGCGATCAAGGCGAAGAACCCGGCGACTATCACGTGCGACGCCAAGGACCTGCAGCTCTTCCTGGCGAAGACGGAGGGCGGCGCGTGGCTGCCAGACGACGACCAAGCTGCGCTGGATCTGGAGGACGGAAAGGTTCATGAGGACATTCAAGCGTTGATCGATGGCGAGAAGATGAAGGCTACGTGGACAATTGAGGACGTGTTGACAGCTAACAATATGACCAAACGGAAAGGGCGCGCTCCAAAGTCGAGACAAATCCACGTGCTGGTGGTGGTTCCGGAGCAAGAACACGCACAAACTGGATTGTGGCTTGTCACTGGATCCGTTGAAAACGCGTTGATCACGAAAGGAATTCGCTGCAAACTGTACTGGATGGCGACGTTACGCATTGGATACTACGATCCTACGCGCTGCATCGGCAACAAGAATGTCGCGTTTTGGTATGAAGACAAGAAATTGTGTTTTCATGTTTTATTCGAGACAAGTACGTGCTTCTATATGCTGTCGCTGCATCGTAATACTGCTTCATTGAGGGCTAACTCTGTTTCTTTTATAGAAAATGCTGCTTTGCTGTTCGAAACTGACTTAAGGACTGGGCCACAAACGCTGGGCTCTCCGTTAACTAACCAGGTTGTTGAGACGCGTGTTGCACCAGCTAACGCTGTGTCTACTGATCTCCAGCGCGTCTTCTACTGCGACTACGTTCCAGACGATTCGGAATCTCCTCAAAACACAGTTTCATCGATATCGTTGACTACAAGCGTTTCGAATCTGGACCCATCGACTGACGAGTTTCGTTTTCAGCGGATTGAGGACGAGAAGTTCTTCCTACCGTACGGCAAGGCAGAAAGCTGCCATTTGGTGTCGAGAAAGCAAAGCAGAGACCACAAACGGGAATTCGCCAAGTACGATCGCGACTCAAACAACAGGCTTGCGCTTTCTCGCGAAATGCATGGTTGGTTCGACGGTATGAGCATTGAGGTTCCCATCGTCAACATGCTACCCGGATCTGTTGAAGAGAATCAATCCATTGGCAACAGACGCAAGGTACTGTGTGAGCGCGTAGTTCTGGTGTGTGTAAGTTTACTGACATTTGCGTGTAGGTCGAGGTCTTCGTGAAGGTTCTGGATGCTCAGTGCACAGATCGCGTTTTCAGTCGTTTGAAAGGAGGATCAACCACGACGGACGATCCGCTCATGATGAAGACGTTTGTTCACGTGGAGGATCCAGAAACATTTTGTTTGTGCATGAGGTGGAAGCACGACGATAATGCGGAGCGTTGGAGAAGCTTTTGGGATATGACTCCTGCGGTCGATTGAATGGAATAATGTGGCTCCCGAGTTAAATACTTCGAAGTAGTATTTGATTTCTTGACATACTTTGATCCTGATAAATATAAAGTTAGTAATATACAAAGATGGCGTACTCTCCTGAGCAATACCAAGCTAGCAAGGAACGAATCAAAGCAGCGCAGAAGCGCTACTACCAGCGCACACGCGAAGCCCGTTTATCTTATCAAAAAGACAACGATGACAAGAATAGAGACCAGATTCGAGCTCGCACGTCTTTTCGATATGAGGGTAGTTTTAGAACCTCTAAACCGGTCAGATCTAATAGACGTTGATTTGACGACGCCCACTTTATAGCGAGAGCCACGTCTTTTGGACCTTAGGGCGTTTCGGGACCGCTCGTTCAAACCACATTGATAAACCAATAGAACATTACGCCGGCAGATTTTACTAGTAGTTCGGACCAGCGCGACGTGGCGTCTCATCATTGGTTGAAAATCTATGTCACACACCTTCATGTTCGCTTAAGTACGCCAGAAATTCTACATCCTTCTTCCTCATTCCAGAATCTGCCGGCTCGAGGAAAGATGGTGAAGCTCTTCTGTGCGATCGTTGGTGCGGCGGGCAGTGCGTTTCCTGTGGACATTGACGCGGGTCAGTCGGTGGGAGACTTGAAGGACGCGACCAAGGCGAAGAACCCGGCGACTATCACGTGCGACGCCAAGGACCTGCAGCTCTTCCTGGCGAAGACGGAGGGCGGCGCGTGGCTCGTGTCCGACTCAGAAGATGTGAAGAAGCTGAAGAAGGGCGAGAAGACTGTCGCAGTTGAGGCTTTAACAAGCGAAGAGAAGGAGCTACAGGGGGAGTCTGGCCTGCAGAAAGTGTTGAAGGGCATGCAGAAGCCATCAACGGACCAGATTCACGTGCTGGTGGTGGTTCCGGAGCAAGAACACGCACAAACTGGATTGTGGCTTGTCACTGGATCCGTTGGCAACGCGCTGAACACGAAAGGGATTCGCTGCAAACTGTACTGGATGGCGACGTTACGCATTGGATACTACGATCCTACGCGCTGCATCGGCAACAAGAATGTCGCGTTTTGGTATGAAGACAAGAAATTGTGTTTTCATGTTTTATTCGAGACAAGTACGTGCTTCTATATGCTGTCGCTGCATCGTAATACTGCTTCATTGAGGGCTAACTCTGTTTCTTTTATAGAAAATGCTGCTTTGCTGTTCGAAACTGACTTAAGGACTGGGCCACAAACGCTGGGCTCTCCGTTAACTAACCAGGTTGTTGAGACGCGTGTTGCACCAGCTAACGCTGTGTCTACTGATCTCCAGCGCGTCTTCTACTGCGACTACGTTCCAGACGATTCGGAATCTCCTCAAAACACAGTTTCATCGATATCGTTGACTACAAGCGTTTCGAATCTGGACCCATCGACTGACGAGTTTCGTTTTCAGCGGATTGAGGACGAGAAGTTCTTCCTACCGTACGGCAAGGCAGAAAGCTGCCATTTGGTGTCGAGAAAGCAAAGCAGAGACCACAAACGGGAATTCGCCAAGTACGATCGCGACTCAAACAACAGGCTTGCGCTTTCTCGCGAAATGCATGGTTGGTTCGACGGTATGAGCATTGAGGTTCCCATCGTCAACATGCTACCCGGATCTGTTGAAGAGAATCAATCCATTGGCAACAGACGCAAGGTACTGTGTGAGCGCGTAGTTCTGGTGTGTGTAAGTTTACTGACATTTGCGTGTAGGTCGAGGTCTTCGTGAAGGTTCTGGATGCTCAGTGCACAGATCGCGTTTTCAGTCGTTTGAAAGGAGGATCAACCACGACGGACGATCCGCTCATGATGAAGACGTTTGTTCACGTGGAGGATCCAGAAACATTTTGTTTGTGCATGAGGTGGAAGCACGACGATAATGCGGAGCGTTGGAGAAGCTTTTGGGATATGACTCCTGCGGTCGATTGAATGGAATAATGTGGCTCCCGAGTTAAATACTTCGAAGTAGTATTTGATTTCTTGACATACTTTGATCCTGATAAATATAAAGTTAGTAATATACAAAGATGGCGTACTCTCCTGAGCAATACCAAGCTAGCAAGGAACGAATCAAAGCAGCGCAGAAGCGCTACTACCAGCGCACACGCGAAGCCCGTTTATCTTATCAAAAAGACAACGATGACAAGAATAGAGACCAGATTCGAGCTCGCACGTCTTTTCGATATGAGGGTAGTTTTAGAACCTCTAAACCGGTCAGATCTAATAGACGTTGATTTGACGACGCCCACTTTATAGCGAGAGCCACGTCTTTTGGACCTTCGCTCGTTCAAACTATATTGATAAAACCAATAGAACATTACGCCGGCAGATTTTACTAGTAGTTCGGACCAGCGCGACGTGGCGTCTCATCATTGGTTGAAAATCTATGTCACACACCTTCATGTTCGCTTAAGTACGCCAGAAATTCTACATCCTTCTTCCTCATTCCAGAATCTGCCGGCTCGAGGAAAGATGGTGAAGCTCTTCTGTGCGATCGTTGGTGCGGCGGGCAGTGCGTTTCCTGTGGACATTGACGCGGGTCAGTCGGTGGGAGACCTGAAGAAGGCGATCAAGGCGGAGAGCGACGGGTTGATCAGAGCTGAAGATCCTTGGACGAAGCTGCAGCTCTTCCTGGCGAAGACGGCGGACGGCGCGTGGCTGCCAGACGACGACCAAGCTGCGCTGGATCTGGAGGACGGAAAGGTTCATGAGGACATTCAAGCGTTGATCGATGGCGAGAAGATGAAGGCTACGTGGACAATTGAGGACGTGTTGACAGCTAACAATATGACCAAACGGAAAGGGCGCGCTCCAAAGTCGAGACAAATCCACGTGCTGGTGGTGGTTCCGGAGCAAGAACACGCACAAACTGGATTGTGGCTTGTCACTGGATCCGTTGAAAACGCGTTGATCACGAAAGGAATTCGCTGCAAACTGTACTGGATGGCGACGTTACGCATTGGATACTACGATCCTACGCGCTGCATCGGCAACAAGAATGTCGCGTTTTGGTATGAAGACAAGAAATTGTGTTTTCATGTTTTATTCGAGACAAGTACGTGCTTCTATATGCTGTCGCTGCATCGTAATACTGCTTCATTGAGGGCTAACTCTGTTTCTTTTATAGAAAATGCTGCTTTGCTGTTCGAAACTGACTTAAGGACTGGGCCACAAACGCTGGGCTCTCCGTTAACTAACCAGGTTGTTGAGACGCGTGTTGCACCAGCTAACGCTGTGTCTACTGATCTCCAGCGCGTCTTCTACTGCGACTACGTTCCAGACGATTCGGAATCTCCTCAAAACACAGTTTCATCGATATCGTTGACTACAAGCGTTTCGAATCTGGACCCATCGACTGACGAGTTTCGTTTTCAGCGGATTGAGGACGAGAAGTTCTTCCTACCGTACGGCAAGGCAGAAAGCTGCCATGATCCGCTCATGATGAAGACGTTTGTTCACGTGGAGGATCCAGAAACATTTTGTTTGTGCATGAGGTGGAAGCACGACGATAATGCGGAGCGTTGGAGAAGCTTTTGGGATATGACTCCTGCGGTCGATTGAATGGAATAATGTGGCTCCCGAGTTAAATACTTCGAAGTAGTATTTGATTTCTTGACATACTTTGATCCTGATAAATATAAAGTTAGTAATATACAAAGATGGCGTACTCTCCTGAGCAATACCAAGCTAGCAAGGAACGAATCAAAGCAGCGCAGAAGCGCTACTACCAGCGCACACGCGAAGCCCGTTTATCTTATCAAAAAGACAACGATGACAAGAATAGAGACCAGATTCGAGCTCGCACGTCTTTTCGATATGAGGGTAGTTTTAGAACCTCTAAACCGGTCAGATCTAATAGACGTTGATTTGACGACGCCCACTTTATAGCGAGAGCCACGTCTTTTGGACCTTCGCTCGTTCAAACTATATTGATAAAACCAATAGAACATTACGCCGGCAGATTTTACTAGTAGTTCGGACCAGCGCGACGTGGCGTCTCATCATTGGTTGAAAATCTATGTCACACACCTTCATGTTCGCTTAAGTACGCCAGAAATTCTACATCCTTCTTCCTCATTCCAGAATCTGCCGGCTCGAGGAAAGATGGTGAAGCTCTTCTGTGCGATCGTTGGTGCGGCGGGCAGTGCGTTTCCTGTGGACATTGACGCGGGTCAGTCGGTGGGAGACTTGAAGGACGCGACCAAGGCGAAGAACCCGGCGACTATCACGTGCGACGCCAAGGACCTGCAGCTCTTCCTGGCGAAGACGGAGGGCGGCGCGTGGCTGCCAGACGACGACCAAGCTGCGCTGGATCTGGAGGACGGAAAGGTTCATGAGGACATTCAAGCGTTGATCGATGGCGAGAAGATGAAGGCTACGTGGACAATTGAGGACGTGTTGACAGCTAACAATATGACCAAACGGAAAGGGCGCGCTCCAAAGTCGAGACAAATCCACGTGCTGGTGGTGGTTCCGGAGCAAGAACACGCACAAACTGGATTGTGGCTTGTCACTGGATCCGTTGAAAACGCGTTGATCACGAAAGGAATTCGCTGCAAACTGTACTGGATGGCGACGTTACGCATTGGATACTACGATCCTACGCGCTGCATCGGCAACAAGAATGTCGCGTTTTGGTATGAAGACAAGAAATTGTGTTTTCATGTTTTATTCGAGACAAGTACGTGCTTCTATATGCTGTCGCTGCATCGTAATACTGCTTCATTGAGGGCTAACTCTGTTTCTTTTATAGAAAATGCTGCTTTGCTGTTCGAAACTGACTTAAGGACTGGGCCACAAACGCTGGGCTCTCCGTTAACTAACCAGGTTGTTGAGACGCGTGTTGCACCAGCTAACGCTGTGTCTACTGATCTCCAGCGCGTCTTCTACTGCGACTACGTTCCGACTGACGAGTTTCGTTTTCAGCGGATTGAGGACGAGAAGTTCTTCCTACCGTACGGCAAGGCAGAAAGCTGCCATTTGGTGTCGAGAAAGCAAAGCAGAGACCACAAACGGGAATTCGCCAAGTACGATCGCGACTCAAACAACAGGCTTGCGCTTTCTCGCGAAATGCATGGTTGGTTCGACGGTATGAGCATTGAGGTTCCCATCGTCAACATGCTACCCGGATCTGTTGAAGAGAATCAATCCATTGGCAACAGACGCAAGGTACTGTGTGAGCGCGTAGTTCTGGTGTGTGTAAGTTTACTGACATTTGCGTGTAGGTCGAGGTCTTCGTGAAGGTTCTGGATGCTCAGTGTACAGATCGCGTTTTCAGTCGTTTGAAAGGAGGATCAACCACGACGGACGATCCGCTCATGATGAAGACGTTTGTTCACGTGGAGGATCCAGAAACATTTTGTTTGTGCATGAGGTGGAAGCACGACGATAATGCGGAGCGTTGGAGAAGCTTTTGGGATATGACTCCTGCGGTCGATTGAATGGAATAATGTGGCTCCCGAGTTAAATACTTCGAAGTAGTATTTGATTTCTTGACATACTTTGATCCTGATAAATATAAAGTTAGTAATATACAAAGATGGCGTACTCTCCTGAGCAATACCAAGCTAGCAAGGAACGAATCAAAGCAGCGCAGAAGCGCTACTACCAGCGCACACGCGAAGCCCGTTTATCTTATCAAAAAGACAACGATGACAAGAACAGAGACCAGATTCGAGCTCGCAAGCGTAAACCCAAAACCGAACTTATTGATGGTGAAGTCGGACTTAATAATGAAACCGAACTTAATTAATTAATTAATTTTTTTCCTCGGATAAAAAGTCGCCTATGATATAAAGTCAATCCTGATACAAGACCCAATATTATAAAGTCGTTTTTTCGGAGAATAATATAGCCACCGATATATAGCAATGTTCGCATACGAGCTTGAAGGTCTTAAGAGATTAAATATTAACCCAATCCGATGGGGTAGCAGCTACCGTATTAAGGTACGTGGCAAGACGGGGCGCATGGTATACATTAGCAACATTTCCCACCCCATCAACCAAAAATTGGTAGCGAAGCAGTACAAGATCAGTCTAGGCAAGCTCCAAAAGAATTTGGCTGCTGATTTCAAGGAAGACAGTAAGTACCGCTTCTACCAAGGCAAACACATGGAGTCGCACCTATATGAGGGAATCCAGCCTGCTGACTTCTACGACAAGCTTGAGAACGTGCTTGCAACCCAGAAGTCTGCCTTCAAGGTCAACATCGCTCTTGGATACAAGCTTGTCAGCAGAACCGATGACAGCGAGACTCGCTACTTCCACCCGAATATTAGCAACACATCTGTATTTAGCACTCCTGTGGCTATCAACAGCAAGGCTGATATTCGTAAGAAGGTGATCTCGGAGATTCGCTCCATGGAGTTGGCTGACAAGCTCAACTACCCCAGATCCAGGTACATGGTGAAGGGTATTACTGGCTTCAAAATCTATATCTACCAGCGCGACCATGCGCTGGGCGATAGTGAGGCTGTCATTCCTAAGGTGATCCGCGATAACAAGCACGTCATCAACTTCCCCAAGACGAATAACAAGCGTGTCTTCCACTGCATTGCTTATCACAAGCAGGAGGGAGCCAAGAAGGATCCTCGCAGAATCCAGGCTCTGGTGAAACAAGCCTTCAAGCAGTACTGTTCGTACAAGGAGATCACCTACACTCTGGGTCTGTTCCGCAATTTCAAGCTATCGACATTCTCCAATTCGATGAGCTTGAGGAGTGCTTCAAACTGAACATCAACGTCTTCAACATGGATGTTGAGACGGGCAAGGTTGAATGCATTCGCTGCTCGGACAAGGACTATGATTCGATCAACATCCTGTCGCACGAGAATCACGCTCTCTACATCACGAACGTTGGTATGCTCCAGCAGAAGTACCAATGCTCTATGTGTGAGATGGTGTTTGTTAGCTCTGATAAGCTACGCAACCACACTAAGAACCAATGCGAACTCGTGAACATCGAATCGTTCCCAGCTCAGCCAACCATCTACCAACCCGCTCCGAACAGCATTTGTTCCATGCTGACTAAGTACTCCATCAAGGATGCTGACCATTACATCGATCACTTCATTGTCTATGATTTTGAGGCTATCCTCAAGCCTACGGGTGTCAAAAACGAAGAGAATACTATCTTCACAAACGAACACATTCCTGTGTCTGTTTCCGTGGCCGACAGCTTGACTGAGGAGGTGCGATGCTTTGTCAGCGATGACCCGAAGGAGTTGCTCAAGGATATGTTCCAGTACATCAAGGAAGTTGCGGCTAAGATTCAGCAGTACAACGTCTCGAAGTACGAGTCTTTGCTCCGCAAAATCATCAACGTCCATGGTTTGACTGACGCTGAGGTTCCTGGTCTAGACTTGGGTAAGACGTACAAGATGGATGATGTCAATGCTTGGATTCAGAACGGGGAGTTTGCTTGTTTCTTCGATTTCCACAGCAAGCTCACGTTCGGTAAGAAGCGCTCGGATTATGGCAAGCTGAAGCAGTGCATTGGTCAGGTACCAGTATTCGGATTCAACTCTGGACGCTACGACATCAACCTCATCAAGGCGGACCTGTTTGCAGTCATCGGTACTGACAACATCACATCAGTCATCAAGAATCCTAGCTACATGTGCATCGCCACGTCAGACATGAAAATGCTTGACATTAGCAACTATGTTCCGGCAGGCACCAGCTATGCAAAGTACTTGTCGACATATCTCGGTGAGTGCAAGTGTAATGACAAGATTCGATGCGTCTGTGGCCTAGGAAAAGGCATCTTCCCGTACGAGTACATTACTTCATTTGACGTACTCGGTCAGACGGAAGTCCCTCCTAAGTCGGCGTTCGACAGTGCTCTTCGTAGCACTAGCATCAGCGATGAGGACTGTGTGCGGGTACAGTTCGTCTGGGAACACTATGGCATGAAGTCAATCAAGGATCTACTCATTTGGTACAACAACCTCGATGTAGTACCCTTCATCAAGGCCATCAAAGCCCAGCGAGAACTATTCAAACGTTTCGAACTTGATATGTTCACTGATGGTGTGTCGCTACCTGGTCTCTCTGAGAAAGCCATGTATCAGACGTGCTTCAACAACCTCCAGCAACCCAGTAAGGAGCCTGCTGAAGCGTTTGACTTTCCCGCTAGTCGCTTAAGTGGATATAAGACCCAGGATGCTGATGCCGATCGTGAATGCAATATGACGCTAGAACACCTCAACGACTTGCTAGAGCGACAAAAATACCTGTGTGGGCTATGCTACAAGCAACTCACAGCTGATACTGCCTCGGCTGACCGAATCAATAATAAGCTCGGACACATCGATGGTAATATCTTGATCAGCTGTGTGGGATGCAACGTTGCTCGCAAGAACATGCCGCTAAAGGGCTTCCGCCACAAGAAGCTACTTGAATTCAACTCAGACAGGTTGGTGTACAGTATCGATAGAGAGGAGAAGGACATCTACACCAAGATGAAGGCGAACATTGCTGGTGGTCCTTCTATCATCTTCAACAGATACGCGAAACGCAACGAGACCAAGATTCGAGGGGGTAGGATCTGCAAAAAGATCATCGGCTACGATGCTAATGCTCTGTATTTGTGGGCTCTTGGTAATGAGATGCCATGTGGACGGCTGACTACCATCGAAGCATACACAGGGATCGTCGATGATATTGTAAATGACAAGATCTTTGGCTTCCTCGAGTGTGATATCCGTACACCAGAGCACCTCAAACCCTACTTCAGTGAAATGACCCCAATTTTCAAGAACACCCTTATCGACTGCAGCGATCGGAGTGTCATCGGTCAGCACATGTTCGAGTACAACGAGGAGCGCAAGCAAAGCCGAGCAAAGCCGGCTCGCAAACTTATCGGGAGCTACTTTGGTGAGAAGATCCTCATTTATGCACCGCTACTCAAATGGTACATTTCTCATGGTATGGAGATCACCAAGACTTACAGCTTCATCAAGGCTAGCTCTCACAAGGCATTTGCACCATTCATGGAAGCCGTATCGAGCGCGCGACGAGAGGGTGATGAAAATGTTAAATCCATCTGTAAGATCATTATTGCGAAGGTATCTGACTCTGATATGGATAATTTAGTCCAAGAGTTGAAAAAAAACCATTGCGAACCCTAAATCATTTGATGCGCTCATTATCGATAGATTCATGAATGAATCGACAACCAATCCTAAGATTCATTTGGTTCTAGACTTGTTGACTAAGCTGAAAACGCTTAGTGAGGGTAGCAATAATAAGGCTATGATTGCTGAGATGATGAAACTGGTTGGTAATAGTGCGTTTGGTCGATCTGGCATGGACATGAGCAAGCACAAGGAGGTCAGGTATGAGTCGGACGACAAGGCAATCAAGGCCAAGATTGAGCACTTCACCTTCCATGGAATGGAAGAGCTGGATGATTCATGTGAATTCACTATGAAGAAGCGAAAGCTCAACAATAAGAACCCAATTCATCTATCGATTGCAATCTATCAGCTCGCTAAGCTCCGTATGTTGCAATTCTACTATGATTGCATTGACTTCTACTTCGACCGTTCGGAATTCCAGTACCAAGAAATGGACACAGACTCGGCTTATATTGCGTTCAGCTGTGAGAAGCCATTCGTTGAGTGTATCAAGCCCGAGCTTCGTGAGCATTTTCAGCAGCATAAGTACGAGTGGTTCCCACGTGATTATAGCGAAGAGATGGCTCAGTTTGATCGCCGAACGCCAGGTTTGTCCAAGGATGAGTGGTCTGGTGATGCTATGGTATCATTGTCCTCTAAGAACTACATTTGCTACCTACCAGACGAATCTTACAAGGTCAAGGTTTCCGCGAAGGGAGTGCAGCAGAATGGTGGTCGAAACGGTAATATCCTCAACCCAGATGGCTTTGAATCAGTTGTTCGCGATCGCATCACGCTACAGGGCACCAACAAGGGGTTTAGACTCAGTAAGGAGAGTAAGTCAATCATTACGTACACCCAGACTAAAACAGCTCTAAACTACTATTATGACAAGCGTCGTGTACTTGCGGATGGTATCACCACCGAACCGCTCGACATATAAGCAACTACCTGGCAGGGGATTTTTTGTTTTAAAACCATATAGAGCGATGGATCAGCTGTTGTCCAACTTATACTATGACCCCAAAACGGGCTATGTGGGTGCCCAAGCCTTATACCAGAAGGCTAAAGAACTGGAGCCGAAGATTACGATGAGAATCGTCAAGGAATGGTACTCAAACCAGAGCGATATTCAGCGATTTCAGGAGCAGAAGAAGCGATACGATGGGTTCAAAATCGCATCGACTAACCCCAATTCGTGGCAGATGGACTTGGCGTTTTGGGAGAAAAGACCAATCTTGACTGCGATCAACATCAACTCTCGCCTAGGCTACGCAAAACTACTAACCAACAAAACTGGCCCGACCGCACTAGCAGCAATTAGGGTTTTTGTCCGCCTCCATAAGGTTGACATTCTCACAACCGATAATGGTTCAGAATTCATGAACCAACAGGCTCAGAAATTATTCAAAACTAAGAAAATTGACCATTTCAACAATGAGCCTGGTGATCACGCCAAAATGGGTAAAATTGAACGCTTCAATAGAACTCTGAAGCAGCGCCTTGTCAAAATCGAACCAAAGCGAATAACCCAGAAGCTCATAGCTGCTGTTATTGAGAACTACAATAGCACGACCCATCGGACGATTGGTATGACCCCCAACGAAGCTAAAGGTAAGGTAATTGAATCTGAACTAGGCTGAAGCCGAGAGTATTGAAAACGAGTTCGAGGTCGGTGAAAAGGTTTTGTATCGACTAAAAAAGAAAACATTTGATAAAGAAGCAGCACCTAAGGCTGTGTATTCGGTGGTAGGTATTGATGGCTACTGCATCCAAATCAAGTCGAAAAACGGACACACTCTTTACAAGGGGTCAAAACGATCTAAAAATTGTTAAAGCAGAAACATCTGAAGCTACTATCAACAGAGGTGATATTTTAGAGGTGGAGAAGATCTTAGACCACAAAAAGATGCAAACCGGCAAGTACAAGTATCTCGTTCAGTGGGTCGGTAAGGAACTTGACTCCTGGGAGCCACAAGATAATCTTAGTTTAGTCAATAAGAACAAGAGATAAACCTTAGAGAATGAGTACTGGAAGTCGATAAAAAATGAGTCGAACTAGCTTCGAAATAAGTTTAATAGAGCAATCCTCTGTAACCGTTGACTCATCTATATCTATCAATCTATTTTCCAAAAATAATGCTTAAAAATATATGACTTCATATATAGAATGTGTTGCAACTGCGTAGAGAATCAACGTGAGCTTGTACAGCTCCGAAGAAAGCTGTGGATAATTCAAGAGGTTAGTCGAATGAAAAATGAACTCAGACATTTAGACCCAGTAGCCAATTTCCGGGAAACCGTGTGCAATCTACAGTACCGCGACCAGTTCGAAACGATATTTGGTGTGCCGTTTCATTGCATCAAGGATCGATACATCAATCTTCTCAATGAGCGAAACCGTATCTGTCATACGTATCAACCATTTAGGCATGACTCCGTTATGCCAAGCTATTGGTGAGTATGTGTTTAATCGATGCTAATATTTTTTTATGACTACCATGATATAGTTAGACAATGTTTCCCAACTTTACATCCCTCGCTCAACGAGAGCAAAAGCGGCAGGAGCTACTCGAACGAGCTGAGCGCCGAGTTCGTCAAGCCAAGTCCAAGCGCCTTATGTACGAAGGTGCATCATGGGCTAGCGATATCGCGAATGGTATCACTTCTGTTCCAAAGAAATCACCACAATCCGCTCAGTGTGATATTTCGGTTGGCCCTGACGAGGCTACGCCGGAAGAGTTAAAAAAAGTCTGAATATTGAAAACTCCCAAAAAACCCTGAGTCCTCAACAATGGTAGATGCTGAAGGTAATGCAACACCTGAAATGAACGATGCATCGACTACTGCAAAGCCTCAGTCCGTTGATGCTTCCAGTACTGCTACGCCCAAAACCAGTGATGGTTGGGTCCACGTGAGCCCCGATATGACTGATGTTGGAGTTGATAATAGTGCAAGAATGACAGATGCTGGTGTTGGCCCTGATAGTCCACTGCCGCAATAGCCCGTCGAAGAAGATTTGTTCGACGAAGGCAATGCTGAGATGAAAAATCAAACAAAGTCAAAGGAAGCGGTCGCTAAAATCTTCGAGGTTTACCCCATCCTTGCAGAACTAAATATTCACCCTATTGCTTCCAACGGCCGGCAGCTTACTAAGTATTATATTGGGATGGATGCTAAGGTGTACAGTATTAAACTGAGAAAATATGTACTAGTTCCGAGCATTGATTGGTCTGAGACGTATGACCATATTGGTGAGGTATTAATTAATGATGTCAGATTCCTCGCATACGTCAATGAGAAGGAGCGACGTAATGAGATGGGTAAAGAGGACAAAAATAGCCCATACCAGGTTTGCAATATATTGGCTCAAAAAGAAAAAGAATCAATGCCTCAGAAGGAGATTATTCAAACCGCTCTATGCAGAGACTTGACGACAGTTTTGTGTTCGATACTGGAACATCCACAAGATCCGATCAAATGGACAGCAAGCTTAAATTATTTTTTGGACAATTAGCAAAAATAGGGAAGTCCTTGAATCTAACGGATTGATAAAAAAGATTGTACCAATTCTTAATGGTTCCGCAAAATCTTCTCCTATTGACAAAGATGGCTATGTTTGGATCAATGGCAATAGCATTAGCGTTTACGGGAAAGATAGCGATCGTGTGAAGCAAGCAATCACTCAGAAAGTGAACTGGATAATGACACTCCAATCTTTTATTAATATGACTAAAGCCAGGGGCCTCGAGTTAGAACTAGTTGAGAGCAATGAAACCAAACACATAAATGATTTTACCCCAGCTAATGGTGAAGCTCAGCATGGGTTAATGAGTGGTATTGATGAAGACATGGACCCAAGCCTATCAAACGCTGATAACGAAGCCAAGAATATCTTAACTGATTACTACAGCCAGTTGCACGCTAATAGTATTGATATTCCATTTCGGCTACAACCAATCGTGAAAATCAACGGTGTTGTTAAGTCCCATCCATCATACTACTTTGGGCAGCCATCGGGGTTTAGACCCCTAAATATTTTAAATCGTGAAAACAAAGCACATAAGCAGGTGAGTGGTGTGGGCTAATGAAGAATATCATGTGGATGGATACCTTTTCGTCCCTACTCAACGGGGTTGAGGACTTGGACCGCTATCTTAATGAGGTTGAATACCCCTTCCCATCGAGCGATGAAGAAGCAGCTAAGATACTTGAAGAAAAGGAGCTTGATAAGAAAAGGCGTAAAAACCTGGATGCAAATCTTGAAATATTGAATGAGGCTATTCTAAAGTCTGTACACGATATTAGGCAGCATAGCGTTGAAGAGTATGAATACGATGACGGCTTGCAAAAGCTTCATGATGGGTCAGAAGCAGCTTTTCAGACATACGGTGAGGCTCAGAAACGCTATGAAGAAGCAAAAGAGGCTGGTAGAGGGAATAACTCAAAAGCAGCGAGATCGGTGTTGAAGGCAGCTACATCAGCTATGAAGGCGACAAAATCGATATATCAAACGAAGGCTAAGCGATACGCCGAGGCAAGCGAGTGGCGTTAAACGAAAGCTTCAAGGTCGAGGATTGCGCGGTGCAGGTGTTGCCCCGCTGGAAGGTGTAGTTAGTTCGCCGAGGCCGTACCTACAATCTCAATGAGATCCAAGGATTAGCAACGCCGTCAGCCTACACATACAAGCAGATCGGAAGCAAGTATATTCGTATCCCCGACCTTGATGCTAAAAAGCTCGTGATCGTTCAGCCGAATCGGCGTAAATGTGGTCCTAAGTGGGAAATCAGTGATAGCCTCCAAGCCATGATCAAGGCACTTGTCTATAAGAACCGTATCGATCAATCCGCTTACGATAAGCTTAGCGTTGAAGATAAGAAACTGTTCAAGGAGGTTCTATTGATTACTCATCTCCAATACAGCTTCCACAATAAGTTAGAGGATCCTCTAGATACGCTTAGGGCTGAATACGATAAGCTAAAAGGAGAGCTACAACTCGGAAATGACAACCCCAGTATCATCAAGCAGCTCAAGTCTCTCACGGTGGATATGTACAGCAATCGACGGATTGATGATAAAGAGTTCAAAGATATTATCACCCGTTTATTATAAAACCATGTTCTTCTTCAACTCGCGCATTATATCTAGTTCCGGAGGCAGCTATGGTGACAATAGCGACCTCAACGTCGCTGAGTTGAAAGCTATCATGAAGCACCTCATCATTCATGATCGTCCCCAGAAGACCCAAGCCGCTGTGTGGGCTACTGACCTCGACAAGTCGACCAAGAAGGTGGAGGCATCTACCCAAACTGAAGGCGGCCGAGTCTGGGCTTACCAGCCAAAAAAAAAGTCATAGTCTGTGAAGACATTTGCTCTATAGAGCAGAGCGGATATACGTAGATGTCTACGTCTGTTTTCTTCTCTCGATTGAGTCTGATTTTTTTTATCTCCGATATCGATAGCCATGACAGCATTCTTGCCACTATGCACGTTGTACATAGGGATATAAGCATTATTCCCTATCGAAACCACTCCAGCGTGCATCGTTATTGAACCGATGACTTGGCCAGTTTCAGGGTTAGTCAGGTTCTTTTTGATCGTTTTACTTGGTCCGCAGCCCATGATACTCTATTACAACGATTTACTCAAGATCTGCTCTATATTTGTCGGTGCGAAATTATCCCTGAGCCAATACCATATATAACCTCTCGTGGAATTCGACAATTCGATCACATTGTAGTTGATCAGTATCAACGACATTAGCGTTAGTAGTCTGAGGGCAAGCGGTCTTCGCCACGAACTGGGTTTGACAGATACCATTCTATATTTACTCCGACATAATCGCTCTCAACTCATTGAGCTTTGAGATTATTGATTTGGCCTTGCTGTTCTTGGATAGATTTACTAATATTTAGAATTTTTAGATATAACAGCTAACGCGTTAAACACTCCGCCTGAAAAGTATAATCGCAAGATTGAAATTCAAAGGAATTGACGGGAGACCGAGGTTAAACTGGCGAGATCGATTCCCCATGGATTCACTGGAAACCCATCCGGATTAAGCTCATCGTTTGCTCCGATATCTACTGCTTCTGGTATGACCTTATACAGCTCCTGCGCGATATAGCCAACATGGACAGTCTGCTCTTGAACCATTCTGAATTTTCTAGGTCTCATTCTCATAAGGCTTGCCAAACCATAGGGACAGTCTACAATGTCCGCCTGCAACCTCTCATCGCTTGCATTGGTATAGCTTCCTCCACGCACCGGGACATAGGCTGTCCACGCGTAATTAGCATCGCATTTTCCCAACCTGATAGCTCCTACGGTTGAATCAGTACCAATCGCTGGATAGTCAGTCTGAGACCAATTGAATCGATACCTAGCAAATCCATCGCCGCCTCCCTTTACGTGCATGAAATTATTCGCCCATACCTCTCCGCCTGAGTGAATGGTTGCTTCTGGCGACCACGTACTCATACCAACTCCCAGTCTTCCTGAGCTGTTTAGATAAGCTTGAGTTGTGTTTCCAACCATGAACCTTAGCGGGTCGCTCGTAGTGGTGCCTAGAGCTACACCACTACTTTTTCCCGCGACATCGTTGTATACCTGAATTTCAAATTCGATTGGAGTAGTAGCATCCTCGGCTATACGCATTGCGCGTTGCCAAGTAAATTCGTGCTCGAAACTATATCTATTTTTGCAGTACTGGTAGCTGATCCAAAGCGAATGTATCCTGCTTGAGTGATTCTCATACGTTCAGTCATTGGTGATAATGCATTAGCTCCTGACCGTGTACTGATTGCAAAATCAGCCATTGAATATTGAAGACTCGTAGCGGTTCTAGTACAATATAGATTAACGCTAGGGGTGTACGTTGTCATATCACTAGTACCTTCAATCGTGAACGATAATCCGGCCTGAGCGCCAACCGTATTGCTTTGATTACGAATCATGAGATTAAAATCAGAGGCACGCGTTGTTGATGTAAATGATGTCCCGGCCGCAATCTGACATTGGGTAGAAGTAGTGGATATCAGATTGGTTGACGTTAGAGATGAGATACCTGATGAGATGCTACTATTAGAGTCTAGTACAAGAGCCTTTGATGTTTATGCAGTTCCTGCTCCGGTGGTAAGATCTAGATAGTTCAGCTCAACGGTAGATGCTGTGCATCCAGCAAGCTTGTTCAGCTCCGCACCTGTAGCATTGAGAGTATCTCCCCTGAGTTGAAGCGTAGTAGGATTGATATTCAAGGTCGTTGCATTCATAGTTTGAGTACCTGACTTACTAATCGTATCACATGTGATCGTAGGCGATGATATTGAAGTCGAAGCTATAAAGTTTCGCGATATGGTTAGATCGCGAATGCCTGAGTAATCTTTCGTACTATTGAGAACCACAACGCTACTGGCTGAAGCGCCCCCTTCGATAACATTGAGAAAGTAAGCATTATTGAAATTTATCCAAGAACTGACTCCATCCCAAAATTTCAGATTTGGAATGAATAAACCGGTTCCACCAGCGCTAAGTGTTAGATTGCTAAGTGTACCTAGACTAGTAATATTTGGCTGAGCAGCGGTTTGTAGCGTTCCTGTTATCGACGTCGCTGTGAGCGAGCTCAGGGTTCCTAGGCTAGTACTGTTGGGCTGAGCAGCTGTTGTTAGCGTACCCGATACATTACCCGAGCAATTTACAGCGGTTAGAGTACCTAACGATGTTATATTAGGCTGAGCAGCAGTCTGTAGCGTACCAGTAATGTTAGTTGCAGTTAGCGAGCTAAGACCTGTAATGGATCGACTTGCACCAGTAAAGGTTAAACTGCCTCCGATAGTCAATCCAGTAAGCGTACCTAAGCTGGTGATATTTGGTTGAGCAGCCGTCGCTAGCGTTCCATTGATGTTTCCACTCACGGTGAGCGACGAGAGTGTCCCTACACTAGTTACGTTGGTCTGAGCAGCAGTTGCCAATGTACCAGATATGTTTCCACTCACGGTGAGGGACGATAGCGTGCCTAAGCTAGTAATATTAGGCTGAGCCGCTGTCTGCAGCGTGCCAGTAATCGACGTTGCCTTCCAACTACTAATAGTAGCAATTTCACCTGATGCACCAAGTACCAGAGCTTTGTTGATAGCGGCAGTACCTGGAGTAATATCAGCTACATACGTTGGTACGCCTGAAACGGAAGCACCATTAACAGTAGGCTACTACAGCGTAGTCCTCCAAGACCGCTGATGTTCCCACCACTTCCAGGGACAAGCGCTACACCAGGTGATGCTACGCCTTGAGAGACACCAGTAATGTACGTCAAGCGATAGTCATACTTATTCAGATAAAGAGTCTGAGCATAGTCATACGTTAGAAACCCGCTGGCATCCAATTGGAGAAAGAATGCCGGATTATAAATCGGCGATGTGAATATCGGGCTAGGATAAGAAAAACCTGAACTCATCTTTGTTTGATCCTATATAGTTTAGACGATAATCATGAGCGGTATTCCAGATTTCGGAGCTTCAATCCCTAAAAAATTCAAAAGCGCCTCTATGGGTGATATTCCAGCACTTGACATCAAAGCGCTGTTTAGAATGGTGGTTCTGGGGCCATCGTTCTCAGGGAAGAACAAATTATGTATGTTCATCCTCAAGCATTCTCCTCACGTATTTGCTCATCTAACGATCATCGCTCGTAATCCTCACCAGGAGTTACACCAGGAGTTATATTCGTGATAAGCTTGATGGCTTTATCACATTCACCGACCCTGACTCGCCTCCGAGTGTTGAACGGGTACGTCATACACCAATTAATTCCAATAAGTCTGAGCTCGTCATCATCGATGACTACAGCAACGATAAGCTTCTTCAGAAGAATTTGTTCTCACATTACTTCACTAGAGGGCGCCACTTCAAGCTATCAACCATCTTCTTAAGCCACAGCTACTTCGCAACGGACAAGATGATCAGATTGAACTCAGAGTACGTAGCGATCCTGAAAGCTAATTCTAAGCGAGACCTCCAGATGGTTGTGAAAGATTTTAATATCAAGGGAGTAGATGAGCGTTCAATCGTCTATTATCACAACAAATCCACGGAGCGAAAGGGCCAAATGCTCTTCATTGATTCGGTCAAGGGTCAGATCAGGTATAACTTCGATAGACCGATTCGTATCGAGGACTAATTCCAATTTATCAAACAAAAATATGCCTACAAACATATAATCAATATGTCCAGCTTTATCAAACTCGACAGCACCAATCTGGTACAAGATGGAACCAATTCAACCTGGAAATACTCCTTTCCCGGATCGGCGGCTGACCTCCGCGATGTAGTATGTGCCATTCAATCGATTTCGATTTGCATTGAATCAATGTTATACTCGATGTATGACAGCGAGTATAACATTGATTCAATGCAATTTCAGAACACAACGTTCAAAATTGAAGTACCTACCGCTGCAACTACATCCACAATCAGTGTATCCCTCCCTGATAGTATTTATTCGTATGACGATATCAACCGAAGCATTCAGACTGCTCTTGTCAATGCTGGGGCGTATCTAATCGATCCGTCGGGGGATAACGTATTCTATATCAAAATGAGTGCTAACAGTGTCTATTACGCTTCTCAGCTTGATTTCTCGCCTACGCCTACAACTCTACCAACTACCGGTGGAACATGGACCAGACCTACCTCCGGTTTATACTCCTCTGGTGGTACTGGATTGCCGACTACTACCCGCGTTCCTCGACTGATCATCGATAATGCTGAATTCGGTAAAGTTGTTGGTCTCACAGCGGGTACATACCCCTCCACATCAGCTACTGTTGCAAGTGCTCAGCTATCGAACATCATTCCTCAGATTCACCCGACCAGTTCCTACATCGTTCGTTGCGATCTGATCAAAAACGAATACGTGGCTTCTGGTGATATTGTCAGTGCTTTTGATAGAGGTGATGCCGCTATTGGAAAGGTCATTTCATACAAACCGAGCCAGTATGCGTGGATGAACTGTCATAATGGCGCTCGAGCTAGTATTACACTCAGTATCTATAAACAAAATGATAAAAAAGTGATTTTCAGAGATACGTCGGTATCCATCATGCTTCTGATTCGTCCAAAAAAAGACATCCGGAGTATTTTTTTAGGGCGGCTACAACGTAAACGAACCACCAGTCTTACGACGTGCCCTGAGCGCAGCCATCTTAGCCTTCATCTCTGGCGAACCCTTCGCTGGACGTTTCTTTGCTACGCCTACACCATAGCGGCGACGAACCTCCTTTCGCACAGATCTGATTAGATCCTCATGTTCCGGCTTGGTAGCTTTTGATAGTACGAACTTCTCACCAGCATCGATCGCGTCGGTGATGACCCCCTTGCGCTTCGTGTATGCAAGAGCATTCTTTGCAGCCTTCTTTACGTCAGCCATTGATACGCGACCTCCTTCCTTGTCGCTATCGGAATCATAAATACCAATGCCGGTTAGGGACTTGATTGCAGCTCTGGCTGGAACAGCAGCCGTTGGCTGACCAGCATAAGTAGCTAAAGCAGGAACCGCCGCATCAACGGCTCTGGATAGTAGACCTGAATCCTTAGCAAATTTGTATGCAGACTTGATCCCTCCCCATACTTTGGACCAGATAGAGCCTCCTTGAGCCTTTTGGTAGCCCTTCTTCACTTCGTGCTTGGTAATGTCGAGTCTGACACCGCGTCCAGCTTTACGAGCCTTGAGCGCCTTTTCAAACGAAGCAGGGTGGAGATGGATGACTGAACCACTACCCTTTAGTTCGCTTGAGGTTAGGCTGAGCTTACCTGTCTTGAAAGCTTTGGTAAGCTTCCGCGCAGGAATATCACTAGAGATTGTTAATTCTCGATACATGATTACTATATACGTTGAATTAAATTTATTCCAGAATTGTCAAATTTAGATCTTTCATTGTTTTGAATACATCTGGCTTACGGTATTGCTTCGAATATACAGAATGGTCCACAGTAGTCTCCATAGGTTCCTTGGTATTGCTTGGTGTTGTATCGATCGATACCATACTTCTTTGGTGGTCCTTCCCCCATACTATCGAAGAATTCACCATTATGAACCGCCGTCCAGTGTCCTACCTCAAGATTAGGAGGGCGAAGTAGAATCCGAAATGACCCTTTCTTGGGGAGATGGGACTTTATCTCATTTGATTCGAATATATTATCGAGTTGAACGTTCATTTTCTCAGCGAGTTCGATGAGATCATGATCTGAGGTGATTGGCTTGATGAGGTGCGACATAATATTTAATTTTATCAAACTATATTAGGATCCATATAGATTCAACGATGAGCGAAACTCAACTATCCGATCAGTACTTTTACCATAGCTCGCTTAAGAGCTACCCGGAGATCAAGGTATCTTCGAGCAAGCGTGTACCGCACGTCATTGACCTAAATCAGGGTTCGTACCAGAATGGTGTCATCACTATCGATGCTACGGCTCAGCTTAACGGTTCCGAGGGCTTCGCAAGCCTTCGTGATGCCTACATTACGCTTCCCTACAAGGTCTCAATGAAGAATGGTGGCACTGCTCAAACTGTCGCTGCCAATCGTCTATGTGCTACTCTAAAATGCCGAAAATAGGAACGTTATTGATAGTCTGAGTCTGGAACTCAACGGAAAGACTATCGTCTCTATGGCTGACTACAAGCTCTTTTGGAACAACGTTCGTGCTCAGACTGGCTACAGCCCTAAGTACATTGAAAAGCACGGAGCTGAATCGTTCTTGTACCCTGACGCTGCTCAGTCGGTATCATACAGTTCTGGATCCGCATCTACCAGTGGTGATGGATATTCAAACACCATGGCATTCTCGTCTTCCTTTGCTGTCTCGGCTCCTCCTGGTGGTGCAACTATTCCTAATGATGGTTTCGTTAAGCGCCTTCTATCGAATCCTCCTACGGCTGGCGCTGACTTCTCCAGCTCTTGGCCGTCGGTAGGTGGTGCTGCTGCATCGACTACCATTTCTAACCAGACCTCGCGTGGAGCTTTCGTACCTGGTGGTACTGCTGCTAACGCAATCATGGGAACGTGGAACTACATGCTTAAGATTAAGCTCACCGATCTGCATCCTATCTTCCGTGAGCTTGACTTGATGGCTAACCCTCAAATTCGCCTGCGTTTCCGTGTGAATCAGGGAACGTCTGTAGTCGCGGTAGATGCTTCAAAGGGTATGTCGCTAACCTCTACTACTCTATCGTCTGGTAATAGTTGTCCAGTCATGATTGCCGCTTCTGCTACCGGTAATCCGATGAATGGTGTGCTTGCCGCATCTGCTGGCTTTAGTGTTGCTTGGGGAGCGGTTGTAAATGCTCTTGAACCTACCATCGATGGTACATACATGCCTTTTACTACTGCTCGTTTGTATGTCCCTTTCGTTCATCTTGAGAACCCTCAAGCTATTATCTCTAAGCCGGTTAAGAAGGTTCGCTACAATGATTGCAACGCACAGTGGTTTTACCAGCGTGCTGGTATTGGTAAGTCCTCGACTCAACTAAATGCTTCTTTCGATTTACAGCTGTCGGCAAGTGTTAAAAACGCGAAATATGTTGTGCTTTTACCATTCGCGGAACAGACAAACAATTTTGCTTCTGCTACTGTTCAGCAGTTCCAGAGCCCCTTCGATAGCTCTCCATACACGCTTCAGCCCGGGTCGTCGATTCGCAACTTTAACGTTCGTATGGCTCGACTCAGGTGTTCGATATCAGTCATGACTATGATTTCCACCACTTTACCAACGAAATTGCTAAGATTTCAGCGATTAACGGAGATCTAACCCCTGAGATCGTAAATGGTCTACTTGACTATCAGACGTGGTCGCTCACAAACCGCATGCTTATTGCCGATGTCAGTCGCCTGACTGAGCGCGATGTACCTCAGGCTATTCAGATCCAGGGTACGAACGCCGGATGCCAAGGTGTGAATATGCTGATCCTCGTAATTAGCGAACAGGAACTAACGTTCGATAGACTAACCGGAGAGGTTCTAGACTTCACTACAGCGTAAGTAAAAAAAGAGATATTTTTAGTTCAGTTCCTTGAGTAGCTTTGGACACTTGTCAATCCCGAATTGACTTTTTCTTAGCCAATCGAGATAGCCTGGATCCAATTTACTGATCTGCTGTAAAGATTTGCCTCGATACTTACCCCACGTCATCATATAGGAGTTATCGTTATTTAGGAATCTTGAGTGAAGAAAGATTTTCATTTTCTCGCTAATGTTGAGACTAGGTTGGTTGTGAATCCAACGACAGTATCCAGGATCATTCTTGAATACATCCTCAATGGATTGACCTTTGTATTTTCCGAAAGATAGTTCGATCGTCATGTTCTATGTGTGGGTATCTATATACATAGCCTCTTAATTTTTTTGAAAAAAAATTAATTCTGAAAATGACGCCGTAATGTGCCAGTAATTATTGGGAGTTTCATCTTACCCTCGCATGTGCGACTACAGGGTCGCGCGTCTGGTCGCTGGCTAACGGACGCCTCTTCGAGCTCTGAGGTGGTTGAGAGGTCGTGTAGGTAAAACGGACGACTATCCACAAAGATCGTTCTACCACCGTTCTCGGAGGTAAATTACGGTAAGAAATTATGAAAATAAAAAACTGCCGGCGTAATGTGCCGCGACCCACAACTCGGAGTGTAGCTCCGGCGGGAAGGATAAATGGAGTGCGCTCTCGCTCCTCCACTACTCGGTGATGACTCGCCCTTCGTATACACGGCCACTTCTTCACTACTCTTGGCCTGACCACGGGTAAACGCACGCTACGATACTAGCAGGCGCGTCCACCGACAGTCATAATCCTACCAACAGGTTTATCCAATTGCTACGGGAACGGCTTTTCCTCTTAACCACTCAAGGAAGACGTCCGGGCTATCGGTGAGGCAGCTGTGGTGTAGTGATTTGGCGGTAAACGAGAATCGAGCTGACGACCAAGCTTCAGTGGTGACCCGAGTCGTCGGGACATGTACAGCAATGTTCGACGGATGCTGATTGGCCATTCTGGACCGGTGCCGAAGACTCGTCGACACCCAAGTTCGACACCCAGGACTTCAAGTACGATCCGAACTTACAGGAACTTTGACCCGAGATCCGCACTTAAGACGACCGTTCGATCCCCGGCGACTGCTCCAAGTCTTCATCGTCCAATAGAGTCATCGAGAGGCCTCTTGAGGCGTCGAGGAGGCTCTGAAGGGTCGGTAGTTACTTGGGAAGATCCAAAACGGACGCGTTTTCACGGACCACCCTCGTGTGGCCATTCCGTGATGCGATCGTCGTTGTGTGTCCTCTCGGCGGCAGAGTTTGAGACAAAGGTGAAGGCCGACGAGTACGCCGAACTGTATAATGTCACAGTGAAGACGTCGCCCATGGTGAAGTCCGTGCCGTCGCAGCTTCAAGCAGTACTTGACGGGTTCGCAGATGTCTTTCCGTCAGAGTTGCCGCCTGGATTGTAACAAGTTGCCGTTGCAGCAGAGACTTGCGGCACGCTCTCACACGCAATATAAACCTCGCAGGCCCTCAGGAACCGCTCAATCGAGCACGAAGTTGTCTTGAAACCAGGTGCGACGCCCAGCAACCGCGCCCCCTTCCGTCTCTCGAAGGTTGAGCAGGAGGCATTGGACATCTTTGTGGCAGAGCTGCTGAAGAAGAACTGGATCGAAGTGTCGGACTCTCCATGGGTATCAAACATCTTTGGCGTGCCCAAAAAGGATCCCGCGACTGGCAAATTACCATCACGCTTGGAGTGGCGTTCTCTTCGCCACTGTTCTAGTGGTTCTTGTCGCCAGCCTTCTCGTCACCAACGCATTCCTGGCCGCACTTCTTTCGGTTCCTCTACTCGCCTGAGCTCGAAGCAGCTCGGAATTGAATGTACTAGAAAATCTCACCTCCAACTCCGTGTCCAGGTCAGCGCAATGCAGAACGTGGTGGGTGGTAGGAAATGAGCAATGCACACACTCTCCCGCTGGCAAGAAGTGCAGCGTGCGCTCCCACCCGTCGACGAAAACGACCTCAATCTTGACCAGTGTCGCGTTCAGCTTTGTGCGCTGTAAGACGCACCCGTACTCGGGCAGCCACGGATCGTACCAGACGTCGCCCCGTGCGTGTCTCCCTCCCGATGCTGACAGGCGTCGGGCCACTCGTTGGAGAATCTCAACCTCGTGCGCAGCAAAGTAGGAGGCCGGGACGACCCAGTCGTCTGCAAGGGGCTCGACACGGCCGCACTTGAGCTCAGCAACGCCCGTCACCTCCAAGTCGGTCACAAAAGCAGCACATCACTTGGCCAGAGCAACGCACAGCGCCGCGTCTTGGCGGGAGCTGGGGGCTTTGTGCTTGAAGCGAAACACCTCGTGCAGCAACTCGTCGTCGTTCATCTCTCTCTCCGACTGCGTCTCGACCGAGGAGTGCGCGATCCAAAGTAGAACGGAGTGTGCCAACCACTCGCTGCGCAGGTCTTGCAGCGTTGTTTTCTTTTCCAGTTGAGACGGCCCAAGCCCAACGGCTGCATCGTGACGAACCGCCGTTAGGTCCTCGGAGATTTCTCGATCGCTCTCCGAGTTTCAACTGCTGCAGTCGCCGCCGTCAGCAGACGACGGTCAGGCGGCCGTTGGCGTTCACGCAGCGGTGCAGGGCCGCGTGGTGAGGGACAGGGAGCAGCCCACAAAACCAACGCCTGCATCAGATGCACGGGGGTGCAGCAGCAGCAGCCCAACGAAGACGGCGCAAGAAGAAGAATGATGGTCCAGAGCAAGTTGAAGTGATGGATCTAACCAATCAGAATGATCCTTTTGGCAGGAACGAGAAACCATTGGTCAAAACTTGCCCCACATGCCCCCCTTCGTTTATTTTTGATCGAAACGTGAAGATGGCACCAGGTGAGTGAGTGAGGGAGGGAGATCCATCCACCTATCCATCCATCCGCTGCCGCTATGAGGAGGGGTGTTAATCCTATCGTGTATCGCTGCGGTCTGCTGTGCTGCTGCTGCCACAGGAGGCCGCGTGCGCAAGGAGCTGGAGGAGTGCCAGAAGGACTCGCACCTATCGGGCGTCACGGCTGTACCCGTCAACGCCGCGTCGCTCTCGGAGCTGCGAGGTGCGGCCCAGCACCATCCTTACAGTATCACTCTCACTCTGCTCTGCTTACTGCTGTACTTATGCACTGCTGCCGCTTACGCAGGCACGATCCAGGGCCCGGAGGCGACGCCGTACGAGGGCGGCCACTTTGAGCTCGAGATCGTCATCCCTCCCAAGTACCAATACACACGATGCGATGTCGGGGACTTCAAGTCTCCAGATACTAACGAAGTATTATTAACTGCTATGCTATTGCTACTGCTGCTGCTACATGGGGGCAGATACCCGTTCGAGCCGCCGCAGATGCGCTTCATCACCAAGATCTGGCACCCCAACATCTCGTCGCAGACGGGGGCCATCTGCCTGGACATCCTCAAGGATGCGTGGTCGCCGGCGCTGACCATCAAGACGGCGCTGCTGTCCATCCAGGCGCTGCTCTCGGCGGCGGAGCCCACGGACCCGCAGGACGCAGAGGTGGCCAAGATGTACCTGCACGACCACGAGCAGTTCCTGAGCACGGCGCGCTTCTGGACCGAGAGCTACGCCAGGCAGACGGACACAGGGGACGATGCCGCGCTCTCCAGGCTCATTGACATGGGCTTCCCCGCGGTGCGGTCTATATGCCGATGCTCTTGTGCTGTGCTTGGTTGCAGCCAGCAGGATTCTCATTGTTATGTGGTGTTGTGCGCAGGACAAGGCGAAGGCTGCGCTGCTGGCAGCTAACGGCGACGAGAACGCTGCGATTGAGAAATTGGTCAGCAGCATGTAGCTCCGTTTTCTAGCCGACATCTGCCCTCGTGCGGAGGTGCGGCTCGCGGAATGTACAAATTACTAGCTTGCCTATGACGCGTTGTGTTGCACTGTGCTCTACTAATGTCTACGCGCAGGGACTTATTTTCTCTTGGGTTTGGATTTCACTTGCGTCGTGCGGATTGCCGTCTGGGTTAACACCTTTTGATGTGTCTGGAGGCGAGGGGCGAGAGAGAGAGCACTTTGTGAGCTCGATATGAAGCACTGTAAGCACCCTTCAATCACTTCATGAGTGCACGCATTTCAATCACTGGCTTCACTCCCAGAGACCCCGAGCACAACTAAGCGCAATGTCTTCTCCAACTTCTCAATTCGCTATCTCGAGCACAAGTGGGCCGAGGAAAGCGACTAAAGGAAGGAAACAAGAAACGGAGAGGAAGAGCCAAATGGACGACGAACACCTGAACGCGGTATTTCGCTTCAAGCACAAGGCGCCCAGTGATCGTCAGGACGCGGCGTTGAGCTGGACTTTGATGGAGCGCTTCGATACTTTCGTGAACACTCTCGAGGCGACCGAGCTTGGCAACCTCAGCTGTGGTCGCTTGGACCCGCTCGCGGACGATCGAGTCGTCCCTGCTGCGGCCTTTAGCCGTCATGAGCTTGAAGTGCTGAAGGAAGAGGTCTGTCGATGTCTCGCAGCTTCACCGACGGAGAGCCATCGGCGGGGAGATGTGTGGTACGATCCGTGGCTGCCCATGTACGGCTGTGCCATCCAACGAACCAAGCTGAGTTCTACTCGGGTGAAGCTGGAGATTGGTTTTGTCGACGGATGGGAGCGCGCTCTGCACTTCTTGCCCACCGGAGAGTGCATCCACAGCTCCGTTCCTAAGACGCATCGCACTTTGCACGGTGAAGAGCTGGACACGCAGTTGGAGGAGAAATTCGCGAAAACGTTCGCGTTCGAGCTGCAGGAAGCTCAAAAGCGCTCGAAGTCGGGACGGAGCGCGGCAACAAATGAGTTGGGACACCAGAAGACGCCGCAGTTCATTGCTGCGGTGGTGCATCGCTCCGTTGCATTGGTCACCGGCCGAGGAGATGAGAGTTCTTTTGCTCCCAACGGTGGCACTACGGACGTGGGGCAGCACACAGGCGGCCGACCTCGTGACACTTGCTGGGCGCTTGTCAAGGCCGCGATCGAGAGGAACCTGTGCTGTGGGAGGGGGTTATTTCGCAAGACTTTGACGTTGTTCAAGCTGAGTTTGATCCAGTCCGAGATTGCCAGAGCTGAAGATGTCTTCTCTACGGACTCGATCGATGTCAAGCGTGGCTGCGACTTGGTGGACGACTTGTTCTTCATGCTGCAAGTCGTTGTTCAGCACGTCATCGAGCTGTTGGGAGACGGCTACGATGTCGCGTCACTTCAAGAGCAGTGCGCTGACTCGAGAGCTAGCATTGATGGGTTTGTGGGCGCCTTAAACCTCCAGACGGCTAAGCAGTATGTGCTGCCGGAGTTTACCGCCTTGCAGCAGCTCAACGGATTGAGCTGTGGTGTCGAGATTTTGTCGCCGAAACGTGATAACGAGTCAAGCAGCAGCGAAAGTATCGAGGACTGTCGACGCCGTGCACTGGTGAACCTGAAGCCATGCCAATTCGTTGGCGGAGCTTCCTGCAGTCTCGATAATTTGCTCCTCTGGGTGAGATCCGACAACGCCGCTCCCCAGTCGTACAAGCGCATTTTGACGCTTCGCACAATCGAGGCGTTCCTGTTTGCGAGGTCGCCTGCATTGGTCGACGGCGGGAATGTTCAACAAGCAGAGGATGGCGACGAGCTCTTCGTAGCGAACATGCAGTCGCTCGTCACTCACTACCAGAAAATCGCAGATGAGTGGCGCCAACATCCCCAGCGGACGTCCGTTCTGAGCGCGGAGCAGCGCAGTCGCCAACTGTTGATGTGGATCGCGTTCTGCCTCGTTCACCAGAAATGTCTGCACGAATTCCCGCTGTGCTCCGAGTATAACATCGCTTTGGAATGGAAGGACCTGAAGGTCGCTGTCCTGAGCGATCGGGCAGCGGTGGAAGCTCTTCAGCGTGTGGCGCAGTACGTTCGTGGGTGGAATTTAAAGACTGGAGGGGCTCGGCTGTTCCATTTGACGGACCAAGAGCCTACCTTTTCCTTTGCGTGGAAGTTTGCCGAAGGTAATCCCAGCATGGAAGAGCGCTACAATCAGGAAGTCGAGGCGTGGAAGGCGCATGTGCAGAGTGAGTGGAGTGAAATCGAGGCGAAGAAGGAAAGGGTGGACAACCTCCGTGCCGATAAGACGCGTCTGAACGAGGACCTACGCTCGCACCACAACGATCTAGCGCTTGAAGAGGGTCGGCTTCTGTTGGCGTACCCAAGTTCGCTACCGACAGAGCCCTCTCAAGTCGCAACTGCAAGGTGACATCCAGAGGCTCACCACCTCGCTCCAGCAAACGGAGGCAACGCTACAACGGACCATTGCTATACCTCATTACCTGGTCCGGCCGCTTCCACCAGCGAAGGAAGACGCGTGCAAGATTCTGTTTATGCTGACGATGCCACGCGATCTCAAGATTTTGGGCAACTTGTGTCTAACTGCCCAGCGATCCCTAGCACCACCCAGGCCGACCGCTGAGATAAAGGAGTTACCAAAGGTGAGCTCCACTACATGGCAACAATTCCACCGCCAGCGTACACAGTCCCAAGCCTTTCCGGATGACAAGGTGTTCACTGCGAGCCCACGTAAAATTCAACCTTCCAAGCTCCTATGGCCCCAGAACGGTTGACGCCGTGTCGAACCTGAACCAATACGAGTCGGAATGTGTCTGGAATCCGACCTTGCGTGGCACTGCGTGGATATGGCGGGACGAATCTGGAGACGGTGTGAATCCCTTCGCTGCTACGCCGACGAGCGTGGTGAACAGCTTTATTGAGAAATTGTCTGAGCCTTACTCGTGGATGAATGCCTGGCCCGGTGGAAACGACACTCGAGGGAATCTGGTGTATGTGAACCTGCACCTACTGAGGTATTGTGAAGCTTTCGAAAAGTCCTCGTTCATCGCTTTTGGGTCTCTGCGAGCGTACCCAAACCAGCAGTATCGGAAGCTACTGATGGCGTTGCTTAACGACGTCTTTCTGTGGTCGAACGCTAGCGTCGGAACAATCGGTCGGCAGTCGCTTTACTAAGTCGGGGACCTCACAGATGAGCCCCAGCCGCAGATACTTGGGAAAACGGATATGCATCACGATTCGAGAGCGTTTTGCTCCGTATTCGAACAGGCTGCCAACAGGTTAAAGCATACCCCACGCAGTTTCGAGAGCGTACCTCTTCTCAGCGAGTTGGCGGGATATGCACTCCAGTTCTCCAACGATGCTCTACCCATCGTGAAGACTTTCGCAGGAATGGCAAGGCGCTGGGCGGCAGGTGCGCAAGAAGGCAACGAGAAGGAATCGGACTTGAATCGAATTGCTGAGGCTCGGCAAAAGGAGTGCGTGCTGTATGGCTACGCGCTCCTGGCGTACTCATTGGGGCCATGGGACGATGAAGCGGCTCGAGAGGTGTGCGAGTTGATTGTTTGTTTCCGCAAGTCTTTTTTCCTGTGCGCAAGCATCGACGAGGCGGCTACGACAGACATACTTCGAGTGGAAAGCAGAGTGACTGAGATGATGGCGCGTCGAATTGAGGAGTTGATTGCCTACGTGGAAAGGAGCGACGTAGATGAAGTTCTGACTGGTTTGGTTCGCCTCGTGAGCGAGGCGTGTCCGTCAGGGCTGAAGGCTTTGAAACCCTCCACGCTCACTACGCTATCAACCTGTTCACAGGGATAGTTCTGACCGATGGGAATCCTCGTGGAGGGCTTCCTACCGATATTAGAGAGCACGTGCGCTTCTTAGAGCTGTTCGGACCGCGCAATTTTGGGGTGGTTTCAGCTGAAGGCGCGCTTCGAACTTCGCGCGCTTACTGTGGTCGGTTATATGACTTCGCCCTTCATGGTGGTACGGAGCTCTTCGTCCAGGAGCTTACAGCAGACCCCCAAGTGGCAGGAAAGATCTCGAGTACTCTGCAGTTGTGCTCGGCCAGCTGGATTGAAGCGTTAAGTGAGCGATTTCCAGCCAGACCGCGTGAACTGTATTCGCAATGGTACTGGGTTCAGCGGAAGTGCGTGCTTTTCAGACCCAAGCAGGCCCAGTGCCGTGATGTGTATTTTGTGGCTACATTCAATGATACTGGCGCGTTACAGTGCTACCAAGTGCCGTTGAGCGACACCACGCTCTCGTACGAATCAATTCTGGCCAACCTTGACGGCTACGATCGGGTCGTTATGAAAGAAGAATCCCTTCTCAGCGTATTGAAAGTGTTAGCAACATTCGAGGATGAAGAGTTCCTGCACCCGCTCAAGTCGTCCAACGGTGTGCTGAAGGTCGAACTTCCAAGATTCAAGCTGAGCTTTTGTCTGAATGAGGAGATGGAGCTTGAGTCCGTGGAGCACAAGGGGTACAAGTTGGCGACAAGCCAGCAGTTCGATGACTTCCTACACCGATTCAGCCGGTATCTGGTGCTCGAGCTGCAAGCCAAATCCGACACGTCACGGCCGGAGGTGCGCATGCTGCTACCGTTGGGCCCCGTGGTTGACGCTTCTGGAGGAATGGTTGATATCAGTGTTCCCAGTGAAGTAGACGGCCTTGTTAGTGTGGTTTGCTACGACGTTCACCGCCGCCTGAGGACGTTTGAAACCGAGACGATTGGCGCGAGACTGCAGTTGGCCGCGGTTTGTGTTCGAGCTGGGACGAATGTACCGAGCAAGCGGCTGCAGATGACGGGAGCTGAGGCAGCGCTGCAAATGCTACGAGGCTGTCGCTCCAGCCAGCCATTTTCAGGCTTTGAGAGGGAAACTTTGGAAACTATTAGCAAGCTGAGCTACCGGGAGCCTGCGGTGAAGATGTTGGCTGAAGCGTTGGTGGCAAGTGCTAACAATTTATCATTTCTCTTTGATGCTGGAGATGAGGCAGAGACCAAAAGCAGTCCTCACGAGAAATCAGAATACGCGGACATGTGTGTATCCCCACTTCAACGCAATCCGCTGCGCACCCAGCTACGAAGCGCAGAGGAGGTCATTCTTGGACACGTTCAACGCTCGCTAGTTGCTGCTTCTTCTCGTGACGAGGTGTCGGTAAGCTCTCCTCCTGGTGTTGAGAGCTTCGTGAAGACCACTGAAATCGAGCTTGGGCGCTTTCTAAGCTCTGCGCCAGCACCAAAGTCAACCGCTCAACTCCAGATAAAACAGGGTGCAGCGAAGGGAATGATCAAAGAAATGCTCGACGAGTTGCGGATTAGTTGGGACTGCCACCACTCGCAGCCTCAAGCAGCGCTGAACGTGGCTGATCAAGCATTTGACGACTCTACTCGATGATGTTTCGTCCCGTCGTGCTGAGATGGAAGCGTACCTGTGGAATGTGTTTGCCGCCGCGACAAGCAGCAAGCGCGATCGTCTTCTCGCCCTAATCAACTTTGTGCCGGTGCTGACCGTGAGCGACATTGTCCGGTGCGCTTTCGACGACGAGACTCTGCGTGCACTGGCACCAAAGCTGAGCAAGGAATCAAGAGAGCGATTCGAGAAAGGGGTCCTGCAGTACATGGAGCTGTGCGTTCTGGAAGACAAGAGTGGAGAGGATCATCTGGAAAGCGAAACGTGGTGGCGAGTTGTCGGATGCTCAGTTGATTGAAGAACTCGTGAACGTTCGTCAGTGGGAATCGAGTGAGTTCCCGTACTGGCTGGCATTTGAGGTAGACGAGCGACTTCAGATTCGGCACGAGCAGTTTGTGGTCGCCCGCCACCTCATTGTTTCCTCCGCTGTCCGCTTACCAACTTTGGGGCCAATGGACTTCATTATCCGTAATGGTTGAGCTCGGACTCAGCTCCGAATGTAGTGCGGGAGCTGTGCCCCCAATGAAGGTCGAGCGTGGCCATTACGGTAAGGTCGAGACGGCCTGAGAACCGTGAATCATGTTGGACGCCAGGCTGGCCACAGACTCGCTGCATATGCGAGTGTAGATCTTGAATGTGTCGGACACCCACCGGCCGTGAAACTGGATGGTGAGGGCATCGACACCAGCCCGATACATGTGTGTGGCCCCGCCCGAATGAAGTGAGTGTGTGCTGAACTTGGAAGGGTCCTGGCCAATTGAGACCGCGCTGTGCGGACTGCGTTGGCTACTCCATTGGCGGATACCTCGCCGAGGCGGCCGTCTCCGTTCTCGTAGCCTGCAATCGGCACATAACTGGGTAATGATCCATGGGCCTTGAGCATCAACAGAGCGCCTAAAACAGGGCACAGATACTTGTGGCCGGAGCGCCGCAGCATTCGTAGAGGAGGAGACCCTCGCTGGTTCGTTTTTGAGCCTCTCAGTCTCACGTGGACTGAAGCTGCTTGGATGGGGTCTAAGGTCGGCACGTCGCCGGCGTCGAGCACCGCTACATCGAACGCCCGGATTGCAAACCAGCGGAATCGACCAGTGCTCACAGACACGATCTCTGACCGGCGGAAGAGGAAGAAGAACGACATACACAGTGCCCCCCAGAGCCTGATCCGCAGGGTTCCGGAGGTTCAGGCGTGTAAAGCAGGCTTCTAGAAGACGGATGGACACTGGGGCCTTGCGCTGGGGAGGTGTATCAAGCCGGCTTATGCCCTTGAGAAGCATGCGAATCTGTGGATGGTCGTAGTGGAAGGTACGCCCCGTTGCGAGGAAGAAATGCCGCACACCCATAAGATACCCATTTATCGTTGAGCTTGAAATTGCACGACCCGACCCAAAGCCATGCTGAAAGCCATGTAAAACAAAATCCGAGATGTGCTGTAGCTGACGAGCAGGTTCGACGTTGTCCATCCAAGGGTTGATGTCGCGTTGGGTGGTCCACTGCCGCCATTTCAAATGGGCCTTCGAGTATTTGTGGAGGGTAGTATCTGCCACCGAATGCTCGCGCAGATATCGAGCCAAATCTTCGTCAGGCCGAGGCTGCTGATATCTGGTGTCACCTGCATCCAGTCACGTGTAAGGTTAGCAAATCGGTTAGCGTGATGTCGATCCGGGAGACGGGAGCCAGCATCAGCGATCACGTTGTCCGCGCCCGCGATGTGAGATGAAGAAATCGAAAGCCGTAAATGGTTTCCCAGTATTCGAGTAAGCGTATCACAAGTTGGGCGCGGGGATTCGTAGAACTCATTTTGTTCTGCCATGATACCGCCGAGGTGTTATCAATACGAAAGTGAACATGCACCATAAGGTTCGATGCCGTCGCGAAGTTTCGCCATGACGCCGCCCACGTGTAGACCGCCATAGCGCACGACAAGAGTTCGCGATAATTGATGTCAAAATTGTTGTTTACTCCCGACCGGAATTCTCAAATGAGTCAGCTCTGCATCTGACAATGAATAAGTTAAGGCGCACTTGCGGGCCCGATCGAGGGCACAAATTCCCGCATCAGATGCATCCATCTCCACAACGATGTGAGGGGGTGGAGAGGCCCTGAAGTAAGACAAAGGGACTCCGTTCATCACGGGCAGCTTTAGAATTATATACCACCACACCAGATCCTGTTTCATATCGTCCGTGATTTTGATGAGGTGGCACCGGTGGAGGCGACCCTCTTGGGCCCGGAGCCGCTGTAGGAACGGCCGAGCCGCACGGACACAGGTAGCAACATGACGTAGGCAGCCCATGAGAGATCGGAACTTGGAGCGTGCCAGAGCCTTTGCGTGAAAGGCCTTCGATACCCATTGCTGTGCTTTTAGGATTTTGGGGGCTGGCATAGACACCGTAGAATTTGTGGTATCGAAAACCAAGCCAAGTGCCTTCTGCCGCGTACTCCAACCAGTAAACTTCTCATCGTTTATGGCGTCCACTCCCAGGACCGTCATCATTGCGTGCCGGAGAGATAGCTCCGTGTCTTGGCAGTTGGAACCGATGTCTGCAGCCACACACATGTGATCGTCGACCCAATGGTAGTTAAAGAATCCATCTGGGTAGCACTCGTTTCCTGTACGGCCGTGTAAGAAAGCAACAGCCCGACCCGCAACACCGTAGAACGCAGGAGAACCCGTCCAGCCAAAACAAGCAGACAAGTCAATCACCAGGGCGTTGTCTTCGGGAATTGTTCCTGCGAACAGCCGGGTGCATGAGCTATGTATTCCCAGATTCCGAAACGCGGAGGCAACATCACCCAGCAATAACTTAATGTCTGCGGATGGGAACTTCTCGGCCTGGTGTAGAATCTCTCGTGCAATGCGTTCAACGGGTTCGTATTCTGTGTTTGGAATTGATGTCGTATCGGTGGTCGAGTTGACCGATTCTCCGTCGGGGTGTGATAGATCATGGATAACCCTGCCGGAGGTAGATGGGTCGCCTTCACCTTTATCCACTACGCCAAAAGGCGAGAGAAAGATGTCGATCCATAACTTTAGAATATCCAGGTCCAGAACAATGCATCGCCCCAAATCTTGCTCTTTGCGAATATTTTTCTGCAGCACGTTAAGTCGCCGTCAAGCGGATGGGTGGTTCTGAGGCGGGTGTGCCTGGCGGGGTAGCGGTTTGGTGAGGCGTACCTGGATACCGTTATTCGCGATATTCAATAGCTGAGGGATATCCTTGAATTCCGAGCAGTTTGCCGTGAGTTGACCCGGAATTATGGTCTTGTTAGGTCGGTAGTCATCGCTCGTCTGGCCGCGTAACAGCTCCACGAATCGAGGGAGGGAAATACCAGTCTTACGAACGAACTCCGACATCGCTTGTTGAAGGGGGCGATTGAGCTGGTAAGTGGGGGAATCGTCAGGGCCGGTGGCGATAGGGTACGGGTCCGTCGGAAAGTTAAGCCCAGGCGGCGGTGAGGGTCTTAGTACGAGTGTCCGAGCACAGACGCTGATGTCTGCGGCCAGCATCATGGAAAGCGGCAGACTCCGCCGGAGTTGGCGCGCGCCGTCGAGTTGGATCCCGGTGGAAATCTCCATCTGGAGGACGCGCAGATTTTGACGGCATCGAGTGACCAATAGTTGTTGTTGCGGTCGGTACCCGCGCCGAAGGCAGACCTTCTGAGGCGTAGCCGTCAGAGAGGCCAGTCGACGGAGACGGTTGGATAGCGTGGGCTGATCCAGAGCAAGACGCTAGCGCCGATTGTGCTAGGTGGTTGCCGCTGACTGAAGCGTAGCTGTCAGTAAGGGCTGTACGTGCATGTGGTAATGATGGCTCGAAGCTAGGAGAGTCAACGGGTTGCACGCGTTTATTTGCGTTACTACTCTCAAGGTTGAAAGACCGAAGCGCGTTTGAGCCAATGGCGCCTCGGCAGCTTCAGCCGCGCTGGGGTCCGTAATGGGACCGTTTGTTGCCACCATATAAGCGATTAATGCAGGATTGGACTTCGCGGGGCAGAGGCGAGTCCCAGACGTGAGTGCGCTTCGAGTACGCGCACCGATCGACCGTGCCCCCGTGACACATCGATCCCCCAAAGAAACGTAAGCATGGTTCCGTTCCATCAGGACGGCGTGGGACTTGCCTGCGGATGTGCTCTGGAATCGGGTTGTAGGAGTTTGCTTAGGATCTGCGGTTGCCATCGGATGGGGCGTGGGCGCTGGAGGCCGTGGCCGATCGAGTATGAGCCGTAGCGGCAGCGGGCAGGCATGCAACCTGGCTGGCCTGGATGTTTTCGAGAGCCAAGATCCAACTGAGTGACTCCGAGCTAATCTTGTGAACTTCACCCCAATAATCACGCCACCACAGTTGTCTGACACAAAGTGAATCAATCGTGAAATCAGCACATTCAGGTAGTCGAACCACAACTTGTTGCCGAAGCTCTTCAAACCGTATAGTGCTGATAGAATGTCGTCATATGACGTGCACTCGGGTGGGGTAGGAGGGGGTGTCGTCTTGTTACTAAAATCCATCGTAAAACCAGAGTCATCAGACGTGTGTGCCAGGAGATCGTTTTCCAACAGCGGCATAAATGCATGAGAGATAATCCACGAGAGCCAAGGCGAGCACTGCATAGAGCCATGAGAAGCGGCGGCGAGTCCTTGAAGAGCTTGCTAGCCAGTCCCCGGATCGACAAGATAAACTCCATTTGTGTCAACGACCTACCTAGTGCGCTAGTCAAAGCTGGGAACATCCTGCGCGAAATCAGCACATGAGACTGGGGGGGAACGTAGTCGCCTTTGGCGGAACGGCGTTGGTCTGGAAGGTTATCCAGTCGAAGCTCACGCAATTCGGGAGGCGGCAGTGGTGACGGGCCATGCGAGGATGGCAGTGTCCAACCGCCACTGGTGTATCCTGCAGTAGGAGCGATGAGCGGCGGTGGGGCTTGAGCGGACAAGCGGCCTTGCAAGTCAACTACCATAGATTGCAGCTGGAGAACCTGGGCTGAGAGTGCCTCCACAGTATTACCAGCAACTACCGGGCGCGCAGGCCCGCCAGTGTATCCATAGTGTGCCGTACTCGAAGTTATATTATTTTTTTATAAAATTTAATTTATTTTTATTTAAATTAAATTTTGCAGGTATTTTTTTAAAGAACCTACATTTAAAAGTATTTTATATCCTTTCTATTTCAATTTAAAATTAATTAATGAATATTTAAAAAAAATAAAAATCTAAACCATTTAAATGGTTTAAGTAAGGTTGGGCAGACGATTGGGCCGTCTGGGGGAGCTGACGTCGGGCCAAAAACTCTTCCAGGTCGAAATCCACGCGATCGTCATGTTCGCCCCACGTTCCAGGTGGAATCCGGTGCCCGTGGGCCGAAGAAAGTTCAGCAAAGAGGCGCTGGTCGCAGTAGACCCGCCGCGAGAGGACATAGCAGAATTCGTTGGAGAGGGCTGTGTTGTCGTTAAATCTACCACCGCTTACTGGTTGCTCGCACAGTTTGACGCACGCCCGCCTACGACTTCGCTCACCGACACTAGATTCGTACTGCCCTCCGTAGCCCGAGGCTGGGTGGACACAGACGGTGAGGTACCTGCAGGATAGTTCTCCTGATCACCTTCGGTCGTTGATGGTGGATCCGCCGCCAGCGTGACCGCCGAATGGACAGCGCTGCGGTTTGATGGTCGGCCGTCTTCCGAGCTTTGCGCTTGCCTGGGGCCTGGCGTCTCGGTGCCGGTTCTTGCCCCTTTGCGTTCGCTCCTGGAGACGACTGGGAAGCGACGACGAGCTCCGCTGGATCACCCGTGGGGCCGACCTCCACCGACGATCCTTCGCTCGGTGCCGTGCGACTAGCTGGGGGAACTGGGGCGTCGCTCGCTTTGCGCTTCTGGAGACGTTTGCTGGCTCGCGTGTACGGCGCACCACACGGCCGGTTGACGGCAGACTACGCTGCCCTTAAGACGGCGAAGGCCCCGCCGCGGCTGCCGCAGAGTCGCTAGAGGAGGTCCCAGGGGCGGATTCGCCTACGGAGCTAGCAGGGGCACCAGCTGTGTCGGCGCTGGCTGCGAGAGCGCGAGGGCGAGCAGGCGACGACTTGGACGCGCGGCGTGCCATAGCGGTTGGAGAAGAGGTGGTCGGTTTTTAGCACTCTTTGTCGGACTTGGAGAGAAGAGAACTGCCGAGCCTGAGGGGTCGTTCTTGTCGGGGGGGGGGGGGGGGGTCAGGCTGTTGGTTGCTCGCGCCTCGGAAACCACTATTCTCGTCTTTGCCGCGAATGTACCATCACCCCGGAACAGTTTGCCAGCTGAATATGGGCCGCGGAAAGACTCGCGTGATTCCGCCCATGCTGTTCCTGCATTTCACGCGAAGTCGAGATTCGCGCGTTGTGCGCGCGCACTTCTTAGGGCCTCTGTTGAGTGAGGCTCGGGCGCACATACACCGCTACTTATCGGCGTCGACCGCGTGCCTCCCCATGTTCGAGCAGCCATTCAACCGGAAAATCTGCGTCGATGTTCGTAAGCTCGAGCTGATCCGGGATGCAATTCAAGCGTTCTGATTATCTCGCTGACAAATTATCAGAAACACCTTGGAAAAACTGACAGTTTATGACAGCGTCGCTGCGCTGTCGTTAGGGGGCGCCTTTTCCGGTTCATTCACGTTCAACACGCTGCACTATCTAGCTCATGGACAAGTTGCTACGAAACGGAAAGCGCGTCGCTGGCCCGCCTGCCCCCGTTCAAGCTCCTAGGAAGGTCGGTCGGCCCAAGACGAACGCCCCTCGAACTTGCCGCTACTGTCCGCCGACAAATGGCAACATGCATCCCAGCACGCGGCCAGTGACATCGGGCACTGGTTGGAACGCACCACTGATGAGAGTTCTTCGGAGCTCGTGGCCGTCACACTTTAGGGGTGCCGGGATCGCCACTATGGCGCCTAGCTACAGGACGAGCGGAATGAGACGATCGTCGACAAGGTCGTAGGATGTCATTAGCCAAAGAAGTTAACAGGCAACAATATACCTCAATGCGAAACGAAACGAACTTGCCGCTACTGCAAGAGGACGTTAAAGACGCCGCAAGGGCTACGCAACCATTCATTTGGCTCACAAGAACCGCTGCGATAAACGGTCGGTCGCGGCTCGTGCTGAGGCACGTAAAATCGATCGCCGCCTAGCCAGCAAAGCGTACTACATCCGCAAAAGGGATGCGATCTCGCTCAGCGAGTGGCGCGAACGTATGCCACTAAGTCGTCTGCAAACTGCGCGCCGTGCTGCCTGGTTTGAAGCCAACCGCTAACTAGGTTAAGGATGATCTACTGAGAAGATTAAGTTCTTCTTATACACGCACGTGAGCCGGACTTACTAGTTCTCGTTATTAGCTTTCGTCTGCTTTCTCTACGGCTTCTCTACTGCTCGTCTATCTTCCTCTGTCCCTCTTGGTCTTTTTATCCTCTATCCTGGTGTCCATTGCATCACGAACTTGTAGCCATGCACTATCGCTTTAAGGTAATATTCAAAACATTATTGTTGATAAAATTATTAACTTGACGGTATTGCGGTATTTACTAATCGTTTTGGGATAGAATATGATCGTTTCTGGAATATTATTATCAAAACCTGACCATATATCATCGATTTTGGATGGATTATCATCGCTTCCTGATAAAATATTGTACTTCATCAAGAAAATTTACCAGAGCGAAATTTTGAAGTGAACCAAGTTTTATTAAGGAAACTCGCGCAGTCATAAACTAATGAGACTAACTCAGACACCAAAGGGAGGCATAATCTCACAGACTACAACAGTGTAATTGTAATCCAAACGTGATTCCTGCGCCAATACCAGCTTTTCCGCGGGGTCCGCTCTCGACATCTTCGTTCATTTTGCGCCACAATGTCTTCTTTGTAAGGGATCATTATCCGTACTGACCGTAAATACATGAAACATTTCCAAACTGACCGCAATAGCAACACATGGCCAACACTCATTGAAGTTGATCGGGGCTCCGCAACTGGGACGGGGCGCAAAAACTTCTGATCTAGGCAGTTAGATGGTTGAGGTCACTCGCTTTTTTGCGTTGCCGCCGCATCGAACCCAGTAAGTTGTTCATGCCTGGACGTCCTATCATTGCCTATCATGTTGAGGCCCGGCAGCATGTCGTCTAGCGTCTTAATGCTGGTGGGTATGGCTAGTCTCCTGGGATGCTGACCGTCGCGACGTCCGTGGTAAGTGCTTCGCTGAGCTAGATGCTTCAATCTTGCGACTCTATCTTCCTTATCTTACACAACTATTCGTTTGGTTTAGACGTTTCTCGTGGACCGCCTCCAGCTGAGATAATATGGCTGCATATCGTGCTCGACTCCAGCTGCCGGCGCTGAAGGACTCTATACCACGGTACACCTCAAGGCGATGCACCCGCTGCTGAGCTGAAGACAGTACGAGCTCAGGATATTTCTGCGAGTATGGTTGAGGTGTCTGACCTGTTTACTGTATCGATTTATGGTGTACGTATAGGTGTTGCTTGCGAGCAGGAGCATGCAACCTGATTCAGCACGCGTGCTGTTACTGGAGGTACGGTATTAAATTGTTTGATAACACAGCAGCAGTGGTGATCGGAAATGTCTACTAAATAGTATTGTTTGTGCATGTGTCTTGTAGACCTCGCGAATTTACTGAGGCTGCTGTGCGGGGCCGACTCAGACTCATGACCCGATTGGTCCTTGTTTGATCCGCATGTGGGGGGTGAGCGGTGTGGTAATAATACCCAGTGCCCCCAAACCCGGAGAGAGGGTCGAGGAAGGACATGATGGTGCCCCTGCAAGAAAATATTTCAATGCAAGGTATTGATGATATTGTAAATGTTGATTAGCTCTTTCTAATTCAACTTCGCATTGTATGCACTTCATGTATAGGTGATGCTTTCGCCCTCATTTCCGACTACCGTCTTGACTAGAAGCTGATCGCGTTGACAATATCTGGAATTTCTGCTTCACTTGAGACGTAGCCGTTCCGCATTTCGAGTATCCCCAGAGGACAAGTTCCTACGAGGTAGTTTCCTGGCTGGACATCAAACGATCTGAGAAATGATGGCAGCTTGTCGTAAGTGTCATCGGTGACTGCAGCTAACTTCTTCTTTGCAAGAGCGATGGCTTTGTACAACATTGCAGATCGATGGTCGACGTTTACGTTGTCTACGAGTTTTACGGACTCGGCCACCCGCTTGCGCGAGGTGCTCAGCCCTGGAACCATTGCCGACTGAAATCCGGGCATCTCCATCAACACCTTCGTCAAGCACTTGCCAATAGAGTCGCAACCAGGAGAGTGTTCAAGAAACAAGTCACTGACAAACCATGCCTTCTCCGGGCAAAAGTTATTTTTGTGTTTGGTGCTTTGATTCAGCTTTCGATTCAGACTTATTTGTCAGTGTAACATGCCAGTCACAAGCAGACTCGCTGAGGTGCATTCCCAAACCTTGTGGCCTGACGATACCGGCTGATGAATCGACGTTCTGATAGAATGCGTAGGCTTTCAAGAAATCCTTGGCGTCCTTCGCAGTGGAAAATATATCGTGCTGCTCAATTGTCTGCCTCCCGTACTTGGCCAGCAGGATTGCTTGGCCCCGTTCCATGACTGCCTGGAAGTGAGAATAGCAAAATGCCTGGGCGGTTGCATTCAACAAACTTGAGTTTTAATTAGAATATGTTTGTACAGCTTAGAATCGAGCTAAGCTCTGCAACTTGAGCTTTAATTAGAATATGTTTGTACGGCTTATATAATCGAGCTAAGCTCTGCAACTTCAATGAGTGTTGGCCATGTGTTGTTATTGCGGTCAGTTTGGAAATGTTTGATGTATTTACGGTCAGTACGGATAATGATCCCTTTGTAAGTGAAGCGAGTGCGAGCGCTCAGAGTGCATGCGTCTAATAATACCTGCTCAGGCCTGTGCAAATGATAGACTTTTATTAGGTGCTTCTAATAATTTTGTCAGCGAGTGCCAGCATTTGTCGAAGGTAATCATAATTTGACTAGATTATTGCAATAGTGCCAGCATTTGGCAAAAGTCTACTGGGAGTCATGACCAGCAAGAAAGAAACTTCCCGAGTGGCCAAGTTACTCAAGACGCCTCTCATGGCGTGTACCATACACGCGTCACGCTTCGGCGCGTTTGACGGCACCCGCCTGAATATCGTGCCGGCACGGACGGAAGGCTTGCGAGAACAACTGAAAGAGGCGCTGGTCCGGGATCTGATCGACGACGCTCCTTTCGAGTTCATGTGGTTGGGCACTTTTGGAGCTGCAAACGCTGGCGAATCGCTTGTCAAGGCCATCATTGACCCAAGCGTGAGTCTGGAGGAGGCGCTTGGGGGTCACAGACAGAGGTTTACTCCCTACTTATCCCAACTATTGGCGCTGCGAGGACTGATTGCGTTCGGGGTGCTGGAACATTGTATGGAGAAACGGTACCGCGTGGAGTTTGGGCTTCCTGTTCCTGGCTCAGGGCCCAAGAAAATCGCGATCCCCTACCGCGCGGCGGATATTCCTTCAAAGTATCCTTCTTTATGCCGTGGATAGGGGCGCCCAAGCTTTGATCGATACTGGAGCGCTGCTGGCTGGCGTGGCAAACCATGACGCGGCTGAATTCCTCCTCTTACAACCAGATTTTGAGTTTCAGGGCGTGACGTACTACGACAGTCGCGAGGCGTTCAACTGCTGGGTGGTTGTGGAGAAGCACCGACGCCTTGTGACGCCGCTGAAGAGCGCGTCGATGCACGAGAAGGAGACGTTCGTGATCTTCGACGAGGCGCGATCGCGAGGATCCGACATGAAATTGCCTCACGAAGCCTCGGCCTTGCTGACTCTGGGCCCGAAGCTCACGAAGGACAAACTGATGCAAGGTGCGGGTCGGATGCGGCAGCTCGGATGCAGCCAAACGATGTGGATCGCGAGCTTCGATGAGGTAGCGCAGAGTGTTCTGCAAAGTAGCGACAAGAGTGAAGTCTCGGGCTTGACTGCTGTCGACGTGCTGAACTGGGTCGTGGACAACACGAAAGCGGAGTCTGTACGTGGATTACTGGAGTGGGCCGGCAACGGCATTCACTTCCGCAAGACGCAGCTGGACCCAACCACTGAGTTGATTGATGAGAATTGGTCGCTGGAATTCTTGTACGAAGGAAACCTCAAGCCCGTCAAGCTTTCGCACGCCAAAGAGAACAAGGTCCGGGGGCTGGACGATGCGCTGATTGCTCGAATCTGTGAACGAGGCGCCAAATACGGACTGGACGACGAAGTGTACGTGAGCTTGCACACGGACGAGTGCGAGCGCGAGCTGCAGATGGAAGAGGAAGTGCAACACCAGCGGGAGCTCAAACTGGCGCAATACATCCCCGCATCGGAGAAGACGTGGAACTATAGTGCCACCTTGCAGGCGAAGTCTGTGAAGGAGCTGGCTGGAGTCGTGGAGGTCGTCGACATGGAGAGCTTCATTCGCAAGTGGGTTCGGCCTGAGGCAGTCGCTGACTTGGCTTGGTCCCGCGCTCGCATCTTCGGCACTGAAAACTTTTTCTCGACCATTCTGGCGCGTGAAGGCAAGGATCAGCTGAGTGACTTCCTGCGCGTGGTCGATGTGATGGTGGTGCTTGGTAACGGCGAGGTTCTGCTGGTGTCCGGGTGCGAGGCGGACCACATCCTGCAGCTGTTGTGGTCAAGCCGCAGAGATTTGGCCAAGATCAGCGTTCGCTTTGTCAACCTCGCCTTCGCTTACAAGAGTATCCGAAGTGTTGATGCTACAGCCAAGTTTGGTGATGGAATCGATCTAGAGCTCGGGTCCGGCGCTGGTGCTGGTAGTCTGACGTTGCTGGCGACAGTTGCGAGCCACGTCTACAACGGCGAGACAATGGTTGGTGAGCGCCAACAAGGAGAACTGAAGCCTGTCTTCCGCGAGTTCCTCGGTCTCTTAAACCAGCGAGAGGGACGTTGAGCAACTTTGTCAAGTCGCGCGGCAACACGCACAAGTGGACGCACTCGTTCCTGCAGGAGCTCTGCGCCCGCATGGACCTGGACGACTGCATCTAAGGTAGGGAGCGAGGGGGTTAGTCGGGCGTGAGCGCATTTTATTAGACACGAAACAAGTTCTCTTATAATTCGAAGCAATCTATCGACAAAGGAATGCTCAATATCCAAATCCATACAACGTGAAGTCTTCGTGGCACGTTGGTTCTCACCACAGTGCCCGCACACTTTCATACAATAGCAGCGCGTAACAGGCCAAGACAGTCCAAGATGAAGGGACCGTGGATGGTCATCTTCGGGTGGAGAAACGACGTGGAGTTCGTAAGCTTGGATCTTGATCCATCAATACGAACGTTGAGATGATTCTCAGAAACTCACCAGTAAAGCGACCGACACATTTTGGGTTATGGTCATATTCGCTTTTCCTCCTTCTTGTGATCGCCATGAACCGAAGTTGGCAACCTAGTCAAACCTCGGCTGCGGTCGAGTCAACCCGTTCGCAGACGATCGCATAGTTCCGGTCTCGGTCTTCAGCGAGCACGAGGTTGATCAACTCCACGAGGTTCGTCGGCGTCTGGAAGCTGCAGCCGACGATGTCCACAAACGCGGAGACGTTTGGTACGATCCGTGGCTGCCGGCGTACGGCTGCGCGCTGCAGAAGACAAAGGTGAACGCGGCGGTGGTGAAGCTCGAGGTGCTTTTCGTCGACGGGTGGGAGCGCACGCTGCACTTCCTGCTGACGGGCGAGTGTGTTCATAGCGCCGTCCCCAAGGCGTATCACGTGCTGCACTGCGCCGACTTGGACTCGGCGCTGGAGGAGAACTTCAACAAAAAGTTCGACTCGAAGCTGTGGAAAGCGCAACAGGGCAAAGGCTCGAAGCGGAGCGCAGCGATTAACGACTTGGGGCATCAGAAGACGCCGCAGTTCATTGCAGCCGTGGTGCGTCGTGCGGTTGCTGCAGTCACTTCGGCCAAGGAAGAGAACGAAGACAACGGGTTTGAACGTGACAAGCGGTTTTCTCCCCACGGCGGAACGACGGATGTTGGGCAGCACACTGGGGGACGACCTCGTGACACCTGCTGGCCGCTAGTACACGCGGCGATATCGCGCAACCTCTGCTGTGGTCCAGGTTTGTTCCGGAAGACGATGGCAATGTTTCACTTGGGTTTGCTCAAGAAGACGATTTACCAGACTCAAGGAGCCTTTCGACGAGGGATCGACGTGAAAAGCGGGTGCGACTCAGTGGACGACTTGTTTTCCACGCTGGAAGTCGTTGTTTAGAGCCTCGTGGAGCTTCTGGACGGCGGGTACGACGTCTCCGGTCTGCAAGACGAATGCGCTGCGCTCCGGGCCAACGTTGACGAATTAATCGGTCAGTTGAACCGACAGAGTACATCGCAGTACCATCTACCAGACTCCACAGCGTTGCAACAACTCAACGCACTGAGTTCCGAAGTGCTGATTGAATCCCCTAAGCGAGGCAAGGGTTTGAACGGTGATGAAGATGCAGAAGAGCGCCGCCGCCGTGCGTTGGGAAATCTGAACGGGTGCTGGTTCATTGACGGAGCGATGTGCAGTCTCCGAGATCTGCTCGGGTGGGAGAAAACCACCGGCACATCGAACGCGAATAAGTGCGTCTTGGTGCTGCGGACGGTGGAGACGTTCATGTTCACGAGATCTCATGAACTGGTGGATGACGATCAAGTTGCCGACAACGACGAAGGACAATTCGTCGAGCAGATGCAGTCACTCGTTACCGCCTACCAAAATGCCGCGGCTACGTGGCGTCAGCTCCCTCGAGATAAGTCCGTCTTGGACGTGGAGCAGCGCAGTCGTGAACTGCTCGTGCTGTGGATTGCGTTCTGTCTCGTTCACAAAAGTTGTGTTGTCGACGTGCCGCTGTGTGCCGAATACAACATTGCGCTGGACTGGAAGGACCTCAAGGTGGCGGTTCTGAGCGAGCGAGCTGCCATCTCCGCGCTACAAAACGTTGCCGAGTACAGTCGCGGGTGGAATGACCGCACCAAGGGGCTCCAGCTCTTTCACATGACGAACCAAGGCCCCACGTTTGGGTTCGCGCGAAGGTTTGGACTGGACAGCAGCGCGATGGTCGCTGCCTACAACCGCACTTGGGTCATGAAATTGAAATCTATCCGCCGCTCAGGTTTCCCCCAAATGAGATTAGAGTGAAGTCCTTACTGACAATCGCTTGCAATATCATATTGTCGAAATGTCCACGCAAACACCACTATTCAAAGACTATGACTTTTAGGTTTTCAAACAACAGTTTCTTTAATCTATGAGCTAGTTTTCTAAACAATTCCCTTGAGCATCTTCACAACTTGAGGCGCCGTTGGGCGCTGCACTGGGTCAATTTGACAGCATGCCGCGCTGATCTGGCGAATTCGCTGACGGCATTCGTCCGAGAAGCTAGGGCGTAGGATTCTCGACATCGCGTTTGCCCAGATCTGGAAGCGGTTTTTCTCTCCAGTCGTCGGTGCCTCATTGATGGCCATACCCCTGTCAAGTGCCGATAGCACCGCGCCGAACGAGTAAATGTCTGCCTGTTCTGAGTATCTCTTGCCTTCGACAACTTCCGTCTTGGTGGCCCCCGCCTCTAAATGCTCCTGTGGGCTGCGACTCAAGCCAAATCCGACAAGTTTAGCTTTCAAAGTCTTCGTGAGAAGGACATTCCGCGACCGAATTCCGCGATGGAGAAGCGGTGGGGATCGTGAATGCAGGTACTCCACAGCGAGCCCGATCCCAATAGCGATTCGAAGAACGTCCTTGGCTAAGAGTGACGCGGTGTTCTTGGCCAAATATGCTTGCAGGTTTCCTGTGGGGTAGTACTCGACCACCATGACCAAGCTGTTGGAGTTGTTCCATGCTACACCGAAGACCGACACGATATTAGGATGTGTCAAGCTGGCACTGAGCTCGATCTCCTTCACAAATTGGTCGGGGTCGTTAGAGGTTGGTGAGTCAGTCTCCAGCAGCTTCTTGATCACAACTTGTTGACCTCGGTACGTGCCGAGCCATACCTCTCTGGCACCTCTAGTCGACAATGATCGTTCGAAGGTGAGGCTGTCGTACGGGATTCGTCGTCCTATCAACGATACACTATTGAAAAGTGTCTCCACCACCACGTTCGAGTCAGATGCGCATTCACTTTCCATTTGCCGAGCGGGGGTGTTGACGCGTGGACACGACTCGATCACCCGCTCGGTGTCCGTGTCTTCCGTTGGCACGTCAGTGAGTTGTTCCGGGCTCGTGGTGTCGTTGTTGGGACCAGCATTTGAGCTGCCATTGTGCACCTTGGGGGTTGGGACGACTGCTTCACGATCGTTCTTTTTGTATTGCTTCTTGTTGACAAACAACGCGAGACCAACCACCCCAACGAGAACGCAAATTCCAGCAGCAACTGCCGCAGGAGACACCAACTTCGAGTCGTTTGTCGCCCCGGACGTCGTTCCGAAATCCTCGGCCAGCCATCGCGAGACCCAAGGGCTGCCTTGAACCTGCTGCATTCCGGTCTTAATCTCCAGAGATATGTTTGCTGTAGTGCGACAAGGCAAGACCAAAGATCCAAAGCCGCCGTTTTGGTCAGCCCGAGCACACTCATTCCACGCAGGCTCGTAGATCTGGTCGATCATGTGGACAGCGAAAACCCCGTAGGAATTGTTGTCGAAGTGACTTGTCCAGGCGTGTTTCCGGACTCGCGGCGTCGGTATCGCGTCTGATTTCCCCCTAGTCACCCATATTGAGGTATGTGCGTCACTAGTATCGCTGAAGTCTTGCACGACACACCTGGCTGCCTTCAGTATTTGATCTCCTGTACACAGCTGACTGGTATAACTGGGCGTGCTATCTGGCTGAATGCATGCGTGCTCTTGACATCCAACGTACCGAAGCTCAACGAGTGAAACATCATGGAGCGGCCAGATCTGCACGGCCTCGTTGGTTGGGGACACAGCAAACCCAGAGTCCCATAGCAGTGCTCGTTGGGCGATCCCTAGCAATCTACTCCAGTCGAGACGAAGCTGCTTGAGCCTATATTCGACCGCTGACGGGATGCTAAAGTTGCTGAACGGAGTCGCTGCGTCACCTGCTTTGGCACGGTAGTAGAGCTGTCGAGCGACGTCGGAATTGGTTCCATCCCAGGCGTAGGTGGACATTTCTGGAGGCAAATCTGTGTCCATGTACGCTTGGTACTCCTTCATTGATTATAGAACGAGAAGACGGATTGATACTTGCTTTCTGCGAGGTAGAAGCTCGAATGACGAGGTTACAGACAATGCAGTTATCGGAGGCGACATATTCGCAATGATCGTGTGTTCACTGGATTTATCTCAACGACAAATGATCTGATGTCTGAAGGCCTGAGAGCCGAAGCCGTCCGTTGTCAGGTGCCTCATTGGGTTGGTCCGACAAAAATTAATGGTGTAACGAGCAAAAACATACTCCAACGGACGGTTGCTTGATAAGGTTGAATGCCGACAGAATGAGGTGACGACGTCGACGACAAAAATTATTTGGTCATTTCTACTATGGTTTAGGGCTTCCTTCTTGGTCAATGAGATACAAGTCGATCGTCGAAAGCAGTCCAATCATTCATGCAATCTTTCGGCCTCAGAGTTTGAATACTGCACGTTGTCGTCCATGTACATGGAAGTCTGACCTCTGCACGGACTATCAAGTGCACACCGAAATCGAAATTGTCACTGACGTCGGGCTAAACTCCTTCAACTTATCTTACTTCCTTTTGATTGACAATCAAAGTTCGTGAACACCTTAACGGGGGGGGGGGGGGGGGGGGTATTTGAAATATGCCGTCCTAATCGCCTCCACTCAGCATCCGCACCACCTGACCAGCGGTCGGCCGTTGCCTCGGTTCATGGTGGCAGCACGCCTCGCTGATGCGGTGCCCTTTGAGAGCGCGCTGATAAAGTCGATGCTTTCGAACGAAACGCGCTTACCGGCGAGGTGCTCGCTGCCGAGCAGCTTCTTCATGGTGTAGTTGGAGCCCGCGCTGAATTCCCCCTGGTAGCTGCCCTGATGGCTCGGCCGGAATCGAATGGTGCTGTCGATACTGCGCCGAGATCCGGTCAATCTGCTTTCGATAGTCCCCACCGTCATCCGTCCTCGCGAGATTCGGTCTTCCTCCGACACAGTATCTTTCACAGCCTGGTACGAAACTTCAGGGGACGGAGGGTTGTTCACAGGTGGCGACAGAGCGCTATGTTGGCGGAGTTCTTGCTGCGTCTCTGTAGAAGGACAACGACCAGCACGACAGCTCCACCGACAACCAGCGCACCGGCGACGATGGGAATGAGGTAAAACAAACTAAATCCATCCTCGCCTCCGGTCGATGAAGACGACGTTGAGTCGCTCAAGGCTCCCCCTCCAAAGTCCTCCACGAGCCAGCGAGAGACCCTGGACTTCTTCTCTCGCAGCCCACACCTCGTCGGGTACGTTCATGGTCGTGTGGCAGGCGAGCACTAGTGGCCCATACCCGTCGTTCTGGTCCTTTGCGGCGCGCCGCCGTACGCTGGCTCATTGTCATGGTCCACCGTGTGGATAGTCAGCACCGTGTATGAGATGTTGCTGAAGTCGTCGGTCCACGCGTGCCTCCGGGCCCGAGGAACTGGGACCACCTTTGGATTCCCGCCGGTGATCCACATCGCGGCGTGGATTGACTTGGGGTCTTGGAAGTCCGCCATGACGCAGCGAGCGGCCTTGAGCATCTGCTCGCCGTTGCAGTACAAGTTGCTCAAGCTCGTGGTGCCGTTCGGCTCGGGGCAGCTCGTCTCCTCGCAGCCCACGGCTTGGAACTGCACCGACGGAATGGCGAGGTCAGACATGGAGTGGCCTCCGAGCGTCCAGATCTCCACCGCATTTCCAGCATCAAGACGTTCCTGGACTCTGTTGGGCACGAAAAAATCGGTTAGCTGGGCCACGGAGTCACCCACTTTGGCGCGTAGGTACAGCTGTCTAGCCAGGTCCGAGTTGGCCCCGTCAAATGCGAAGAAGGTAGAATTCGAAGGCAGGACCGCGTTCATGAACGAGTTTGACGAGTCGAGTCGACGTCCATGGACCACCTTCATGTCAGTTGACACTTCCTGAACAGTAGCTGTTGGCTGGCAGGAAAATATTCTACTGTCCAAAGCGGTCTAGTACGAAGGTCGGAGATCCGACTTATTAATCGTCAATTGTCCCTAGCGCGAAGGACGCGGAGGCCAGACGCCGTTCACGCAACGGCAGCAGTGGACAACTGAGGCGTTAGGGTGAAGACGTCAAACGGTTAATGTGCTGGGGGGCACTGGCCCGGCGGGCGTTCACGACGGGATCGACAGTGCGTGCGTTTCGACACAGGGCGGCGTCGACGTCCGTTGGAAACCCACAGCATGCATGCCCAAACCGTTCTCAGAGCGAAGGCGTGTTAGCGAGCGAGTGGGGCTTTCATGTTCACTGGTGACAGCGCGCGAAATCGCTTCGCTCTACCGACATCAACATCAACATCGACGTGCCCATCCGTTTGTTTCGGTGCGGACAGTGAGCGCGGCGGGATAAGCTGAGACTTTAGGAACATGGACACCTTCAAGTCCAACTGCGGGCAAATGCAGATATGATATCTCTTCGGCGACTGATAGGATTGGTAGTTGATAGTCTCCGGCCTCGAATGGGTCCACGCCGCCGTCTCACTCTGAGATTTGCCGCGTGAAGCGACAGCGACGGCCATGCGTCTCTCGGAGCTGGTCACCTTGACGACGTTGTGGGCCCTGGCTCACGGCCAGACCATCACGTTCCGCAGCCTCGAGGCCGCCGCGTCTGGGTCCTACTCCTCCTCCTCAGCACTGCCCACCAACGCGTCGTTCGTCTTCGACGGCACCAACTCGGACATCGCGCAGCAGCTCTACATCCGCCACAAAGCGGGCGACACGGGCGTCGCCCTCGACCTCACGTTTGTCCCCAGCGCCGTGACCAAGCGGCTGAGTCCTCTCAACATCGCCTTCAACGACCTGCCGGGCCTCGTCCAGCGCGCTGTGCTCTGGGACTCGGGCTTCGCCGTCTCGCCCGACAACGACCCGGTGCAGATCTGGACCATGGGCGACTACTCCATAACCGACATCGCCATCCCCAAGGCCGACGTGGCCAACGTGGACTGCACGTTCCTCAACTGCTCGCAGCCCAACGCCGAGACGGCCTACTTCACGAAGACCTGCACGGGCTACCAGATCCTCAACGCCTCTCGCTGCGTCGTGGATCTGTTCGAGGACCCAGGCGCTGGCAGCTTCCTGGGAACAATGTGGTCAACTGGGGGATTTCCCAACAGGACACCTGAGCTGAGACTAAGAGAGCACACGTGGACACAGGACATCGACGAGTTCGGAGGCAACATCACCTTCTCCGTCTACTCGGTTCACACGGTGCCCAGTAGGGAGGACTCAACTTGGAATGTGTGTCCGTCGGGCTACGGGTCGTTGACGGTGCCGTGCATCCCAAGAAACCAGGTCTCGGACGCGTACATGGTTGCAAACACCTCGGTGCCTACGGGCAGTGCGTGGGTCACGACGTGGCTGGAAGACGAGTTCGCGGGGGACTCGGGTTTCAACAAGCTCCTGCTGATCCCCATTCTACTGAGTGTGTTGCTCGTTATTGGTGGTGTTGGCTGGTACTTGTGGCGGCTGAGGGCGAAGAAGCTGGCGGAGAAGTTGACCTACGAGTATGGCGCAGTCTCCCCGCACTACTGGAGTGGGGGCACCCCTGACATGGTGGTTCGCCCCATGGTGGTGACTAGCCAATTGACGTCTCAGTTCTCGACGCTCTCGAGCCACTACGAGAGCGTCGGCTCCAACAAGACGCTGCAGATACTGCTGGGCAGTGAGCACCTGCAAGGGAAGCACATCCCGTTCGAAAGCTTGGCGTTTGAGAAGGCCATCTCCAAGGGAGCATCGGGGGAAGTCTGGATCTGCGAGTATAATGGCCAAAAGGTGGCGGTGAAGAGGCTGCTGCAGACCAAGCACCAGAGAGCGCACGATGTTCAGGCTTTCGCTGAAGAAATTGAGCTCAGCGCCAGCCTCGCTCACCCCAATATCGTCGAGTTCATCGGCGTGGCATGGAACACTCTCAACAACTTGGTGATGGTCATAGAGCTCCTTCCTATGGGGAGTCTGCAACGTTATCTAAGAGAGGACGGGATGTTATTATCATGGAGCAATGGCAAGCTTGAGATGGCCATCGGAATCGCCTCAGCGCTGGAATACCTGCACGCTCGGACGCCTCCGCTGATCCATCGCGACCTCAAGTCCAGCAACATTTTGCTGACCAAGACGCTGGAGCCAAAGCTGATCGACTTCGGTGCCAGTCGAGACACTATCGACCTCACAATGACGGGCGGGATTGGAACGCCGTACTGGACGGCGCCCGAGGTGCTGGAAGGAAAGCGATACTCGCAGCGAGCCGATATCTATTCCTTCGGTGTGGTCTTGTCCGAGCTTGACACGGGCAAAGCTCCGTACGCAGATGCTGTGACGGAGAACGGAGGCATGCCAAAGCCGTTCTACGTTCTGCAGGACGTCATGGCTGGCCGGTTGCGGCCAAGCTTCTCGAAAAACTGCCCCGTGTGGATCAAGCGACTTGGATTGGCGTGCTTGGCGCTCGAACCTAGAAATCGACCAACCGTCCGCGAGTTGGTACACGAACTTCAAAGTCGCGGTGGGACGGAGGTCGCAGAATGTAAATAAGTAAGCTCTAAACTCTAACTTTTGACTATCTAGGACGCAGCGTGTTCATGAATCTAAGTCGTCTATGAGGACTTCTACTGTGTAGGTTAAATCTCGTCGGACACTTGCAGCATCTTCGCAACTTGTGCTGCTGTCGGTCGTCGTGCGGGGTCATGCTGGCAACAGGCCACACCAATCCGGCGAATTCTGGTAGGGCATTGTTCAGAAAAACTCGGTCGCAGCATCCCCGCCATCACGTCCGACAGAATCTGGAAAGGCTTGGGCTTTTTCCCCTCCGACGTCAACGCGTCGTGGTACGGGATCTTGCCCGTGTCCAGCTCTGACAACACTACGCCGAACGAGTAAATGTCCACCTGCTCCATGTATCGCTTACCCTCGAGGATCTCCGGCGCCGTCCAGTAGGGCGTGCCCACGCCTGCCGTCATGGAGTGCTCCTGTCGATTGCGACTCACGCCAAAGTCGATGAGCTTCGCCTCGAGCTTTTGAGTCAGCAAAATGTTCTTCGACTTGAGGTCTCGATGGATGAGCGGAGGCGTGCGGGAGTGCAAGTACTCGAGCGCGCGCGCCACTCCAACAGCGATGTGAATTTTGTCTTTCGCCCAGGTCATGAGGTCGGCGTGCTTTTCGAGGTACGCTTGTAGGTCCCCCATGGGAAAGAATTCGAGCGCCATGACCAAGTTGTTGAGGCTGTTCCAGGCCACGCCAATGAACGACACGATGTTGGGGTGCATCAAACTGGCGCTGAGCTCGATCTCCTGCGCAAACTCCTCCACTTCATCGGCTTGATGGGCCTTGGCTTGCAGCAACCGCTTGATGGCGAGCTGCTGGCACTGGTACTCTCCCAGCCACACCTCTCCACACGCACCCTTGGACAGAGCTCGCTTGAAGACGAGACTCTCGAACGGCAGCCGTTTGGCGACCAGGAACTCGCTTCCGAGTAGAATCTGCAAGGTTTGATTCGACCCGGACCCGAACTCGCTGGCGGAGCTGGTACTCGACAGAAACTTGATGGTTTTGTCGACGTTCCGGTGAGAACCGGTAAACGTGTCGTCGATAGTCGGCGCGCTTGAGCCGTCGGGGGCAAAGTCGTTCTCAGGCTTGTTGTCTTCCTTGAACGTCGGCGCTCGGAACGTCTCCAGGTAGATGAGAGAGTCCTCGAGCGCGTCCGACTCGTCATTACTCTGTCGCTTCCGCTTGACGTACACGAAGAGCGCAATGAGGCCGACAACCACGACAACCCCAGCCACGATCGGGGCGATCAGCAGCGGATTAAACCCGCTTTCGCCGTCTGAGACCGAGGCCGAAGCCGACTGTCCGACGCCTCCGTTCGAGAAATCCTCGACGAGCCACCGCGAGACCCACGGCGTGGGCTGAGCCTCCAGCATGGCGCTCTTGACCTCGTCCGTGATGTTTGTGCGCGAGTGGCACGACAGCACGAGAGACCCGTAGCCGCCGTTCTGCTTGGAGGTGGGGCACACATTGTACGCTGCCTCGTCCTCCTGATCCACAGTGTGGATGGCCAGCACCGTGTACGAGACGTTGGTGGAGTCGTCCTTCCACTGGTGCTTCCTGGCCCTGGGCGTCGGCATCACCTCCGGGTTGCCGCCGGTCATCCACATGGCCCCGTGGATCTGCACGGTCTCGGTAAAGTCCTCCATGACGCAGCGCACGGCGTGGAGCATCTGCTCGCCGTTGCAGTACAAGTTGCTCAAGCTCAGCGTGTCGTCGGGCTGCGAGCAGTTGGTCGCCACGCAGCCCACAGCCTCGAACTGCACCAGTGGAACCGCGAGGTCCGTCATGGAGTGGCCCGCGAGCGGCCAGATCCGCACCGCCTTGTTGTCCAGCGTGACGCCGAAGCCCGAGTCCCACAGCAGCGCGCGCTGCGCCATGCCCGACAGGTCGTCCCATTCGACGCCGAGCGAGTCGAGGCGCTCCTGAACCGCGTCCGGAACGCTGATGGTGGGGAGCTTGGTCGTCAAGCCGCCAGCTTTGGCGCGCAGGTACAGCTGGGTTGCCAGGTCCGAGTTGGTGCCGTCGAAGGCGAAGAACGTGGCGTTCGAAGGCAGCACCGCGTCCTTGTAGGAGTCGGACACCAAGCGTCGAGTGCCACCTACAACCATCGTGGAAGTGGCTCGCAGCAGGAGAAAGCGCGAATGCTGCACGGCTGAAGGAGACCGACATGCCTCGGAATGCGTTTCGCGACAGGCCGAAGTCCGCACCCGTAGCTAGTGAACCGACCTGGGGCCGTTTAATAACTAACGATAACTGCATCTGAGCCCGTTGATACTGGACATTTCGTTTTCTAAGCACAAGTACACTTCCACCGATGCATGTACATGTGTGTACATGTACTCGACGAATACTGTGGTTTCCTTCTGCGGGTTTGAAGATGTTCCATTCCTTCTGCGCTTGCTGTGCTTGAAGCGGTAACGGATGACCGGCAGTCAAGTTGTTGCTTGCTTGAACAAGTGCACGAAATCCATTGAGCGCGTTCCCATCGCTGGTGGTCCGTGGGGCACACGAGCGAGCGGGTGGTGCTGCTTGATCGAAAGAGCACGTAAAGGCCGCAGCTCGGCTCAGCGTTGCAGTGGTCGTGACTCGCGATCATCCAGCCACCTGTTTCGAACCTAAAATGGATGCACAGACAGTGGCACTCTTCGGACAGCAGATCCGATAGTTGGCAGGCCCACTACGTTAGGAAACTCACGGTTTAACAGCATACCGACGCAGCTTTACGTTATTTTAAAAACAACAAAAATGCTTTTATAGCCAGCGCCTTCCAGCCGGGGTGTAATCAATGGGTACATGTATGATATCTCTGTTACGTCCGTTACGCGTATGGCGAGCGTCCAGCAGTGCTGGAAGGTCAGCATGACACGGACGTGAAGACCGGAACGCGCCAGTCATTCCCCAATCTGCAACGCGCCCGTCAGCCATGCAGTGGCGCGTCCTCCCAGCACTGCTCGCGGCCGTCGCCAGCCTCGCTCACGCTCAGACCGTCACGTTCCGCAGCCTCGAGGAGACTTCGTCCGCCTCTTCGTCCTCCTCCTTCGTCTTTAATGGGAGCAACTCGGACATCGCGCGGCAGCTGCACATCCGCCACCGGGCGGGCGCCACGGGCGACAGCATCTCGCTCACGGAGGTGCCGACGGCGGTCAAGGACCGCCTGGACGCGCTCAACATCGCCTTCGACGACCTGCCGGGCCTCGTGCAGCGCGCCGTGCTCTGGGACACGGGCTTCGCCATCGCGCCGGGCAACAAGCCCGTGCAGATCTGGCCCATGGGCAACCGCACCATGGCCGACATCGCCGTGCAGAAGTACGAGGTGAGCAACGTGCAGTGCACCTTCACCAACTGCTCGCAGCCGAACGGCGTGACCGCCTTCTACAGCCACACGTGCACGGGCTTCCAGATGCAGAACACCTCGCACTGCGTGGCCAACGACTTCGTGGACGACGCGGCGTCGACGTACTTGGGAAACATGTGGGCAAGTGGCGGTGACCCGGACGTGATACCGGAGATCGAGCTTCGTGATCACACCTGGTCGGAGTACATCGCTGAGTTCAATGGCACGTTTGATTTCTCCGTCTACGTGGTGCACACGGTGTCCAGCTCCGACGAGGTGGCCTGGGGCGCGTGCCCTGACGACGGCGAGTACGGGGCAGTGAGCATCCCGTGCGCGCGCAGGGATCAGTTCACTGACGCGTACATGGCCGAGAACACGACGACGCCCACGGGCACGGCGTGGGTGACCACGTGGCTGCAGGAAGAGTTCGCGGGGGAGGACGACGACGGGTTCAACTTGGTGCTGCTGGTGCCGATTATCCTCGGAGTTCTCGTCGTCATTGGCCTCGGCTGGTTCTTCTGGAGACGCCGGGCCAAGCAGCGCGCGCAGAAGTCGACGACTAATCCCCACTGCGAGCTCGAAGTGGACTCCGTGCAGTACATGACCATGGGGGCGCCGGAACTGAACCCGACTATGATGAGCAGCCACCCGACCACGCAGGGCTCGACCATCTCCAGTCAGCACTACGAGAGCGCGGGCTCCAACAAGACGCTCAAAATCTTGCTGGGCAGCGAGCAACTGCAGGGCAAGCGCATCCCGTTCGACAGCATCATCTTCGAGCGAGCGCTGTCCAAGGGCGCGTCGGGAGAGGTCTGGATCTGCGAGTACAACGGGCAGAAGGTGGCGGCCAAGCGGCTGCTGCAGACCAAGGACCAGAAGGCCGAGAACGTCCAGGCCTTCGCCGAGGAGATCCAGCTCAGCGCCAGCCTCGTGCACCCGCACATCGTTGAGTTCATCGGCGTGGCCTGGAACAGCCTCAACAACCTCATCATGGTGCTCGAGTTCTTCCCCAAGGGCAATCTGCAGAACTACCTGCATAAGCACGGAGACCTCCTCTCCTGGGCGCGGGACAAGATCCACATGGCCATCGGCGTGGCTCAGGCGCTCGAGTACCTGCACGCGCGCACGCCTCCGCTCATCCACCGTGACCTCAAGTCCAACAACATCTTGCTCACGGATCAGCTGGAGCCCAAGCTCATCGACTTTGGTGTGAGTCGGGACACCATCGACCTCACCATGACGGCGGGAGTGGGCACGCCCTACTGGACCGCGCCCGAGATCCACGAGGGCAAGCGGTACACGGAGCAGGCGGACATCTACTCGTTCGGCGTGGTGCTCACGGAGCTGGACACGTGCAAGATCCCGTACTCCAACGCCGCGACCGAGGGCGGCGGCATGCCCAAGCCCTTCCAGATCCTGCAGGACGTCATGGCTGGCAAGCTGCGCCCCAGCTTCTCCCAGGACTGCCCGCCTCGCATCCAGCGGATCGGTCTCGCGTGTCTGTCCATTGACCCATCAGCTCGCCCCACGGCACGCGAGCTGGTCAAGGAGCTTGGAGGGGGCGGTCAGGACTAAGCTGTGGGAGAAGAGTCTCGGTGCGGAAGCAGCACTATGGAGCAACTGTAGCAATGTCCAGTAACGCGTCAATATAAGTCGAACCAAAGCCAAGCAAAGCACCACAAATTAGGAAGTTGAAGTGAGCTTGATTTTCGAATCTGATTGGCAGATCATGGCTGACGCGAAATTCAGTTTTTGGCAGCCACTTCCGGTGTAGGTCTCCGATATGCAGGCTTTAAGTCGCTGAGATGGCCATTTGGCGTTTTTCAGCTGCATCAAGATGAGATATCGGAGCCTCGCCTTTGTGGTGGTGGTGGTAGCACTGCTGCTGGTGGAGTTTTGCCTCGCGTGGAATCGCCCCAGCTCTTGCGGATCCGACCGTTCGCCACACTCGACAGCACCAGCAGTGCCAAGCTCGACTGAGCCCGTGGGTACTTCCTCCACCCCCGATACCAGCTCCTTCCCGGCGTCACCACCTGCGTCTTCTTCCTCCGGAGAACGCTCCAATGCGTGTGAGTGTTCACCACCGCCGACGTTGGTATCGGCTGCGTCGGTTGCAGGGGGTTCAGCAGCCGAAAGTTCAAGTGACGGAGCAACATCGGATATTGCACAGCAGCTCTACGATCGCTACGCTGCAGGCGATAAAGTTGATGAATTGACGTTGGAAGCAGTACCGGCCGCGGTGCAAACAAGGCTGCACAACCTCTCTGTGAATTTCGAAGACCTTCCTGGGCTGCTGCAGCGCGCTGTTCTCTGGGACTCCGGGTTCGCCGTCACCTCGGATGATCGCGCCGTGCAAGTCTGGACTCTCGACAACCGCTCCATGGCAGACCTAGCGATCTCTGTCGACGAGTTCAATGCCGCAGGGTGTGAGGCGTTAACTTGTGCTGACTCAAACGGTGGAACAGCTCAAACCTATAAAGCTTGTCGTCAAAGCCCAGTTGATGTGCTAGCAGCCTCGAAATGCGTTGTGGAAGTCTTTGAAAGTGACAGCAGCTCGAACGGCATCGTGTGGTCGACCGGTGGCAACTCAACCACGCTCCCAGATATCCGAGTCGTTAAGAACTCAGGCGTCACCTCGTGCGGGTGCAGCTACACCGTTTACTCGATTCACACGGCATCACCACTCGAGCAATCTTCAATTGAGAGCGGATGTCCCGCTGATCCACGGTCTGCGTCCCTGGTTATCCCGTGCTACGGAAACGATACTGTTCCAGACGCGTTGCGAGACCGAATCACAACTCCAAAGGGGTCCGACTGGGTAATTCAATGGATCTTAGAGCATGGGGGCTTTGATCCGACAACGGAATCATCCAGAGCGCCATCTCAAGGTTCTGCATCGGCGACGACGGAGGCTGGCGGCGGTGGCGGCGGTGGATTGAGCTGGTGGTGGCTCCTGATCATTGTGCTACTCATCCTTCTGTTGATCATTGCAACCGTTGTTGCTTGTCGCCACTGCCACCGTCTAAGCCGCTTCACCTCGCCGCCTGATAACACCACGTATATCTTCGTCGGTGGTCGGATGTGGGCCGTCGAAGATGATACTCATGGTCGAGGAGCAGGCTACTGGCTCCGATTCGCGAACTGGTGCAGGAAGACATTCAACTTTTTCAACTAAGTTCTTCAGAGCTGTAAAAAAATGCAGGTCTGATCACTAAACCATTCGGCATCCCATCGTGTTATGCTTTTCAACTACCACCGCTGGAGCGGGGCTGGATGAGGGATGCACTGAGCGCCATTCCGCAGTTTCTGTGGGCTGTGCAGCTTGACCCTGCCGAATTGATGAGCGGTAAGCTACGACTTTACTGATATCGCGGGGGTCACCAGCGCGAAAGAAGGGATTAAGTGCCATGGTGTTGCTGCTTTAGGTCATGATTAGAGAGCAACTCGCACAAGAACCCAATCGAAAGATCTTTGGCCAGCTCCGCTGTTGGGTCCGCCCTCGACGCCTCCGCTGCCTCCAGACGCTGGCGGAGATCGCCTATCCTGTGAACCCAAACATCCTTCAGTGCCTTCTCCCTCATCCTCCCAATTTTCCCCAGCAGGAGCACGCTGTCTTCATCAGTTGGAATAAACATCTCCAACACAATTTTCCCGGTTCTAAACTCCTTCGCGGCACCACAAAAATTAGCGAAACTTGCTCTGGATGCTCCTTCACCATCGTCATCAGTCCCAATTGATCCAGTAGTAGCGCGAGACTCTCCCCGTTCACCGAATTCACCGGAGTTGTCAGTATCTGGAGCAGTCACAGCCGATCCCCACGAGTTGCGCCACGACTCGCCTTCGTATAATAAAACGAGTATGCCCCCAACATTCGCCGCGCTTGAAACTCGGTAGGGGAAAAGCAAATCTGCTCCGAAGAGGGGAAAACAGGTCAATCCTAACAGTTGGTCACGGGTATGATGGTCAAATAGGTCACACATCAGGACGCTGGGTCACGTGACCAAACTTAACAGGTCACACCCATTGATGCAGACGGTAAGATGCGCGCACGCCCGCATGAGAATGAGAGCAAAATGCATACTTAAGTATGCAGCTTCGAAGCGGACGAGGGCCCACTTCTCTTCAGCCTGAAGAATTCAGACATCATACAAGTTTCTCAGTACACACGACACCTCTTTCAATGCTTTCGTACTCTGTCAGTGCGGTTTCCTACAGGACACGACGTGCTGCACCGTGAGTTGCTGCTGTGTTACAGTTGAAGCTGGCTAAGTGCTGCACTGTGGGCTGCCTATCATCTTGCACAGCGTGCTTGCTACTAGCAAAAGTACCATGTTGCGCTGCAAGTCCTTACCATGCTAAAATGTGTGCTTCCTACCATTTACACTGCAAGAGACCGCCTACCATGCATGTTGCACGGGCAGTAGTTACATTGCTAAACAGTGAGCTGCTACCACGCGTGTGTGATGCTCGTAGTATGAGCGCAGATCGCAATACCCTAGATAGAGGAGGTGGTGCTACCTACCATGTTGCAGTACGAGCACCGTACAAAGTCACCAACCCGTGCTTACGGGACTCCGCTCGCATTCAGCGCTTGAGCTCAAGGACTCAGCGTCACGTAGCGTTATCTCGACCTAGCCTTCAGTCTTGCTCGACGTGTGGGGCCCCGTAACCTCGCTCGAGGTCGAAGTCGAGTACCCCGCCGCCCGCTGTTCCTGGGATCACAGCGTTGCCGAAGGCCATGGGTATGCTGCACAGATTTGGCCGCACACTCGACTCGCCGTCTCGTTTCGTTTCAAGGTGCGGCGCATTGCAGTCATTTAGCCTAACTAACGGCCTAGCAAATGCCCGATCCTCCAGCGCTTACAATTCACTCTGCCTACCTTGCAAGGTGACAGCATATGCACACTTGCTACGGTGTTGCCAGTGAGAGTGAAGGTCCGCTGGTCGAGCGTCCAGCTTCGGCTTGGAGGGACGCGAGCACTGTTGTCCACCGCGACGGTGAGCGGGGGAGATCCTCGCGACTCGGCCGTCTCGGAGGCATAACGACTGTATTTGTAGCGAAGAGTCAGAGCTGTAAGTAGGTTTCGGAACACTATTATAAAGGACCAGGGAAGCTAGCGCTCCGAGCAAACCAAAGCTCTGTTTAGCTTAAGAGGTTGATTTCAAAGTAATCTGTGTATGTGTTTCAGCTGACTCCTGCTAGTGCCTTCTGCTAGCGTCTTCTACCAAACCGACCCCTCTCTCTCTCTCTCTCTCTCTCTCTCTCTCTCTCTCTCTCTCTCTCTCTCTCTCTGTCGTTGGCATTGGTTTCGCTGTTCCTCCCTTTCCTACTGCCCGCTTGGTAGCGTCGCTCTGTAGAAGCCACCCGATGAGTGGGCTGGGCTCGCTTCTGTGAAAACCTCCACTACACTTATCATGTATTTGCCTACCATATTTCACTGCTAGTAGTACCATGCTATATTTTGAGCCGCCTACCATACAGAATTGCACCTAGCTTTCATTCTACACAATAACGCAACTCAACGATTACAAAGTACACAGAGGCAACCGGCTCGTATAGTGCGACATGGTATTATAGTAATAGTACAAGTAGACTGTAGGGCTACACACCCTCCCATGAACAACTTCGTCGACACAGGGAACCCATTATGAAATTTCGACATCGTTTCCGGATTCTATTTCGTGCTTTGTAGCATTCACTTAGAAAATTTATACGCGCCTAGAAGTAGCTAACCCATCGCACCACAGCTCAGCACTCGAGCTTGACACGTCAACATGAGACGGCCCCCATCGCGTAATGTAGGTCACGAAAAGGTATTTCTCACGAATATGCGGCACCGCGCGTTGTTATCCATTGCGTCAGGCCGCCGACATTGTGGGGTCAGAGAAGAGCAAAGACTTATGAGAGCAGCCTACCATCGCCACTGATGACTCTGAATCCTGCTCTAGTGCTGGAGGCCGACGATGCCGAGATGGATCATAAAACAGCAGACTATCGTCCAGACGACTCTTTTGACTACGAAAGCGCGGAATAATGGTGCGGAAGTCGCTCTCTGTCAGGAGCAGAATCGCTATAACGCATTTACTTACAACCAAACCGTTTGCGAATTACATGTGACCTCATTCGCTTAGGTCACGTGACCAAAGTAAGGATTTAACCCGTGACCAAAATGTAGGATTGACCTAAAAATCCGGTTACCATCTGCTCGAGTGGATTTCTCGTCAAAGTACCAGAAGCGCTCCAACGGATCGCACTGGTGTGGTTTCCATCGGTCTCGCTGGAACCTCCGGTATTTACGACCGCCCTGCCAAAGTCGCTGGGCTGTGAATTCGCACTTGTCGTTGAGCTTCTCGTGCAAGGCTATAGCTAGTAAAACTCTGCGGAAAGAACTTGACGCCATCCTCCGGCAGCTCATCAGCTCCTTCCTCTCGACAGGGCCAATTTTTCCCCAGTACGACACCAGCAGCCTCTCCACGAACTTGGATGGGAGCGCAACCGTGTACTCCATCGGACACTGTGGGTTTGGCACAAAGTGGCAGTGAAGGTGGTTTGCCAAATAAATGTCCGACTTCGAGCCCAGAAAGTGCTTGTACGCGATATCCCGGACGGCCCTCTCCAACGTCTCCTTTGTCGTCTTTCAGCAAACGCTGGACAGGTAGTAAGGCACTCGCGAGCGACGCCTCCGAAGATGTAGAAACGCTGCTCAACTATGTCCGCAACTCGCACAACTTCTTTGGACTCGCGCTTCGGCTGATCAGACATAATACGATTCAGCGATCCCTCCATGACATGGTCAAGCTCTTCAGCGGCAGTCCGGAGCTCCTCGAGACCCCATAACGGCATTACCACCATCGGGCGATGCGGACTTTTCGTGAGTTTATGGAACCACCTCTCGTTTGGACTCGTGAAACACACCGTCTGGGTGTGCGGCAGAACCATTGTTGGTGGTCCGTCGTATAGGTGAAGAACCCCGTGCTTCGCTTCCGTCTCGGCTTTGAGAATGAGATCGCCCATTGACGTTTCAAACCGCGAAGCCTGGGCTACAATTTTGCCCCAGCCACCTCCAGCCTGATGAAAGGCGGCCGTGATGATAGTGACGGAGGGGTGCTCGACGCTGTAGCGCAGGAGGAAGTACGCGTAGAACATCGATTTGCCGTCTCCTATCCAGGATACAGCAAGGAAAAAAAGCGTTAGTTTACTTCCAGTGTAGGTAAAATAAAAATTAGATAAAATAAAGTAAAATAAAATACTTGCCTGGTGTTCCGGTGACTGTGACCGCTTCGGTTGTTCTTCTGCTAAGCAAACCCAGAATATTTGTGTAGTATGCGGGGTAACACTCACGCGCGTAGAACGTTGGGTGATCGTAAACAAACTCCATGGGCAGTCCCTTTGGGAATTCTAGTGTCGTGCTCTCGACCCACGTGGGAGCCGGCTCGATGACCGGCGGTGCTTCATCGGTTTTGTTGTCCTGGGTCTCGGCACCATCTTCGACCATACCATCCAAGTTATCGAGCGTCTGCTGGTCCAACCGCGCGCTTGAGGTCCCTAATATGCGGCACCCTCATCGCAACTGAAGGCAGAAATCGCAAAATGAGGATGCTCTTTATTGAGATCAAATGTGATGGATGGAATTCAAGTCGACTCTAAAGCAATCCATCTACATCAACCTCAAGTTGCAGGTTTCAGACCCAGCAGTCATTGGTAGACTCCAAGTGCCAGGCTCGGGATGGCGTATCCACTGGGCAAAGGCTTCGACTTGGTAAAGGCGCTCATGGGTTGGGTCGTTGTATGCGTGCCTGTAGTGTGTGGGCTGATGCTGGAGTTTGAGGGAGTGAAGAAGTGCAGCCGCCGTGCCGGTACAGTTCGACCGGCACTTTCAACGTATACAGTGCGGATTACGGTGAGCACCGCCGAGTGTTGACGGGAACTTTTCAAGCATGAATAATAACCACAACAAAGCTACAAACTTCCTCGAGCTTGGTGCCACGTGATGAGTTTGGCCGTGAAGCCCATTTGTGGGTTTTCCAGATTACGACAGTCCTTACACACTCGGTAAGCGGAAGAGGTGTTGCTTTTGTTCTGGACCGACTGGGTTTTATAACGAAAGCGAACGAGCAACCACAGCGCGTTGCGCTAGTTTTTGTGGTACCGAGCGACGTCGCTGAACAATTCGAACGCCAAGAGATCGAAGTGAAAATATCTAGCGAGGAGGGCGACTTGTGCAACGTGAATGGTATCGACGATACACAAGAAAAAGCTCTTAAAGCTGCAGGAATTTACACAGTCCGTGATCTCCGAAATGTGCTGGAGGGGGTGGAGACGTTGGGGACCGACGCACTATCTGAGCTCCTGGATTCGTTTGAATTTCTCCGCGAATTACTCCATAAGCATGACGAGACACAGCAACAACGAAAGTGGCTAACAGATACCCTGAACGTCATTCCGCAATACGTGTGGGGTTTCGGGCCCTGCTAGTGATGCCGACGTGTGTGAGCTGCGGTGCCCACTTCTGAACGTGACCCTGTCATGTGAGGCAAAGGAACATGAAAGATAGGGAGTTTGACACCACAATCTTTGGCTACTAAGAGTTTTAAGTAATTATCTTTGCGACGAACACCGTTTTCCGAGTCCGCCGTTTAATCTATCTTGACCTGACCGCAACTTTTTGCCACCACAACACAACCAAGCGCAATAGGAGTCAATGGCCACAAAGTTCGTCGCCCACGGGACTTGTACGGGCCATACTGTAAATCTGTGGGCGATAATTCTCTGTCGAAATAGCAGAACGGGGCATCACGCTGCCGCAAAGTTGATTTTGCACATTCGAATGCCCGATTCGTTGGAGGATTGCCGTCACCAAGCAACCGTGCGGTGAACGCCCACTCAGAGCTGAGAATCTTGTGCACATCAACTTCAAACAGCACACTGCAGAAGGAATTATCGAGTGGCCAGACCCTAAATAAGCCCATGATCTCGTCCAACGTGGTTGGATCCATCGTGCTGAGCTTTTCCACTAGCAGCCGCTTCACAAAGTGTGGAGGTTCCGCTAGCTCGTATCTTCTCGGGTTGTCTGGATGCGGTGCATACAGGACCATCTCAGATTCCAAATCCTGCAGAAGACGCCGCGCGATGCCGGCATCGTTGAACTGCCCAACCATCTTTTCGATATCGTGCTGCCGTTGGTAGACGAAATCTTGGTCGCTGGCCAGATACTCGCGCACAATGCCACCAAAGGTAATAAAACGCACCTCGACTTCGTCCTGATTTAACGCTTTGGGACTCTCGTCGCCTCCGAGAACGGAGAGATGGAGCGCTTTTGCGGCGGTTTGAAGCTCCCGAAGATCCCACAGCGGCATGAACAGTTTTGGCCGGTATTGGCTCTTCTTGATGTGGTCAAACCACGATTTGTCTGAGCTTGTGAAGCACACCGCTCGAGCGCTCGCTGCAGCGATTTTAGGCGAGCCATTGTACAGGTGAATCACGTTGGACTTCGCTTCTTTCTCGGCCTTCTCAATCAAGTTGCCTATCGCCAGTGAGTTGCTTGTGGCAGCTACCACCCTGTCACCTTTCCAGACGACCACCTCCTTCAGTACGGACGCGTTGTTTTCTTTTGCGAACGATATCGTGATGATTGAAGTAGCCTCGTTCTCGGCTCTGTAGCGCAGGAAGAAGTAAGCGTAGAATAAGGACTTGCCGATGCCTGCATGGTTACATGTGGTAAGCGTATTCTAACGTGTAAGAAGTGCTGACCACCCAACGTGATCTTACCTGGATTGTCAGTCACTGTGACCACCTTTGCCCTCTTTGAATTGAGCATTCGAGTAATGAGGTTGTAGTAATGGGGGTAGCACGCGCGCACGTAGAACCTCAGCTCCTCGAACTCGTACTGCATGGGCAACTCCCGCGGGAACGCCAACGTCATGCAATCGACCCACTTGGGGTCAGACCTGGCAGCTTCAGGCGTCTCCATCCCGTTGGTTCTTTCTGCAGTAAGTAGTAGTGAGTCTGATTTTACGAACAAATTTTTTTCTCTGAAAAAGTATTTACCCCCCCCCCCCCCCAAAAAAAAAAAAAAAGTTCGGAAGCAACGAGTGGGTTGGTTCAAGTTTACTTTTTGCGTGAGTCTTTGTGGGCCGTTAATTGCTATCTCTTGCGACGAAGCACTTGTATCAGTGTGACCCTCCCAAAAACCTGTGGACCGCACTCGGCAAGTGAGACCAACGAAAATTAGCCTTGGTGGGTGACAGTGTTTACCGGTGGAGTCCAACGACCTCGTCGACTCTTGAACCGCGGCAAGAGCTCGATACTAGCACCTCCACTTTCATTTTCGCCCCCAACCGCACAATGTCAAGCTCTGTCTCGTTCACTGGGTCGTCCTCGTCCAGCGACACCAACAGCTTCAACATGGGACTCCTCGTGCCGATCATCGGTATAGCCGTTCTGCTTCTGCTCGGCGGAGCGTGTTGCTGCTGGATGCATCGGCAGTGGTAGAAGTCTGGACGGACCTACGAAGACCGTCGAGCAGTGGCCGTCTCGTTCTCTCAGCTCCACCGGTCTAACGACATGACCGAGCTCGTGACCCCCACGACGATCCAAACCGCGTACGAACCGAGTGGTGAAGACACGGCACACCGGCGCGTGGCTCGGATGCGGATACCGTACAAGGACATCAAGCTTCGCTCGAGGCTGGCGACAAGCCGCTCAAGGGAGGTCCGGCTTGGCGAGTACCGGAGCCAGCAATCGTGGTCAAGCGCCTGCTCAAGTCCAAGCGATCGCACGTGTTCCACGTGCATGAGTTCGTCTACCAGCTCCAGCTGCGCGTGACGCTTTCGCACCCGAACATCGTCACACTGGTCGGTGTGGCGTGGAACAGCGTGGCCGACGTAATGCTGATCATGGAGCATTACCCGCTAGGGGATCTGCTCTCGTATTTGACGCACTACGGGGAGTACTTGACGTGGGAGCGTAGCAAGTATCGCCTGGCCGTCAGCATCGCGCGCGCCTTGACGTACCTTCACAGCCAGCCGACCCCCGTCGCGCACCGCGATATACGAGCGAGCAACGTGCTGCTAACTGAGACTATGGGCGCGAAACTCACGGGCTTCGACTCGTCGTGTCTGGACGAGCAAAGTCACCGCTGTCACGTCGCGGGGCCGTCTCCGTTCTGGTCAGCGCCGGAGGTTTTGTGCGGTAGACCGTACACTGCCAAGGCGGACGTGTTCGCCTTCGGCGTGTTGCTAACGGAGCTCGACACGGCGACGGCCCCGTTTCACGACGCCGTGTCTCCCGCCGGCACGAAACTTAAGCCGATCCAAGTGCTGAACGAGGTCATGCAGGGCACGCTGCGTCCGAGCTTCAGCGCGCACTGTCCTCGCCGCATCCGCATGATCGGCGTCGGCTGCTACCAACACGATGCGAATCGGAGACCAACTGCCGACCAACTTCTACGTCTGCTGGAGGTATAAGGGTCCTTCAGCGTCCGAATAGCTCAACTTAGACACATGTGGCACCATCTGAGGACGCCAGTTAAGCCATCTTTACCACTGCACGACATCTGAACAACTAAGGATAGTTTCACGCCATACCCTACCATATCACCTGTACGTGTCTGTCGGTTGAAGGTCTCCAGTACGCTAGTTGCTATCGCCAGAGGCGGTAGAGAAACGGAATAACTCCCTAGCCAGAGTTGCGTTGAAGCTGTTGCATCCTACTGAGCTACACTCGACGTCTTCATCAGTTGAAAACTTGTGACCAGTTGCACAAGTACAACTGCACCATGGGACTGCGACGAGCGCTCGAGGACTCGTGGGTACCGACTCAATCCTTCACCTTTGACGGCAGCACGTCCGACCTCGCTCTGCAGCTTTACTCGCGCTTCAAGGCCGGAGATTCGCTCGACAAGCTGAGCCTCTCGTCGATACCGGATACCATCACCTCTCGGCTCAGCGATGTGAACGTGGCGTTCGACGACCTGGACGGCTTCGCGCAGCGAGCGGTGCTCTGGGACAGCGGCTTCGCGCTGACGCCCACCAACGACATCATGCAGATCTGGACGCTCGACGGCCGCTCCATGGCGGAGCTCGCGCTCACACTGGACGAGTTCGAGGCCACTACGTGCACAGCCTACAACTGCACGCAGCCGGACGGAACGAAGGCCCACAACAACCACCTGTGTACGGGCACTCAGTTTCTGACGGGGGCCAAGTGCGTCGTGGAGGAGTTCGATATGGCCAACCTGAATCTGGCTGCGTGGTCGATCGGAGGAGAATCCACTACCATTCCGGAGATTGAGCTGTCGAAGCACTCTTGGACGGGCGGAGGCGAGAGCTACAAGGTGTACGCGGTGCACACGGTCAATACCAATTCGGAACGGAAATATGGCGACTGTCCTAGCACGGAAACCTACGGCTACCTCAACTTCCCGTGCTACGGATCGGACGACGTCCCCAGCAGCAAGAGGGCGGTTCCAACTCCGTCGGACTGGGTCACCTCGTGGATGGGATCGTACGCCGCGGGGGCCAGCGGTTCAGGATCCACGTCAAGTAATTCGACGCCTGCCAGCGGCACAAATTCACGGACAGCCGACTCATCGTCGTCCAAAGCTCCAGCCGAAGGCAACGCGGGTCGTAACGTCGCGTTGCTGGGCGGAGCAGTTGGTGGCTCCATCGGTCTTCTGCTGGTCGCTGTGCTGGTAGGATTATTCGTGTTCACGCGACGAAAGAAGCCCGACAACGCGAACGATGGAGGGTCCCCGATGGTGGCGTTCAATCAGATGACGTCGCCCACTGGAAGGCACTTCGACAACCACGCACCAAAGGTGTCCACGCAACAGAGCTCCGACTACGAGGACCCTTTCCAACAATCCGGGGCAACCATGCGTGCGTCTGAAGACGTTTGGTCGAATCCGAGCACTGAGAGAGGACAGTCACACTACGGTGGAAGTCGGCGCTCAGTTCCTTTAGTCACGCTGCCGCCGTGCTACGAAAGCGACTACCGGAACCAAGAGCAGGGAATCCGAGCTTCTCCTTCACAAGTTCAGGGGAACTACCATCCACCAGCTCCAGGCCCAACTCCGAATGAAGCGAAAGGCCGCTCGATTGGTTCCGAGGCCGCTGGTGTTGCTACTGCTGCTGCTACTGCACCTCGCCGCAGCAAAGCTAGGCCCTCGAAGCCGATGACAGCGCCCAGCGACGTCGAAAGAATCGCTGGCATGGGTGCCCACAACGCACTGCAAGTACTGGCAAGGGATCCGACCGTCGAACGCAGCCGCATTCAACTCAACCAGCTCCATGTCGAGCGACAGCTCCCCATGACCACTCTGCAGACGGACTCGTGCGTTGGCAGCTACGACGGACAGCACGTTATGATCAAACGACTCGCTCCCAGCTCGAGCGTCAACATCGCAGCAGTGGAGAGTCTCGCCTTTGAGATCCAGAACCGTGCTCACACCGGTCACAAGAACCTGGTGCAATTCGTCGGGGCTGGTTGGACCTCGGCCAACGATCTCTCCATGGTGGTCGAGTTCCACCCACAGGGGACTCTGAGGGCGTTCTTGGACCGGAACGCGGCTGAATTGAGCACCTGGACGCCGCAGAAGACCAAGATCGCGGGTGGGATCGCTCGAGCGCTGGCGTATCTGCACAAGCAAACGCCCGCCTTCATCCATCACGAGCTCTGTGCCAAGAACGTGCTTCTGACGGACGAGCTAGAGGCCAAAGTAGCGAGTTGCGGCTCAACCGAGACGAACCCATCGATCGGAGCCAAGCAGAAATCCCGCCTGGCCTACTGGATGGCGCCCGAAGTGCTCGACGGTGGTGCGTACTCCCCCGCCGCCGACATTTACTCGTTCGGCGTGCTGCTCAGTGAGCTGGACACGTGCCAGACGCCCTACTTTGACGCTCTGTCGCCCAACGGGATTCACATGGAGCAGGCAGAGATCCTGAAACAAGTGAAGGAAGGACGACTGCGACCGAGCTTCAGCGCTGAGTGCCCTAACTTCATCCGACACCTCGCTGAAGCCTGTTGTCAGCATGACCCAGCCAGGCGTCTTACGGCGCAGCAGATTGTTCAGCTACTCGAAGGCAGATAGATTCGCATGAAGCAGTCAAATGCACGTCATTTCCTCATCATATCTATACATGTACTGCGTTAGCCTTTGATGACCATGCCGGCTGTGGGGTGATACGATCGTCGGTGTGCTGCCATCTGGGGCAGGCACTTTTTGATAATGTCATGGCGTCAGACACCAGCAGCTAGGGGATAAGACCACCATGTTGACCTGTACCTTATGGCACTCGGTCTATTGTCCGGATCAATAGCTCAGTCTCCCATTGCACAGCAGTGACATTATCGCAGCGCTCGAAATGGTACGCGAACAGCGCGATGAAAGACTTGCTGTACTGTGCAAGCTGAATGCTGAACCGTTTCGCTTTGTGTGTGCTTCTAGACGGGAGCGGCTCCGTTGGAGCAGCCGCGAAGGCTCCAGGGCCTTATCGGGTCGATTCTGAACACAGTTCTTGGCGGCGGCGGCGAAAACGGTGGCACCACAGAGACCACCGCTCCAGCGCCTACCAGTGCACCAGCACCAGTACCGGTAGTCGCACCCTCCCCGGTAGCTGTAGCGCCAACACCCACGACTGAAGCGCCCACCCCCACGACTAGAGCACCGACCCCCACAACCAGGACGCCAGCACCAACCACGAGGAAACCCGTGACTAGAACGCCCGAGCCTACGACAGAAGAACCCACTCCGTCCCCGACGCCATCGAGTACACCAGAACCCACGCTTGAACCCGAATCTTCCATCTCCAGCAGCGGATCGACCGGAACTGAAGCACCGGAGACCCCCGTGCCAACGATTGAAGCGAACGATACGAATGACAACTCATTGTCCCTTTCGTCGTCTGCAGATACAGATCTTACTACAACCGAGTCCGTATCCGGCAGCATTGACACCAGCATCGGTAGCTGGGGTAGCGGCAGCGGCGGCTCACTAAACAGTCACGGCCTAGCTGCGAGTCAAGACGCCGAAGGACAGACTGGTTCACAAGGTACGCGTTGCTGTCAGCTCTGGTTGGAGCTTTATCTGTCTGACCGTGCTTGCTTTGCTGCACTTTACCCACAGGTGTGAATACGTGGATGGTCGCTGCCATTATCCTTGCATCAGTCGCTGCGGTGTTACTGATCATGGGGCTTGTTGCTTGGCGCCGTAAGCGAAGCGATAGCGAGGAGACGAACGACTCGCTGTCCCCACCGTTCCAACGCCACATCAACAAGAACCCGAAGGTTAACATGTCGGTGGACACTGTCAACTCTCGTCTCGACACTTCCTCGACAGGTCCATTCACTGGAGGCCAGCACCACGAACGAGAAGTTGGAGGAACGAACTTCCTCACAGCGGAATCAGGAGATATGTGGGAGGACGAGACCATCACAGCCATGCGCATTCCGATCGAGAAAATTACGAGGGGGAAGCTGCTGAACCGCGGAGGCTATGGCATGGTCTACCACGGTTCGTATCGAGGAGAGCCCGTCGCTATCAAGACGCTGCTCCCCGAGCAGAGGAAAACCTTACGCCAAATCAACGCGTTCCTGGCCGAAATCAAGCTCATGGCGGCGATGGACCACCCTCGAATCGTGCGGCTGATCGGCGTGGCTTGGGACTCGCTCGCGGATCTGTGCTGCGTAGCCGAGTACATGGACGGAGGCGACCTCCGCTCGTTCCTCAACCACGCCGAGTACGAAGAGCACCGTCCACACGGCTTCGCCTACGACAAGGCTCGCATCGCGCTGCAAGTCGCACACTCGCTGACGTATCTCCACTCGCTTGATCCGCAAGTGCTTCACCGCGACCTCAAGTCCAAGAACATTTTACTAACGTCGGGTCTCGAGGCGAAGATCACCGACTTTGGCGTATCTCGGGAGAGCAGCGATCAGACCATGACGGCTGGAGTCGGGACGTGCCTGTGGATGGCCCCTGAGGTTATGATGGGCGAACGGTACGGCACCAGCGCCGACATCTTCTCGTTTGGCGTCGTTTTGTCGGAATTGGACTCGCATCTGCTGCCGTACGCGGCCACGAAGGAGACGGACTCGGGGCGTTTGATCCCGGACACAGCGTTGCTTCAGTTGGTGTCCGTGGGGCTGCTCAGGATCGAGTTTTCCCCTCACGCGCCTCAAGAACTGATTGAACTGGCCCACGCATGTGTGGACCTGGATCCTGAAGCAAGACCCACGGCAGGCGAAGTGCTGTACAAAGTGCAGCTCATTATGAACTCGTACGAGAGTGCCACGTTTTAAGAAGATAATTTTCCAGCAGACCGGAGCCAGCAGCTTGTGTAAAACTCTCTTGGTGCGTTTGGTTTGTATTGCTGGGGATAGTGCTCGCTCAGAATGATCGAATTGGTTGCGGTTGGTCGGACCAGAACATTGAGTTTCGCCCGCGCCGTCGGGTCTGAGTATCCACCGATGCACAGTACGCAATTGACAGATAAGTCTTAGAGCAGCGTGAGTGTTTCGGACCAACTCGACGCCCCCAGCATTTGTGGCCCTCCTCGCCCACAACTCCGTGCACGTTGACCTGTCCGCATGAGGCTTTCGATCGCGAACGATCGTCGAATTTTTGTTCTCGGTCTCCGCTGCCGTCGACGCCACGTGAGGACTCGTCACGTGATCACTGAAGACGAGGCAAACTGAGGTCGTGTGGTCTGGTGCTTGAACAACGTGCAAGCGCATCGACTCGAAAATGGGCTCTGGCCTCGTCTCTCCATGATGCTACTGCGACCAGTAGGAGCCATTTCGCCAAACTTTCGCGTGGGCACGCAGTCTCGCTTAGACTGCGTGCCCACGCGAAAGTTTGGCGAAATGGCTTACTAGCCCGTCGGCTAGTGCCAAGTAAGTACTTCGCAAACCGTTGGAGAAATGAAGGAATCCCTCATCGGGTCTGTGGTGGGGGCGGTAACCGGCACAGTCGAGACCACCACGAGCGCGTTGACCGGAACAACCACCACCACCACAAAAGACACTTCGTCTAGCAAGACAATGTCGTCGACTGCATCTCCATCCACGAGTCCCAGTACGTTCGCTCCAGCGCCAACGACATCCACGCCCTCCAGCACTAGCACTTCTGCGCCTGCGGCGACCACTTCCACGCCTTCAAGCTCCACACCCGCTCCTACTTCCTCGACAGCCACTCCATCACCAGCCTCTTCATCACCAGCGATGACGGCGGCGGATTCAACCAGTGATTCCAGCGCTGGTAGTTCGAGCGTCTCCAATTCAGCGTCTTCACTTATCACCGCGACCCCAACCGAGACGACAGCAGCGCCATCGACTTCTTCCTCCTCAGTCAATGCAGTCGACAGCTCTAGAACCACCAGCAACAGCGCCAGTCTGTCTGCTTCAGGTTTGAGCGGGTCAAGCTCTACCCAACTGAGCCAGGAGCAGAGCCAAACTAACGTCTCCCTTGGCAACTCCACTGGATCAAGCAGTCAAGGAGGTGATGAAGCTGGTGTTGGAGTCACCGCAGACACGGGCATCAGCACTGGCAGCATAATTGTCTTCGTGCTCGCTGCACTGGCAGCCCTCCTACTCTGCGTGCTCCTTGGAATCTGGTGTTTCCGTCGGTCTCGGCGGCATCTGATGAGCTCTGCCAGCCACGTCCGGTTGGGGGCAACAGGGGACATCCCGGTGTTCAACACTCGAGGCACCGAGCGATTCGAGACGTCGTCAACGTCGGTGTCTTTCGGCCAGTTTGACACTGCGCGGCTAAACAGCGACAAAGATTCCACGTCTGAAGGGCCCAGACGCTCTGGTTTGTGGGACGACGAGTTGATCGCAGCAATGCGCGTCCCGATGGAAAAGCTTACGACGACGAAGCTGTTGAGTTCTGGCGGCTACGGGGAAGTTTACCGCGGGCTCTACCGTGAACAGCCCGTGGCGATCAAAGTGCTTCTCCCTGAGAAGCGGAAGGACCTCGACCAGATCGACGCCTTCCTGGCTGAGATCAAGATGATGGCAACGATCGACCACCCGTGCATTGTGCAGTTCATTGCTGTGGCTTGGGACTCGCTCTCGGATCTGTCCGCAGTGATGGAGTTCATGGAAGGGGGTGACCTACGCTCTCTGCTTGACCGGTTCACGCAAGAACAGCGGCCTCGAGGGTTCGACCTCGACAAGGCCCGGATCGCCCTCCAAACCGCTCAGGCGTTGACGTATCTGCACTCACTCGACCCGAAGGTGCTGCATCGTGACCTGAAGTCCAGGAACATCCTATTGACGTCCTCAATGAACGCCAAAGTGTCGGACTTCGGCGTTGCTCGCAACTACAGCTTCACGAGCATGACGGATGCGGTCGGGACGTCGCTGTGGATGGCACCCGAGGTCATGCTGGGCGACCGATACGACACGAGCGCCGACATCTTCTCGTTCGGCATCGTGCTGTCCGAATTGGACTCGCACTTGCGCCCGTACGCAGTAGCCCGGGTAGACAACAGCAGACAGCGAACTCCCGACGCAGCGTTGCTGCAGCTCGTGGCAATGGGGCGAGTGACAATCAACTTCTCAGCGAACGCGCCGACGGAGCTCGTTGAGCTCGGCCGCGCTTGCGTGAGCTTTGACCCATTGGCTCGACCCAGCGCTAGCGAAGTGCACTACCGACTGCAGCTCATCTTGCAGTCGTACGAGCTGTACACTGTGTAGAAGCGAGATGAGTGTTGTACTTGTAGCTAGCTGTAGCTGGGAAAGCCATCGTACTCTAGTTCAATCTCGTTCGAGTTGGCATCACCCACTGAAACTTTCTCGCGCGCGCTCAAAGCCACCGAAAGCGCCACCATGCTGATCAAACGTAGCACAGGGGCGTGCGGCGCTCCCATGCAGGCCGAAATGTTGCTGAGGATGTTGGCCGTGCATAGACCTCAATACTTTGAAGCAAATCGGACCGCTCTCAATGTCGTTGACACGGTCCGCCCGCACTTTCCAATGTCGCTTCTGTCCTGGCGTCGGGAAGTGCACGGCCTCCCCCTTCCTGCTTGTTGGCCAGTTCGGAACGCGCAGGAAGCCTCACACAGGATCTTCGCAGGTATCGCCAGGAAGAGTATCCGAGCTCATCCATAGTATTGTAGCAGCACCATGTCACTCCTCGACACGGCGGCAGGCATCATCACAGGCACGGCCGATACCTTGACCGGTACATCGAGCACGCCGGCACCCACCACTAGGACGCCGACGCCCACCACTAGGACACCGACAGCGACCACGAGAACTCCATCACCGACTACGCGTACTCCATCACCGACGACAAGGACGCCGTCACCAACGACAAGGGCTCCGACAGCCGCACCCGAAGTGGCTACTTCCGCTCCAGTGGCGACTACCGCAGCGGCGACCGTCACTTCATCCGCTTCCACGATAGAGACGTCGACGCCGACAAGTACAACCTCAGTGACGACTGCAGTGACCGCAGCGGAGTCGACGTCGACTCCAGCTTCTAGCTCGAGCTCCAGTGGAATTGCTGAGACTTCAGCGCCGGCTTCGGCCTCCGCGAATGCGAACGCTTCGACAACGGTGATCATTAATGTTAGTTCCCATTCCAGCGACAGCAATGCGTCCTCGGGGCTTACCAGTCTGGAAGAAAGTAGCGACGGTAAGCTGTTCGTGTTCTCACATTGTGTCGAGTTTGAGATAGGCTGACCCCTTGTAAATTGTTGCAGGTGTGAGCACAGGAACCGTCATCGGCATCGTCGCCGGCTCGATAGCAGTAGTTCTCCTGATCGCGGGGATTGCGTTCTGGTTGTACCGCCGCCGTAGACGGCAGAAACAGACTCCGAGGTCGCCCTCATTTGACGCGTCTTATGTCGTCGCGCCGGTCACCCTTCCCGCGGCGAACGCCATCGTGCTAGAAAGCTTCACGCCTGCGCCTGCGATCCAGGTGAGTGACCTGAACAACTTCGACAGGACCGTGAACCTCGACAGCACTGCGAATCTGGATTCCACGCTTCGTCTCGAAAGCAGTGCAGCCTCGGTGACCGCCAAGAAGTCGACCAAGTCAAGCTCGAGCTTGTGGGAGGACGAGGCCATCATGGCAGCGCGTATCCCGATGGAGAAACTTATCCACAAGGAGTTGATCAACGAAGGAGGACACGGCGCGGTGTACCATGGTCTGTACCGCGGAGAGTGCGTCGCCATCAAGGTGCTGCTGGACGAGAAGAGAAAGGACATGCGTCAGATCAACATCTTCCTCTCGGAGATCAAGCTGATGGCGACGGTGGAGCACCCTCGCATCGTGCGGTTCGTTGGCGTGGCGTGGGACGCCCCCAGCGATCTCAGCGCAGTCTCCGAATTCATGCCGGGCGGCGACTTGTTCTCGCTGCTCAGACGGTTTGACCGCGTGGAGCATCGCGCGCAAGGATTCGACGTCGACAAGGCCAAGATTGCGCTGCACGTAGCGCAGGCGCTGACGTACCTGCACTCGCTCGACCCCGTGATCCTGCACCGCGACCTCAAGTCCATGAACATCCTGCTGTCGGACGACTGGGACGCGAAGCTCACGGACTTTGGCGTCTCGCGCAAGTGGACCGTGGACACGATGACAGCGGGCGTCGGCACCAGACGCTGGATGGCGCCCGAGGTTATGATGGGCAAGCGCTACGACACGAGCGCCGACATCTTCTCGTTCGGCGTCGTCCTGTCCGAGCTGGACTCGCACCAGCCGCCGTACGCGAGCGCGATCGCCACTATCACGTCCGAGTCGGGCGAGAAGGTGACGGAGACCGCGCTGATGGAAATGGTGGCTATGGGTCGCGTCCGAATCGAGTTCTCCGGCAACGCGCCGGCAGCGCTCGTGCAACTGGGCCACGCCTGCGTCAGCTTGGACCCGAAAGTGCGCCCCAGCGTCGGCGAGGTGCACTACCAGCTGCAGAAGATCCTGCGCAAGTACCAGAAGTACACACTATAACAACTCTACAGCAACAATTAGTGATGGTTTTGAATTGGACGAGTAAAGAACGTCCAAAACGTCTAAAACGTTCTAAATACTTTAGAAGTGTCCAAAATGTCCAAAAGTGTCTAAAAGTCAGTACCTCGAACTTGATGTGCGATCTTCCCTCTTCCCTCCCTCTGTAAATCTCCCTCACTGCAAGACATCCCCCTCCATGAACACCATGCCACCCGACGGCGCTCCTGAAACTGCATCTTTGCCTGCGAACCTGCCGAACGCCTCCCCAGCGCCTATTTCCAGTCGGCAAGCGACACCAGCATCAAGTGACAACTTTAAATCGCCGCAAGTAACCACGCGTAGTGCGCAGGGGATCCGTTCCGGCTCTGGGTTGCGACGTTCTCCTCGCTACAGCCCCTACCATGGCGGAACTTCTACCTCCAGCCCGTCTCTAAGGCACATGCGATCGCCTACGCCAACAAAACGCGTTAACTTCTCGCCATCACCTTCGTTGCGACGAACGGGAGCTTCGCCAACCCGAATGGGGCGCCCTCGAGATGAAATCTGGCAGCATTACGACATTGAGAGAGAGAGCGGAAAAAACACGGTCGTTGCAAGTATTGCGGTACTTTGAAGAAAAATGGCAAGCCCAGCGGCAACCTGCTAAAGCATCTAACGCAGCCCAAGCAGTGCCCTTGTGTCCCCCGTGATGTACAAATTTCTATGCGTCCCGCACCTCCCGAGCCTGCTCAAGCCCCTGCTCAAGCCACTGCTCAGGCTCAAGAACGCGACCAGACAGTCCGATCTACTCAAAGCGGGTTGGCGCAAGACGCCTTCGAATTGGCGCTGGCGAAAGTCTTTTTTGTTTGCGCACTTCCTTTTATTCTCCTGGAGGCCCCAATATTTCGTGAATTTTTCGCTATGTTGGCACCTACAATGCAAATACCATCGCGCCATAAAGTGAGCGGAGTGTTGCTGAAACGGGTGCGAGATCAGCTTCGCCGGAGCCATGTCATCGAGCTGATCAATAAACAAGTCTACGTCTCGCTCGTCACCGACGGATGGAGTGACACCAACAGCTCGAGTATAATCAATTTTATGGTGGTTGCACCCGGGATGCCGTCCGTCTTTTGGTCGTCATGGTCTACCAGATCCGAGCAGCACACGGCAAGATATATCGCTGGCGAAATTGACAAAGTTATCGAGGAAATTGAACGTGATACTACAGCCCAAGTCGTTGGTATTGTAACAGACAACGCGCAAAATATGAGGGGCGCGTCGGCTCGAGTACAGGGCAGACGCCCAAATGTGGTGAGCGGTGGCTGTTCGGCCCACGTACTGAATTTATTGGTGCAAGACGTGTGCCAATTTCCTGCCATTAAAGCGATCCGGTCGAGAGCTGTCACCCTGACACGCTTTATTCGAGACCACCTTGCCTTACTTGACGAGTTCAAGCAGTTGAAGAAAGAAACGCGCGAATCGGGGATTTAACGCGCAATCTCGTGCTACCAATGCCGACGCGATGGTACTCAGTGCATGCCTGTATGCGGAGTGTGCTGAACAGCCAGGACATATTCGAGAAATTGTTTTTCAGTCCTGAGTACGATCGATTTCTTGATCGCTATCGTGGAACCGCGGCAAGTCGGAAGAAGCTTCGCTATATCACGGAGCTCATCCGCGATAACGGGTTTTGGAGTAGCTTGAGGACAGTAGTACGCCTTCTCGATCCCATCATTACGGCGCTCCGGGCATTAGAAACAGACAATACGTTTGTGTCGGGTGTGTATCGGTGGTGTGGTGGCGCGGCAGAACAACAGAGAAGCGCATGGACCTGCGCGAGATGGAATCGAACTTCTGAGCGACACAGTAGAGCGCATAACCTCCACCAGCAGCGCTGACAATGAGCTTCAAAGTGTATTGGCAGAGGATGAAAGCATCCTTACTGGAGATGACTACAAGAAGGTTGCAACTTTATCGCTCGTCGAGTTGCAAGACTGCTTTCGTGAAAAGATCAAGAAGCGCTGGACGTACGTGCACACCAACGCAATGGGCATTGCATTCATGCTCGATCCTGCTACGGATCTTGACGACTTTGTTGGCATGGACAGCGAGAAGGTAGATGACCAAGCCTGCCTAATGGCGGTACGTTGCGGCATCATAACGGCAGTGGATATACCTAAGCTGACCGTGGAGATTCTTGAGTTCAAGACTGAAAAACGGCGTGGTGGTGAAGCTGAGCGGGTAAAGTTTTCTGAGTCAAGTCCGCAGTACTACTGGGGCTCGAAGAGTGAGAAGAAGTCTTTCCGGTACCCGCTCCTCAAGAAGGTAGCTGATATTGTATTTGCGATTCCTACTTCATCGGCTGCGAGCGAGAGAGCATGGAGCATATTTGATCACATTCACTCCAAAAGGAGGAATAGACTCTCCGTAGAAAAGGTCGAGATGCTTGCATTCATCTACATCAATTATGGCATCATTGAGAGCGAAGAGCTCGATCTTGCGCGTCATCAATCGCGCCCAGAGAGTGTAGAAGTCGACAACTAATCTTTAATACATTGTGTGTTTGGTTTTACTTTAGGTCTTCATATACCTTCTCTTCAACATAGAACTCTTGGTGGTATTGATCTGGGCCTGCACGTAGCTGCTGGCGTACTACGCGCTGTTCTGCTGCGGCTTTCGGTTGTCTTTGACGAAGCGACGCGCTTGCTTCTGGATAAGCTCGGCTGAAGCCACCGCACAGGTCTGGATGTCCGCCTCAATATCTGTGCCTTGTCCGCCCGCAACCTGCGCTTCTCGAAGTAATGGCCATTGAGATACTTCGTCTGATGCTCGCCCAGCTCCACGTTGACGGCCAGGTGTTTGAGGTACGTCGACGGCTTGATCGCGGACTCGTCACTCGCGACCCGCTTGGTCTCTCCCTCGAGGATCGTCACAGTGCACCTCGGGCGCTTGGACGTCGTGTCGCCGACCACCTCGACAACCACAGCGCCGTCACCCACGATGAACATGCAGTGTAGCCAGCGTTTCTAATGTCGCGCTGTGCGCCCGCGGGGTAATAGTACTACTTGCTCTTCATGAGCACGAGCACGTCAGTGCCATCCTTGGCCGTGAGGACGGCCGTCAACGCCTAAGCCACGCTTGAGTATGCCGCGCAGCTTGATGTTCCCCACGACGGTGCGGTGGGTCTCCTCCTTCTGGCGCTCGGCAAGCTGCTTCACTGAGAGAGCCTCTCCGCGTCGTTGTCGCTGGCGCGGTCGCCCTGCAGCCGGTCGTCCGTTCTTCCTCGACGTCGGCCACCTTCGCGTGCTGGTGTCCAGCTCGTCTTTAGGGCGCTTACGGTGGCTCGGCTTGGCCTTCCGGTACAGGTCTAACGCACGGGCGTCTCTGTCGGTGTTGGGGCTCGTGCTCAGCAGCTAACGGAGCTGTAATTGGCATGGGCTCGTCCGCAGAGGGAATCTGCAGCGGCGTCTCGTTCGAATTGGGCACCAGCGGTGGCTTCTTCGGATGCGAAGGCGAGCACTTGGGCAGTTGTGCCTCTGGTTGAGAATCAATCCCGAGTTTTCTTTCTGACAGTTTTGGATACATTTGGATTTTGGACGGAATTTTGGACGTTTTCCAAAGTATTCTGAACTATTCTAAAGTCGTCCAAAACCATCACTACACGAGTGTGCTGCTCGTCGTCCCAAGACCGACAAATGCGCCGACCGGTCTCCTGCTCCTGCCTGATTGTGACATGGCAGTGTCACAGCCATGGGGACATTGCGTTTACGTGTTGGGGACAATCTAGACGTTCTAAAAAGCTAAAAACACTTTAGACCGTTCTAAATTGCGCTAGATCGCAATCTGGGGACCCTCCTCCCCATCTCCAGCATACTGAAAGCAAGATATTCCGGCTTTGTTAAACCACGTGCGAATTGCATAAAAGTTGGTTGTCCCGGCGATCCAAAATGCGATCTCGGAAAATCGGAAGATCTTTTGTCGCCTCCCTTAAAACTTTTTATCTATTACATGTAGGCAGGCACCCAGCCCGCCAAGGATACATCTCACTTGCTCGACTCGACCGGATGCCACACAATAGACGGAGCTGATGCATTGCCGCCAACAAGGCGATGGCGTGGGGCGATTGCCGCAAGTTCAACCCACGCAAAAACCGGCCTCTTTGCTCCACGTGTGGCTCTCGTTCGATCGCGCTCTAAGTCTAAACAGGGAGGGGCGGGTATAGTCAGACGAAGTGTAGTTCGTCATGACATCCTCCCGACCCATGTTTTGGCATTCTCAGGCTGTTTGCCAGGCCGCGTAAGCCGCGACTGACCTCAGCCTCAGTTTCCCATCTGCGGCTCCAGGCGCTCGAAGGAGAGGACCCCCCGGCAGCAGTTTAAGCTAGCGCTAACCATGACGCAACAGTGGCTGGCCGCGGCCTCCAAGGCCGTCCGCCGCAGCGTGCGCGCCAGCGCCCACTCGCGCGTGGCGCCCAGCGTGGCGCCGCGCAACGTGGCGGCCCGCTGGACGCGCGCCTTCTCGTCCACGCCGCACCCGAGCGAGACCTTCATGACGGGCACCAACAACGCCTATGTGGAGGAGATGTACTCGAGCTGGAAGTCGGACCCCAAGAGGTAACAACAACAAAAAGTTTAAGCTAGTGCTAACCCCAACTTTAAGCTAGTGCTAAACCAAGTTTAAGCCAGTGCTAACCGGTATACGCCTGTTGCAGCGTGCACAAGTCGTGGGACGTATACTTCCGCCAGATCGAGAGCGGCAGCGTCCCGGGCGAGGCCTTCATCCCCCCGCCGACCATCCAGCAGGGCGTCACGCCCGTGCGTTCCGTGGGCGGCGCCGCCGCGTCGTCCACGGCCCAGAACGACGCTCTGGGTCTCAGCTACCTCATCCGCGCCTACCAGGTGCGCGGCCACGAGGCGGCCAACCTCGACCCGCTGGGTCTGCAGGAGCGCCCCGCGCTGCCGGAGCTGGACATCCAGATGTACGGCTTCACGGAGAAGGACCTGGACCGCGTCATCGCCATCCCCAAGAACTTGTACGTCACTTGGCAACTCATTTATCTGTTTGCCTTTTGTGGGGGTGTATACCTCATTGTAAACAACCTTTTGCAGGAAGTGTGTCTAACCTTATGTGTGTTTAACTTTTATCTCTAACCAGCTCGTCGGGTGTGTCGGGCTTCCTGGAGGAGCTGTCTGACGGCAACAACAGCATGACGCTGGGCCAGATCATCCAGCGCCTCAAGGAGACGTACTGCAGCTCCATCGGCGTGCAGTACATGCACATGCTGGACCGCGACCAGTGCAACTGGATCCGCGCCAAGATGGAGCACCTGGTGCAGGACGAGGAGTCGAAGGAGAAGAAGATGCACATCCTGGAGCGTCTGGCCTTCTCCGTCGTGTTCGAGCGCTTCCTGGGCAACAAGTACAACACGACCAAGCGCTTCGGCCTGGACGGCGCCGAGAGCCTCATCCCCGGCCTCAAGTTCATGATCGACCGCGGCACGGAGCTCGGCATGGAGCACCTGGTGATCGGCATGCCCCACCGCGGCCGCCTCAACGTGCTGTCCAACGTCATCCGCAAGCCGATCCAGCAAATCTTCAAGGAGTTCCAGGGCACGCACATTGACGTGGAGTCGTACAGCGAGCCCGACGTCGAGGACTGGTCCAACGCGGGCGATGTCAAGTACCACCTGGGCACGTCCTACGACCGCGCGTACCCGGACGGCCGTCAGGTTCACCTTTCGCTGGTGGCCAACCCGTCGCACCTGGAGGCTGTGGACCCCGTGGTGGTGGGCAAGGTTCGCGCCAAGCAGTTCTACCTGGGCAACGACGATGAGGCCGAGAAGAAGGTGATGCCTCTGCTGCTGCACGGCGACGCGGCCTTCAGCGGCCAGGGTGTGGTCTACGAGACCATGCACCTGTCTGGCCTGGACAACTACGACACGGGCGGTACCGTCCACGTGGTGGTGAACAACCAGATCGGTTTCACGACCGACCCCAAGAACTCGCGCTCGTCGCAGTACTGCACGGACCTGGGCAAGGCCATGGACGTGCCCATCCTGCACGTGAACGGCGACGACCCGCTGTCGGTCGTCAAGGTGTTCGAGTTCGCGGCCGAGTGGCGCCAGAAGTGGCGCTCGGATGTGATCATCAACCTGACGTGCTACCGTCGCTTCGGCCACAACGAAGTGGACAATCCGTTCTTCACGCAGCCGCTCATGTACAAGAAGATCGGCGCGATGAAGTCGGTGCTCGACACGTACATTGACCAGCAGGTGGCCTCCGGCTCCGCCACCAAGGAGGAGTGCGACGCCATCGTGTCCAAGGTCTGGAACTTCTTCCAGACCACGTTCGAGGAGACGGAGAAGTGGGAGGACACCAAGAGGAGCGACTGGCTTGCGAACCGCTGGGACTCGTTCAAGAGCCCCAACCAGCAGTCGCGCATCCGCCCCACGGGTGTCAGCATGAACGTGCTCAAGCACGTCGGCGAGAAGATCAGCACTGTCACGCCGGGCTTCAAGGTCAACCGCCAGCTGGACCGCATTATGACGGCCAAGAAGAACACGATCGAGTCGGGCGAGGGCATCGACTGGGGTACCGCCGAGGCTCTGGCCTGGGGCACGCTGCTGCTCGAGGGCAACCACGTGCGCATCAGTGGCCAGGACGTCGAGCGTGGCACGTTCAGCCACCGTCACGCTGTGCTGCACGACCAGGAGACCAACAACGAGTACGTGCCACTGAACCACCTGGCCACCAAGACTATCCCTTCGGCCCCGCTTGAGTACAAGACCCCTGGCGATGGCTCCGTCCCGGACACGCAGGCCGAGTTCGTGGCGTCCAACAGTTCGCTGTCGGAGTTCGGCGTGCTGGGCTTTGAGCTTGGTTACTCGCTCGAGAACCCCAACGCCCTGGTGATGTGGGAGGCTCAGTTCGGTGACTTCGCCAACGGTGCGCAGATTATGATCGATCAGTTCCTGAGCGCCGGTGAGGACAAGTGGATGCGCCAGTCTGGCCTCGTGATGCTGCTGCCGCACGGCTACGAGGGCCAGGGCGCTGAGCACTCGTCGTGCCGCGTCGAGCGCTACCTGCAGAACACGGACGACGACCCGAACGTGGTGCCGCTCATGGACGAGGAGAACCGCATGCAGATCCAGCACACGAACTGGCAGGTGGTGTACTGCTCCACGCCCGCGCAGTACTTCCACGTGCTGCGTCGCCAGATTCACCGCGACTTCCGCAAGCCGCTGATCTCGGTGCAGCCCAAGCACCTGCTGCGTCTGCGCCAGGCTTCGTCCAAGCTCGAGGACATGGCCGAGGGCACGCAGTTCCAGCGCCTGATCCCGGAGGTGGCGCCGGAGAAGCTGGTCGAGGACGACAAGGTCAAGCGCGTCATCTTCTGCTCGGGCAAGATCTACTACGAGCTGGCCCAGGAGCGTGACGAGAAGGACATCAAGGACGTGGCCATCGTGCGTGTGGAGCAGATCGCGCCGTTCCCGTTCGACAAGGTGGCGGAGCAGGCCGCTCGCTACCCGAACGCCGACATCAAGTGGGTGCAGGAGGAGCCGCTCAACATGGGCTTCTGGACGTACGTGTCGCCGCGTATCGAGACGGCGCTCACGCAGCTCAACAGCGACTCGCGCCGGCCGTCGTTCGTCGGCCGCGCCCCCGCCGCTGCGCCAGCCACGGGCTACAACGCTGTGCACCAGATTGAGCAGGACCGCATCATCAAGAAGGCGTTCAAGTTGTAAGTGCCATTTGGTGCCAAAGGGAAATAACTCGGCTCGCTGGCTGGTGGCTGCAGCTCGAGCCTGCCAGGCAAAGAGGCTGGAAGTAGACCTGCGGGCCGGTAGAAGGGCTTGGCGTGTTTTGTTAGCTTTGCTGCTTGTGACCATTTACTTGCCTGATAAACGAAAAAAAAAGTAATCAAGAAGGTAAACCACACGCTCTGCTGTAGATGTTGGCATCTACGAAATACATGTCTTTAAAAAGTCTGGATAAAATCTAGATAGATTGTGGATAAATTGCCACGAATCATACTGTAGTTTTGGATTTTGGTTTTTATCGTTCCAAAATCGACTTGATCGCATCCAACGAATACCTTAACTGCTTTGTGATCCCACGGCGAAGATTCCAAGAGCATTTTGACCAGAGCGCTCTTTCGCGCTGACGGAGTCGCCAGTTAGTTAGAGGTGTAGTTTTTTTGGCAAGCAGAGTGCTTGACCTTTATCAAGTTCAAGGAGGTTGTCGGAGTAGGTCGCTTCTCGTTCACGCCGGTCTCCCTTCGGCTGAGCTAAGTGTAGTGCTTGAGACTTGTCGCAACGTAGGCGTCCGCGTCGTCTATCTCGGACGGACCCAACCTTCCTTCCCATCTTTGTGTACACATGCTTAGACGGAGATGCAGAACTGCTGCGCACCAAGCTCTTGAAAGTCACCGGAACTTTCGAAATTGAGCACACCCTCGGTACGTTCGGATCTTCTGGCACCGTGACAACGCAGTTGCCGTCGTCTTTGATTTCGCCACCACGACCGGGGAAGTTCTTGTTACGGATTTCGTATGAGTGGCAAGTGGTGAAAGGGTCAAATTCCAGTGAAGTCGCAGCGGCTTGTTGCGTCTGCAGTGCCGCGAGGGCTACGGCAGCGGGCAGGAGGTAGACGCTGGGTTTGTAGACCATGGTTGGGGCTGCTGGTTGAATACCGTGGGGTGAGGTCAACTTATTCCTTGCAAAAGGAAATTGAAAATGAACAATGTGGCACACTTCCGCACTGCAAAGAAGTCGGGATCCCTGGCTGGTTGGGAGTACCATCAACAGCGCTTGTGTCAAGGGCAACAACACCAAGCTGTTTTCTCATGCTTACTCTGGATTACACGTCTGAAGCGCTGATGGCGTGGTGGATCCGTCGAGCGAATAAGCGCGAGACATCAAACAGTGTTCTGCAGACGCTGAATACACCGAAACAAAAGTTGGATTCAGTATCCGTCGATACATTGAAGCTAATACGCAATGAGAAGTCGGATTAGCCCGGCATGGTGTGCATGAACGACCGACATGCAGGCATTTTGGTATTTCTCAATACTAGATAGTGCTTGCACTGTTATCTGAAAAAGCACCGTGGTTAGCGGCTAGACCGTCAGGTCCCCATCCGAGTTCTGTGATCAACCAAAGAGTTCATCGTAATATTCACAACTTACTATAGGGCAAGAACAAGCCTGAACATTCAAAAATGACCTGTACAGTCTGCGACAAAGATACATGTACAGTAAAGTAATCGTTTGCTATGTACTGTTGCAACTTTTGTTGAGTCATCTATGATACTACACGGATAAAAGAACGATAAGCTTAAAATTCGATGGCTGCTAGCCACTTTGTCATGCGATGCGATACGAAGGGACGACCGAGTTCTTCATCATGAAGGCGTGAAGTAGCTAGCGAATTGTTTACGTTGACTTTGGCAATAGCGATATATAGTGCGGCCGCGGTGCTCTTAGAGCAAGCTGCAACAGACCTTGCACAACTAATATCGACACTGCCACCGCCTGGTCTTCACGGCTTCCACCTCAATTCTTGCAAAATCTCAAGGTATCGAGCATTGAATACAAATACCTATCTTTGAAAGTGTACAGGGCTCGAAAGTACTGACTCGCTTTGTGTACAGGCGATCGTCGTGATCGCGTTAGGGATCACGTGATCGGGGACCGCGAGATTGTAAAATGCTTACTCCGTGGTTTACTGTACTCGATGCGTTCTGAACTGTAACAATATGTACAAAAAAGATTGGACCAACGACTCTTGCACTGATCACACCTGCGAAACATACACGAAAAAGAATGAAGACCCAGTGCAATGAAGCTCAGTATTTCGTTTCCAAGGAAAAATAAGATCCAAACCATCGACGAAATACGGATAATTTGAGAACAACTTGGATACTTTTTATAACGATAGCAGTGTGATAAAAATAGTAGCCCACTGGGTTAGTTTATTTTGGAAACTAATGCTGTGGAATAAAAAATCAAGGCCAGCGCAGGGAAATTGTTCTGGTGGGGTAGCTGAATTAGTTGGAGGCAATGATATAATCTATTCACGCGGCAGGGCTACTACAGATCCAAAGTTACCCAACATCCCACCACCAAGTTTCCATCCCTCTTCTCACAAAATATAGGTTGAAGGGACTTATTAGATTGTCAAGTACGAGAGAATATAACCGTTAGATCCTGACTAAGTCGAGCTTTTTGAACGCGTGTTCCACTGAACCTGAGTACATGTATTGGAATACCTTTTCATAATCCATTTTTCATTGTTCAAGAAATATTCCAACAACTATTAGGATACGGCCACTTAGTCATGCGATATGAAGGTTAGTTGCGAATTCTTCCCAACGAAGGCGTGAAGTAACAAATTGATTACTGCGATCGCATGTACGTTGGTTTTACAGGGAGTTGTGCTTGAGTCCATAACAAACCTAGCACGATAAGTAAAATACCATGCTGCGGTGGTAGTACAAGTGAGCGGTCGGATTTTTTGTTCGCGGGTGCTCGCGACCTCCACTGGTGTGGGAATACTTATACTTCAGAATATAGAGCTCGAAATATCGATTACTTGTGTTTACAGCAACAGCGGTGATCGCGTTAGGCATCACGTGATTGGGGATCATGCGGCTTCTCGTGTCGTAGGTTCTACGGTAAGCTTAGAATGCTAACTCTGCAGTTTACACGACGGGCTTTAAACCGTAACAATAGGAAAAAAGATCACCAACGACAGCTTGGTTCTGTATCGTGGCGATGATGACATGACGACAACTACTTTCGTGTACGACCGGCTGATCGATACTGCGTTGGTGTATGGTTCGAAAACAAGTGTAGTACGGACATCTTGGGTGACTGGCTAGAAATAAACAAATAATATACTTACAGAAAACACCGAAAGGATACGGCGACCAACAACTACAGGGTTTATCTCGAATTTACCGGGTATTGCTTTCTCGAGCTGGACAATGATTTTACTGCCCAAATTGCCAGGTACTTCCTCATGAGACTTAGATGCCCAGCTATTTCCTCACCCGAGGGAAAATGTTAGTAGTGAGGTACTTCGAAGATGGTGGGACTTCAACAATAGGCTTCCCGTGGCCTGTACGTTACTGAAGTAGTAATATACACGCAGATACAACGCCAAACACACTTTATTACGGTCAAGTTCCCGCGAAGACTTCTATTCTTGAGATACTACATAGATTACTTTACTTAGCGGTGCTTGAAAACGGCGAAAACTCTTCTGACAATGTGCATACCTTTTATCTACAACAATCCAAAATATGCGCTGGCCCAAAGAATGGTGCCATCCAGAAGTATTTTGCAAGCTGAATATTTTAAGTAAAAAAGGCAATGGCAGCATGAACAATTTAAAAGTTAAAAACTCAACATGCTATCTCTACACCGGGATGTTTTGCTCTTCCGAAGGTGTATCCCCACATTCTCACCGTTGGTGTATTCCCACAGCGTCAGTAGTGCGAATCAGCACGACACAGATTTCTCAAGCAACTTCGCCACGTTCGCGTAGCTTAGACCAATTTTGGTGACGGTGTCAGCAGGCGGCTTCCCCTGCAGGAACCAGAGGAAGTCCGGGTGGTTGCCATTGGATCCGTACAGCCATTCACCACCGATGATCTCCTCGCTCTCGTCCAATTCCAGGAGGTAATCGTAGTAGGCCCCCACCGTGAGTTTCTCGTTCGCACCGGAAGCGACCAACCCGCCATCCGCCTCCGTCTCGTTGATCCACGACAGACGCGACTTGACGTACACGATATTCGTGACGTTCGCGTTCCAGGGGTATGTCTCGAGTCCGTAGAAGGCGTTCGCAGCCTTTTGCGGACTCATAGCCGTCTGCTCGTACACCTTGAAGCCAACCACCGGCCGGTTATGGACCTCGTAGCCAGCGTCCGTGTCGACGAAGAAAGTGGTGTTCAACAGGCCGAGGAGGTTCGTGGCGGCGATGTGGAAGAACCCAGGGTTCAGGTCCCGGTACGAGTAGTCCGTGTGCCTTCCGTACTGGTCGGTCGAGTCGTTGTTGCCGTTGTAGCGGGACCCAGCGAACACGGTCGAACTTTTGGCGCCGTAGTAGACGTCCGTGAGCAACCTCTTGATGTCCTTGGGTTGGAAAGTCACGTTGTTGACCGTCACGGGGCACTTCGGCTCCTGCTCGAGAATGGCGGCGGGGGCCCATGCATGGGAAATGCCGTGCCACGTCGGGATGCAGTAGCCCGCTGTCTCGCTGCCACGCTTAGCGCCACCTTTGGGTCGTGACACTCTGCGGTCGAGGTACATTTCGGAAGGCGAGGCGAGGGGTTGATCCCATTCTGAGCCGACACACTGGCCATGAACGTGGCCACGTCGAGGCCGAAGGCCTTTGCATACTTCTCGGCTGCGCTTGGCTGGCTTGGGCTCCACTCGAAGTTGATGCCGTCGAGGTAGACTGGCCAGCTCGAGCCCGCCCACGGAGACGGATTGAACACCGCAGTGGTGGTTCTTCAGCTTGCGCTCCATCGCAGTGCCGAAATACTTCTCGAGGGTGACAATGCCGTCGTCGGAAGCCCCCTCCAGCTTGCGATGGGTACAATTGCGACTGAGAAAGTGTTGGATACAGTGCTCGCAGCTTGCTCTGTCGCAACGTACGCGTCCTCGTAGGCCTTCTTGGACGGGGTCTTCTCTGACATGACCTGCCTTCCGACGCTTGTGTACACGGGCTGAAACGGAGAGATGCAATTGCTGGAGAACAAATTATTGTCCGTCACAGGCACGGACGGAATCAAGCCCACCTCTGGCACATTCGGATCCTCAGGCACGGTGACAATGCAGTTGCCGTCGTCTTCGATATCGCTGCCGCGGCCCGGGAAGTTCTCGTCACCAATGTCGTACGAATATAGAGAACTTTAGAAACTGGAATATCTCTTGGACTTGGAACAAGGAAAATCTTAAAAAATCTGGATAAAATCCGGATAGATTACGGATAGATTACCCGACAGATGTTCCAATACTCAAGTCCAGTGGAACAACCGAAGGGTCGCGTTGTTCCACTTGAGCTTATTTTTGGATCAACCGGATTTCATACGTTTTTTGTCAATTCTTGTTCCAAAACGTCGACTTAGTTCAGCTTCTAAAGTTCTCTAATAATAAATGTCTCTGTACTTGTGGATTCTGGGGATTCCCCCGTAGGCATCGATAATTCTGAAGTTGCTCAAGATTCTTGTTGATGCGAACTGTTGGTCGTCGAGCTGTGTGTCTGACAACTGTAGATACTGTAGCAAAACAAGTACGGATATGTGGGTACAGTAGCCTACCGTTCAGATCCCAATCTACCGATAATCTTACGATAAAACAAGTCAATGGTGAGGCGTGGGCCACAAGGCCCACAAGACCCACTCCTGTAAAGCTGCCCATTCTCCATTTTCACCGACAACCATCAAAAGAACAACTTCCCCACAGTTATCATCTACGCAACACAATGAATGAAAGCTCACACACACGCTAGCCCCATGACTTCAAGACACTACGCTCGACCGGTACGCCGATGCCACACGGCTGGACTGCTCCGATTTGAGTTGTAAGAATCTCGCAGCCTGGTTGCTCCGACGCCGTCTCAAGTGTGCCTGCTGTCTGTTATAATACGGCAGTCGACGCTGCCTTATGAAACTGGGCGAGGCGATCGACGAAGGCTACAACGACGGATATTCCTCACGCGTGCCTCTCGACAACAACATTATCCTCCAGACACGACGAAATAGTGCTACTCGCAAGCTTGGCGTCAAACTGAAGATTACATTGCCAAACCGGAGAAAGTGGAGACGGCCGCGTATACAGTACTAATCGTGGCGAGCTTGAGCCCCCGAGACAACATGGATTGCTCAGAAGTACGCGATGAAATTACGGCTCTGTGGAGACTCGTTCTACATTGGATAAAACGCGGTCGCAGACTTGCGCACCCGACAAACCCACACGGACGAATAACTTCGAAACTTTACATTGTTGCGTGCAAGCACGGTGTTATTCATCAATTCGGGACGCTACAGACTTTTGAAAACTTGTAAAACTACAAAAGTCATCAAGAAGTACATTTACTGGCTGCCCACTTCGGGGACCTCGGCCTGCGAGCCAGCCGGCGGCGCAGTGGTCGAGTCCGAGTCGGTCGGCGGTGCCGTGGTCGAAGCCGGAGCCTCCGAGCCAGAAGAGGTGGAAGAGGTCGAGCTCGACGCCTGGGCCTCCGAGCCGGCAGAGCCAGAAGAAGTCGAGCCCGAGCAGGCCACCGACTTCTCGAGAAGCATGCTGACGTCAGCGTAGCTGAGACCGATGCTGGTCACCGTGTCCGCAGCGGGTTTGGCCTTGGGGAACCAAAGGAAGTCCGGGTGGTTTTCGTCTGAGTCGTAGACCCATTCGCCACCGATGATGTTTCCCTGCTTGTCCATCTCAAGGAGGTACGTGTAGTAGGCACCAGTCGTGAACTGGTTAACCTGGCCCGAAGCCACAAGGCCTCCGTCCGTGTAGGTCTCGAAGATCCACGAAAGGCGGGACTTGACGTACACGATGCTCTTGGCAGCGGCGTTCCACGGGTACTTCTTGAGACCGTAGAAGGTCTGTGCGGCCTTCTTCGTCGACATCTCCGTCTGCTCGTACACCTTGAAACCACGCACCGGCTGGTTCCAGACCTCGGCGCCGGCAGTGACGTCGGCGACGAACGTGGCGTTCAGCTTGCCGAGCATGTTGGCTGCGGCGATGTGGAAGAAGGCGGGGTTCAGGTCGCGGTAGGCCGCGTTCGAGTGGCGGCCGTACTCGTCGGGGGTGTCGGCACCACTGTTGAACCGGGTGCCGGTGAAGAGCGTCGGCACGCTGGCACCGTCGTAGATGTCGGAGATCAGAGCCTTCAGGTCCATGGGCTGGAACGTCACACCGTTGTGCGTCACAGGGCAGTTGGGCTCAGCCTCGAGAATGGACGCGGGCGTCCAGGCGTGGCAGATGCCGTACCAGGTCGGGATGCAGTAGCCCGAGGACTTGCCGGCGCGAATGGCGCACTCGCTGCCGTCCGTGAGGGTCGAGCAGTCGTCGTCCGACGAGCATTTTTTGCGGCCGCTCTGCGAATCGATACCGTTCTTCTTCGACACGGCGTCCATGAACGTCTTCACGTCCTTGCCGAAAGCCTTGGCGTACTTCTCGGCGGCGCTAGGCTGGCCCTGGCTCCACTGGACGTTGATGCCGTCCTGGTACGTGGGCCAGTACGGGCCCGGCCAGGGCGAAGGCGTGTGCACGCCCTCAGTGGGCAGGTTCTTCAGCTCCATCTCCATCTTAGTGCCGAAGTAGGCCTCGAGCTTGGCGATGTCCTTGTTGGCGTTGGCCTCAAGACGACGCTTAGTCTCCAGCTTCTCCTCCAGATCGCGGCCCGACACGGCGCTGTCACGCAGCTTGCGGGCGGCGGGCTTGCTCTCCTCCCAGCCGGTGGCGCAGTCCTTGGGTTCCTGCTTGACACCCGTCTTCACCTCCTGCGGAGCTCCCGTCGCCGGCATGTTCGAGTCGATGTAGCCGTCCTGGTTGGCGTCGACGGCCGGCAGGTTCTCGGACATGACAACCGTGCCCACCTTTGTGTACACAGGCTCAGAGGGGCCCGTGGTCAGGTTGGCAAGCAGGTCCGGGTACTCCGAAGGCTCGGGCAAGATGGTGGTGATGTCCGGCAGCGTCGGGTCGACCTGGACCGTGATAGCACAGTCCTTGTCGGCCACTACAGCACCGCGAGCCGGGAACTTGCCACTGATCGTGCCAATGGTGTCGGTCGACGTGAACGGGTCGAAGAAGATCGAGGTGGCGGCCGTGTGCTGCATCTGCAGCGCCACGGCGGCCACGGCGGCGGAAACGAGGTAGGTGCTGGGTGAGTAGACCATGGTTGCGAAGTGGGGGTTGTCCGACGAAGAGAGAGCTCAGCGCTGGACCAAGGTAATCTTCTCGCAAGCGAGCCGATTGAGGAATGAGTTTGCTGCCGTGGCACCATGCGCCGCGAGCTCAGATGTTGCTGTAGCAGCTCTCTCCCCTGTCTACGATCAACAGACAGCCCTACAGTTCTGCGTGCGAACGACATTTCGCCCCATCCATGGCTGACATCCGCGAAGTAATCATGTCCATTTGTAACCAGGGAACAGCAAGACGGAGGGAGGGTCTGTTGGAGGAACTCCAGCCTCGAGACTCGAGTCGAGTGGACGAGAGCCGTTTGGAAAGTCTTGCACAACAAGAAAAGTTCAGGATTGGTCCGGCCTTGGGCTGCACTGTGAGCAGATCCGACACCCGGCCATCCGTTGAGGCGAAACCAGCTTTGACCCTGGCTCGAACAAGACGGCCAAAGTGACCGTAGCCATTGGGCTGCATACGGAGCCTCTTCGGCGGTCGACAGCATTTGTCAGTGAAAGCGACCTGAAACATCAACGATATTCCTTGCTCACAAGCCTTAAAGGTACAGTGCGACACCGCTCGTGTTCAAGTAGGTGTCACTGCTAGATGTGAGTTCAACGATTCCAAACCCCAGGTGTCAGGGGACCTATCAATGCGATTGCGATGCAGCTCCTGGGAACCGTTTACAGTCTCGAGCGATTTTGTAGTGAACAATCTAGCGCTGCTCACTCGACCGTGTTAAATTGCGGACTTCTAGTGCACTAATTTCGTTAGACGAGCGGAAGACCATGAAGAGTTACTCTAGCCGGCAACACAGCTCTTGCTGTGCCGGGGGACACGACACACGATCTTAGTGCACAATCGGCATCAATCGCTGACGGATTTTTGGTCTGACTTTTTTTCGGACGCCAAGTTGTATTTTTACGATGGCTCTACAAGATCCTGCCCTTATTGTTTAATTTTAATTAATTAAAGGGAAAATCCGGGAATGTGATACAAAATGAAATTTTGTGCAAAAGGTGATACAAGGATTTGTGCCAAGTGCATTTGGCCATCGATAGCAGGCAGCCTGCGAATGCTATGCAAGTTGCGGATGCATCAATTGTGTCAGTGTAGCACTGGGTAAACGTGTCGACGGCGGCGCCGGTGTAGGCATCGCCCTCTGGTGATAGATGTACTGCCTAAGTACGGCGGGCTTCTCTGCCGCTTGAGCGACACTGCCCGCGCTGCATGAAGCATTCGCCGACGGAATGGATGCCTTACAGTAAGGCCATACTCCTCATGCCCCCGCTGGAGGTAAGAATATCGCGGCCCAATGCTCTAGGAAATGCTGCTGAACCTGAGAAATGTGCTCTCGTTACAAATCCTTGTATTACCTTTTGCACAAATTTTCGTTTTGTATCACATTCCGGAATTTCCCCTTAATTGAAATTATGGACGAAGAACAAGTACTAATGCAATAGTTAGTGTACTCAAAGCACAATATGACAAACATTTGTCCAAATGGATAAATAATATACCTTCGGTGCGCCAGGTACCCTGTACTACGACAACTTGAAACGCTTTCTTGACCGGACTGTTAAATTTTCGAATATGGACGCATACGGCGAGCAAGGACCGCTTTTTTTAGTGTAAGCGTATCGCTCTTTTTATAGTTCGCATGTGGGCGAAAACGCTCTATTTGGACACCGCATCTTCGAGCACAAACGGTTTTTCCGACATAAATTGATGCATGTCGTCGCTCGTGCGCTTCAGCCCGATCCTTCGACTCCATGTTGCCTCCACGCGGAGGTCCGGAGGTCCTGCAGTCACAATGAGGTTGTTACAGTACAGTGCATGGAGTTAATTTTCTCGTTGGGTCTCGTTGGGCAATCTCTAAACGACCCTGACCTGATAAGATCAGCGGCACGTCACTGCCGTGACATCACATGTCAATTTCAGTTCCTGTACGCACGAACGGGGCTCCGGATGCATTTCGTATTATGGGATGTTTTGTAAGTGCAGCCGCGTCATGGGTGATCTTACCGCTAACAAAGCTAAACAAAAGTGCACCACTGAACTCGGAAAAGTTACTATATGCTTCCAAAAGAAAGAACTGTGCTGCTAGTATGTAGTGGCAATGGAAATGGGTATTTAGGCACTTATTTCGGAGCCTGCTGGAAGCTGGCGCTTTGACGTCTAAGTGAGTTACCCTGAACTATTCCTGATTGATCGGTTTCCCTTCATGAGGTCGTGGTGAGGCGGCGGTTTGAGGGGTTGCGGTTGCAGAGGTTAATCGAGAGTTCCATTAGGGGGGGGCTTACTAAAGCTACGTGACAAAAATACTAGAGCTACTTGGTGGTTCCCAGATTTTGGTACACCATTCGGGAGCTCTAGCAGTTCTGAAGCAGAAGAATCTTCAGTGCCCAGGGGGCTCTTGCCATCCTGCTTGCACCTTGACAGCGATACTTGATGCCCACTAGTTTAATATATATATATATATAAAAGACTAGTTGATAATGTTTTCCCGGTGAGCGAGCGGAATGGCTTTAGTCACAGCGAAACTCACGAAGGAATCAGGCGGCGTGTTTGCTTGTCGTGTGCCTTGGCGAATTGTTTTACGAAATCGTTAGCCCAAGCAGGCATTTGTGTTCTACAGCAACCGACTGGAAGTACCAAAATCTGGGTAACACCAAGTAGCTCTAGTCCTTCTGTCACGTAGCTTTAGTAAGTATCTCCATTAGGGGGGTGACTTAGCGGGTTCCAGGGGATGTGGTGATGGAGGTAATCGAGGGTCGGAAATAGAATTACGTGGCTTTTGTATCGGAATCGCTCCGGGCGAGACTCGAACCCTCAGTGGAACGCTTGATCTGCGTGGGCCTTACCCACAGGGACACTTGGAGCCCCGCCTTGGAGTTATTGATACAGGGTGCCACGGTGTTTTATCCTAATTTATGTTCAGAATATTCTAGATTATCCGGATTTTCTGCAAACTCGCAACTCGAAAAGTAGATTCGACTCTTCAAGAACATACGCAAATGTATCGAATGACAATTAAAAGCTGTATGGCGTTTAGTTGTCTACATTTTTCTTCTTTTATCTGTGCCGGACGATGTTGTATTCAGCTACATTTTCAAGTTCCAGTTGCTGGTACGATCGCCGATTCCCAGACCACTTAGTGCTCCTCTTGCTGGTGCTGGTGGTGGCGGTCATGGTGGTGGTGGTTGTGGTGGTTGTGGTGGTGGTTTTGGTTTTGGCTACCAGTAGCCGGCGTTGACGGGTCGGCGCTAGTTGTCGTAGCAGCCGGTGTCTCCGTAGCAGGGGTCTCCGTGGCCTCACTTCCCGTGTTGGAAGAAACTGAGCTCGTGGCCGGCACATCCGTGGCCGATCCCGTACCAGAAGTCGAAGCAGCGGCAGAAGGCGAAGCGAGTGTAGAACCCGCAGATCCAGCTGAGCCAGCAGCCGAGTCCGAGCAGGCAGCCGACTTCGCCAGCAACATGCTCACGTCGGCGTAGCTCAGTCCGACGCTGGTCACAGTGTCCGCAGCGGGCTTGGCCTTGGGGAACCAAAGGAAGTCCGGGTGGTTTTCGTCTGAGTCGTAGACCCACTCGCCACCGATGATGTTTCCGGCGTCATCCATCTCCAGCAGGTACGTGTAGTAAGCACCAGTCGTGAACTGGTCGACCTGGCCCGAAGACACGAGGCCACCGTCCGTGTAGGTCTCGAAGATCCACGACAGACGCGTCTTGACGTACGTGATGCTCTTGGCAGCAGCATTCCAAGGGTACGTCTTGAGGCCGTAGAAGGTCTGCGCGGCCTCCTCCGTCGACATCTCCGTCTGCTCGTACACCTTGAAACCACGCACCGGCTGGTTCCAGACCTCGGCGCCGGCAGTGACGTCGGCGACGAACGTGGCGTTCAGCTTGCCGAGCATGTTGGCTGCGGCGATGTGGAAGAAGGCGGGGTTCAGGTCGCGGTAGGCCGCGTTCGAGTGGCGGCCGTACTCGTCGGGGGTATCTGCACCACCGTTGAAGCGCGAACCAGTGAACACAGTGCCCACGCTGGCTCCGTCGTAGATGTCCGAGATCAGAGCCTTCAGGTCCATGGGGTGGAACGTCACACCGTTGTGCTTCACAGGGCAGTTGGGCTCAGCCTCGAGAATGGACGCGGGCGTCCAGGCGTGGCAGATGCCGTACCAGGTCGGGATGCAGTAGCCCGAGGACTTGCCGGCGCGAATGGCGCACTCGCTGCCGTCCGTAAGAGTCGAGCAGTCGTCGTCCGACGAGCATTTTTTGCGGCCGCTCTGCGAATCGATACCGTTCTTCTTCGACACGGCGTCCATGAACGTCTTCACGTCCTTGCCGAAAGCCTTGGCGTACTTCTCGGCGGCGCTAGGCTGGCCCTGGCTCCACTGGACGTTGATGCCGTCCTGGTACGTGGGCCAGTACGGGCCCGGCCAGGGCGAAGGCGTGTGCACGCCCTCAGTGGGCAGGTTCTTCAGCTCCATCTCCATCTTAGTGCCGAAGTAGGCCTCGAGCTTGGCGATGTCCTTGTTGGCGTTGGCCTCAAGACGACGCTTAGTCTCCAGCTTCTCCTCGAGGGCGCGGCCAGACACAGCGGCCTCACGCAGCTTTGGGGCGATGGGAGCGCTTTCCTCCCACCCGGTGGCGCAGTCCTTGGGGCTCTTGATGTCTACCTCACCCTGCACCGATCCCGACTGGGGAGCAGGCGTGACGACGCCGGTCTTGACAAGAGGTTCATTGGTGCTCGTGGACGGAGCAGCCGTAACCATGGACGTGCCAGTCTTGGTTGCAGGTGTGGTCGTGCCAGGAAGCGGGGCGTCGCCGGCCTTGCTCTTAGGCGTGGCCTTGCCAAGGTAGCCCTCCAGCCCAGCAATGGTAGCGGGGACGGGCTTCGCGAGCACAACCGTGCCCACCTTCGTCGACACAGGCTCGACCGGGGCCGTAGTCAGGTTACTCAGCAGGTCCGGGTAGGTCATCGGCACCGTCGAGATAGTGGTAATGTCCGGCAGCGTCGGGTCCACCTGCACCGTGACGGCGCAGTCCTGGTCGGCCACATCAGCGCCGCGAGCCGGGAACTTGCCACTGATCGTGCCGACGGTGTCGGTCGACGTGAAAGGGTCGTAGAAGAGCGAGGTAGCAGCCGTGTGCTGCATCTGCAGCGCCACGACGGCCACGGCGGCGGAAACGAGGTAGGTGCTGGGCGAGTAGACCATCTTGTCCGAACAAGGTAGAGCTTAACGCAGAGTCGACCACGAACGGAAGCTGTGAGGTAATCTTCTCGCAAGCGAGCAGATTTAGGAATGAGAGGTGTGAGGGCCGAGCGATACAAGCGTGCTACAGTAGGGCGTTGCTCCAGCGTGCGCACTGGGAGGCCTCGCGGATGCTGCACTTTGCACACCATCGTGAACAGGTATCTACGAAGAAACCGTGTCCATTTGTAACGAGGTCTTCAAGGTTGGCAACCACTACATGTACTGTAAAACATTAGCATCCTCAGGATCTCCGTAGAGAAGCGCCCGCTCGACAGACAAAGGGCATCCTGTGGTCTCACCGAAAGGCAACACGTTGTACGAACACGTTCGTACATTTCCGGTAAACGAAAAATTGGCGTACGCTATATCCGGATAGAGCTCTTGAGACGGGACCCACGCAAAAGAATCAAAATCTGGGAGGTCTTCTCGCTGAGACCACCGCCATCTTCGCCGATACAGTAGTGTATTTGGTTAACGTCGTCGCCGAAGATAAGTGTAAAGTTCGAGCAACATTAGAGCAACATTCTAGTAACATATGACTATTGTGAAAGAGCGTTTGATAAAACTGCTCGCAGCACCACGCCGACAATGGAGCGTGGGGCAGATGTCGAAGCCATCGTGGACTTGACGGAGAGCGAGTTGGGGCCTTCTTCTAGAAAACAAGATTCTTCAGCCTGTGCGAAATTCAACACCTTCTTGAAAAAACACGTAGACACCAACCTGACTATGGAGACGCTGAGGGCAGCACAGGTCACAAAGGAAATGCTTGGTAAGCTCCTTACCTTTCTGTTCAATGATCCTGACATCCACTGGCAAACATCGATGAACTATCTGAGCTCTATCAAGAGACAACTGGAGGAGAAAACGGGAACGGACCTGTTCCGCAGTGACCCCGAGTGGTATCGGCGTTGCCGACGCCATTTGCAAAAGCAGTATCTCATGCTTGCCATCTCGGAAGGCAAAAAGCTGAAGAACCAAGCTCCACCCATGACAATTGATGATCTTCGCTCAATATCAACCATACTATTTCTCAACGACGATAAGAAGGCGCTACTCGACCGCACTCTTCTTAACAACCAGTGGCTTGCAGTTGGTCGTAGCTCCGACGTAGGAATGCTACACTTTACGGACTTGCACTGGCATGGCAGTTTTCTTCTCATTGATCTGACACGGTACGTGCATATACTTTGGCTTTAGCATTGTAATAAGTAATTGACCTGTGTGCTGCTTCAATAGCATCAAGGGGCAGCAGCAACAGACTATCTCAATTTTTTGCTCTCCGATTTGCTGGAGCATCGATCCCTTTCACGCGTTGGCTTCTCAGCTGGTTGCTGACCCATACAATGCCTCGCCGCGTGTGTTCTCGCAAGTGACTGAAGCTACAACAGACGAGCGTGTGGCTGCATACATTAATCGAGTGTTAGAATCGGAGTATCAGTACGACACAAAGCGAGAGCTGACGCAAAGCCTACAGTCACACTCAGCGCATCGAGGTGGCGCAGCGCATGCAAGCTCCAACGCTAGCGTCAACCTGGCTGATTTGGCCCACCGGGGGCTCTGGTCCATGGATGGAATTGCTACCTTAATCGAATACATATCGCCAACGGCGGCTAGCAGCCAGAACGTTGCAAAGGTGCTCGGAGGGTGGGCGGACACAAAGCAGGCTGGTCACCCGCCTACGCTTGCCTGTTTCGAAAAAGAATCACAGCAGACATTCACAAGGGTCAGTACATTAGCTCAAGCACTACGGTTGCTTCACTTCTCCAAGATTGCACCGAAAGGGCTTGACGAAGCTGAAGGGTAGGCATCTCTCCGATGTTCTCGTCCAGTTCTACACAGAAGGCCTGGGTTCTATTCCAAAGGAACGAGGAAATCGCGGGCAGAAGGATTGCCTTCGAGCTGTTAAAATCGTTGCCTACGTTGCCGACTTAGCCAGCATCCCACCAGTTCCTGCATTATCGCGAGAGGTGGACAGGGTTCAATGGGTATCTGCAATGAAAAACATGGCAAGTCAGTGCGAAACAGTGTTAGTCAATGGCTTTACCAAAGCTGCTGATGCAAAAGAAGGAACACAGCGCAAGCGCCGTCGCTGTGAAAAACTTACCGGTATAGTCAAAGCCTGGGGTGAGCTAACTGATCAACAGCGGGCGGCTTTTCACTCACTACCGCGTATCCGATTCTTAGCAGCATGAGAGAGATAGTTGGAGGTCTCTTGGTCAAGTTGGGATTACACAATGCATATGTAACTTGAATACACGTCATGCCACCTTCGATGCACCACTAGCTCCCGAGAGCACCACCAGCTTCAACGACATGAGCATCGCCAGATCGGAGTGCACCACGAGCTCCAAAAACAACGCTGCATCCGCGAGCACCACAGACTAATTCCGAGAGCGGCACGAGCTCGGAGTACCCCACGAGGTCTGACAGCAGCACGATCTCCAGGAGCAGTACGAGCTCCAAGTGCGCCATGAGCTGGGAGGGCAGCACGAGCTCCGAGTGCGCCATGAGCTCCGAGTGTGCCATGAGCTTCGAGGGTAGTACGAGCTGCGAGGGCAGCACGAGCTCTGAGAGTACCACTAGCTCCGAGTGCGACATGAGCTACACGAGCATCACTGAGGCCACGAGCACCACCGAGATCACACCCACGACCATCTACATGAGCCCCACCAGCTCTGTGTACACCACGAGCGAGCATCGAGGTCACCACGAGCACCACTGAGTAACGTCCGCGAGCGCCACCGAGTCCAAGAGCGTCACTAACTGCACGAGCACCACCACGTCCGCGAGCCCCGCAAAAACTCCAGCTCCGAACGCATCACCACACCACCAGCGAGTCTGGGAGCACCAACAAGAACATGAGCGCCACGAGTCCACGAGCACGCCAACTATAAAGCCACCCACCATCTCCTCAAGCGCCACCGAGTCTGCGAACACCACCAGGCCCGAGAGACAGCACCGAGTCTGCGAACACCACCGAGCCCACCAGTGCCCCACTGTGTGAGCCGCCTCCTCTTCCTTGCTGTGGTCAGTCCCTTCCTATTTTCTTTTTCAGCCAATCCCAGCTTCGGGACGAAGTTACTGGGGGTACGAATATCCAACTATAGTTTATCCAAGTGTACACGAGCCGCCAAATGTAACCACTATCTTCGGCCGCGTTTTGATGTTGTGCAGGGGCCGAAGTTAAGGCGAAGATAGGCGATACAGTAATAAGGTCGGCCCATGTAGCGTTTATTATTGTCCCGGACACCAAACCTTGGACGGACTTTGAGTAATAATTAGGGCTACTTCCATGCATAAAACCTATAACGATAGTTAGATATAAGGGGTAGAATCGGGCGTAGATTCCGATTTTGCGGTCTATTTTAGCGTATGTGAACTCCTTCCCGTTCATTTCGGCTGTTGGAAAATACTTCAATTTCTTGCAATTTTGTTTGCAATTGAAAGCCTGCCACGTAGTTGTCTTACAGCTACCCAATTGGCCAAATCAGGATAGCAGCTGGGGATAAGCTCATAATCACGATAAAATACCACCATCTCGTCATTTATCCTACATGTTATCATTTGACAGCTGGTGTTAGAAACCTCGCACAACATATATGTAGTGCAAGGTCAAATCCTCTTTATCCATAACACTAGTTCCCAATACTGTAAAATTCAATATATTATCACTGCGACTAGCTAAACGTTAAATCGATATGTAACAGCAACTGGGTCTGGAGCACTGGTTCCACCACACCAGCAACTCTCTACACAAAGGCCAGAGCTTCGTCAAGATGCTCCTGAAGTTTGAGCGTTTCAAACACAGTCAAACAGAAATTATGAAGGTTTCAAATTTGAAGCATGAACCTTGGACGGACTCTCGTGGCAATAATAAATTACCGAACCAATTTTGAATATAACAATCGAGTTATGGGCGTGAACCTAGTGCTATACAAAGGAATAGACGCGTATCTTTCCATCGAGGGCGGCCACAGCATCATGGGCCAAGTGATTGCGAAGTTTCGGTCGGTCAAAAACCATCAAATCAAAAATCAATTCTCCGTCCAAGCCTTTTTGGCCGGGACAATAAAGAAGGTCACGCGGCACGCTACGCGCAGTAGGGTATGCACAGCCCACACATCCTGTCGCTCAAGCCTAGACTACATGTACGTAAAGGTGGTTCAAATTGGATTGGGATTGGATAGACTTCGATCCGTTTCCCACCGCCTTGTACAGCTTGCGCTAGGCAAAACACTTCGTGTAGAGTCTACACTGTAGACGGCGTAAATTGCGCAGTTGGTATCCATAGATACGCTTTGCGTCCTCTATATGCACGAGTAACGCGTTCACGAGCTTCACGAGCTTATACAGTTAAGTAACGTATCTGTACTAAGTACATAATACAGTACATGTCATAAACTGTAGCCCAAGCTGTGCCGGGGGTCGTCACAATCGCTGACAGCGATTCGCTGTGCGTGATCATATTGGCGAAGTTGATGTCTTGGCAGAGTCAGCTAAGTTGGCTGACTCTCTTGGAACTAGAAGTCATGTGACCGTATTTGTAGTACAATTGCAGTTGCCAGGAATCTTTCTAACTAAGCTTATTGTACATATTGCGTGAATCTCGGATACTTTTTGGCGAGAGCGATGATCTCCACTCGAAAGTATCAATATAGTAGCTAATATACAGGCTAGCTTCCAGACGATAATATCGTCTGGAAGGACTATCCGCCCTTGTACCTGGATTTTGCTGTTTGCGCCGCCCCACAGGACCGTGCTCTCCTCTACGGATTGGGAACGTTGAAGGAAGCAATCTTAAAAATATATATATATCGATGCAAGTGTATTCACAAACAACCCGGGTTTTCTTTATTTTGTCAAGTCGAGGAAAACAGCTAAACTAGCACGACTTGTTGAACTCGCAGCCCAATTAGGCAGTGCACGCTGCCGATTTCTTCAACAGCATGCTCACGTCAGCATAGCTCAGTCCGACGCTCGTCACCGTGTTCGCGGCAGGCTTGGCCTTCGGCAGCCACAGGAAATCCGGGTGGTCGTCGTCCGAGCCGTACACCCACTCGCCGCCAATGATCTCGCCAGCGTCGTCCAGTTCCAGCAGGTAGTAGTAGTACTGGCCGGTGGTGAACTTGTCGATCTGGCCCGACGACACGAGGCCACCGTCCGTGTACGTCTCGTAGATCCACGAAAGGCGGGACTTGACGTACACGAGGCTCTTGGCGGCAGCGTTCCACGGGTACGCCTCAAGGCCGTAGAAGGTCTGAGCACCCTCCTCCAGAGTCATCTCCGTCTGCTCGTACACCTTGAAACCACGCACGGGCTGGTTCCAGACCTCAGCGCCGGCCGTCACGTCCGCGACGAACGTCGAGTTGAGCTTGCCCAGGATGTTGGCCGAAGCGATGTGGAAGTAAGCCGGGTTCAGGTCACGGTAGGCGTTGTTCGAATGACGGCCGTATTCATCAGTAGTGTCAGTGCCGCCGTTGAAGCGCGCACCCGTGAACACAGTCTGCACACGAGCGCCGTCGTAGACGAGGGAGACAAGGGCCTTCAGGTCCATAGGCTGGAAAGTCACACCGTTGTGCTTCACGGGACACTTTGGCTCAGTCTCTAGGATGGCAGCCGGCGACCAAGCGTGGCAGATGCCGAACCACGTCGGGATGCAGTAGCCAGAGGTCTTACCCGTGCGAATAGAGCACGAGCTGCCGTCCGTAAGAGTCGAGCAGTCGTCGTCCGACGAGCATTTTTTGCGGCCGCTCTGCGAATCGATACCGTTCTTCTTCGACACGGCGTCCATGAACGTCTTCACGTCCTTGCCGAAAGCCTTGGCGTACTTCTCGGCGGCGCTAGGCTGGCCCTGGCTCCACTGGACGTTGATACTGTCCTGGTACGTGGGCCAGTACGGGCCGGCCCAAGGCGAAGGCGTGTGCACGCCCACCGTCGGGAGGTCCTTCAGGGTCATCTCCATCTTGGTGCCGAAGTAGGCCTCAAGCTTGGCAATGTCCTGGTTGCCGTTGGCCTCGAGACGACGCTTGGTCTCCAGCTTGCGAGCGGTCTGCGCGTCGTCCCAGCCAGTGGCGCAGTCCTTGGGGTCGCTGAGTCCAGGCTTGCCCACCTTTCCGTTGGTGTCCGGGATGTTCGCAGAGATGTAAGAGTCCTGCTCCGCGTCGGTGGCAGGGGCGTCCTCCTTCAGGATGGCCGAGCCCACCTTCGAGTACACGGGGTCGGCCGGGGCCGTGGTCAAGTTGGCCAGCAGATCCGGGTACGTAACGGGCACGGGCGAGATGGTGGTGATGTTGGGCAGCGTCGGGTCAACCTCGACCTTGATGATGCAGTCCTGGTCGGCCACATCGGCGCCGTACGCAGGGAACTTGTCCGTGATCTCGTTCGTGGTGTCCGACACGGTGAACGGGGTGTAGTACAGCGACGTAGCGGCCGTCTGCTGCATCTGCAGCGCCACGGCGGCCACGACAGCGGAGATGAGGTACGTGCTGGGCGAGTAGACCATGGTTCCGAAAGTAGACTGGTTAGCGTAGACGGTAGAAGCTGGAGGCGTCAACCGGAAGTAATCTTCTCGCGGACGAGCAGATTGGAGAATGAGCTGGCCACGCGGTGGATTGCCAGCCACGATAATACCAGCCAGCTCGCCTTCCCGCCTGCCCACCTCCTGTTGCGCGCTATGACGAGCTGAGCTCTCCATGAATCATGGACCATGATGCGTTTCAATGCCGTCGCCGGACGATTGCCGGACATACGGTGTCACTCCATCTGCGTGCACACAACCTAATTGAAACCTAAGTATGTGAGCACTTGCTGGACGTATCTATACGCGGTTTCCGCATAACATACGATGAAGTTGGTTTATGCTTTGCAACTGCGGGCGCGCCCCGCCTCAGCCTCCACTGACTGCTGTATTTTTACAGTCATGTCGAGCAAGCTGGCTTGCCATTTATCCCGCACAGATGCATGTAAATTTTCAATTGTCCGCGCGTCCATAGTTTCTATTATGCATGACCACCGTGTAGCAACTGTCTGTACGCTTCTGGCCGAGGTTTAAGAAAGGAAACAGTTCCTGACAAGATGATCGGACAGCAACACGCACCCTTTCGAACGGCAACATTAGCGTGATGTCCTAACTGAAGGTAGCCGGGCATAGAGCGTTCGTATGCTCAATTGGCGCCGACAATGAGGTCAGTGACTGACCGGACTGACTCAGTCCACCAAAGCGGACAGACTGCATGTACGTGTACAGTACAAAACCCCCGTCTCAACTTGACTCGGCAGGCTCGTGGTATGGAGCTTTCCGCAAACGACAGGTTCATGGAGTTGAAGCCTAACATGTAAGGCATACTGAACTTGTAGTAAGCTTACTGTACGAAAGGAGTGTATTATACCAAGCCATATAAAAATCGTAGCGGCATACAGTACAGTAGCTGTGTTCTGCTCTTTTGCTACTGAAAAAAGCGTGCGGAGATTCAATCTTCAAAGGCGTCAACTGTGCAGTCGCATCACAGAAAATGTTGAGCTGTCAGGAAAGTTGTAAATACAGTTTTCCAGATGCAAGTGTATAACTCGAACACCCGACTCGAGTGTCCGCACCCGTACGTGCGATCTTGCATGTATGCAAATATCCTGGGCGATCACCGAATCTCAGTGTTGCCCGTGCTGTACTGTATCTGTATAGTCGTTGCTTCGTCCATCCGCTGCAAACTTTGCACTATTTTGGTTACCCGTTAGACGATAGATGTACTAGAGAACTTTAGAACAAGGAAAATCTGGATAAAAATCCGGATAGATTACGGATAAATTACCAGGGGATGTTCCAATACTCAAGTTCAGTGGAACAACGCGACCCTTCGTTGTTCCACTGGAAAATGTTTTTAAAAACAGAAATGACTAACGCATTTTACTAAATATAAGCTGGTCTTCTCATTCCTGTAAGCCCCTGCGAATCGAACGATTCTGGCGAGGGACTTGAATCCGGGTAAGGAGTTGTATTTCATACATTAAGGATTGTTCTATACTAAATAAGGTCTACTTGTGCTCGAGTGCATTCTACTAAACGCTAGCGAATGATCGCCTCGCTCGTTGCAAGAACCTCGAGAGTTGATTCGTCTGGAAGAATTGGCACCGTTCCATTCGAGCAGGTCGCTGAGGAGCTGGACCAGTTTGAGAATGACAAGAAGTTTGTTTGATTCAGAGAGAGTCACTGAACCACGGTGCCTAGACGTTTATATCGAGAATCTTCTGGGTAAGAGGTGCCACGAGTACAGCAGCCTGGTCGTTAGTAATTTAACCTCTGTGTGTAATTACTGGAATAGCGAACAAATTTGTACAAAAAAATAAAAGCTTACTTGAATAATAATTATGCCGAATAGTGACTGGTCAACCCATTCGTGGCCAAACGTTAATATTTATTAATATGATTTAAAAGGCCCCTCATTTTACTCCTGAATAGAATCTGGTATAAACTGTTCATTTAAATAAAAAACAATAGTGAGAGCACTAATGAAATTAGAAATTTTTAATATTATGTTATCAATAATAATAATACCAAAATCATATCAGAGAAGAAGCTGGAACATCTCTTGGATTTGGAACAGGGAAAAATCAAACAAATCTGGATAAAGTCCAGATAGATTACGGAACAGATGTTCCAGTACTCAAGTAAGGGTCTCGTTGTTCTACTAAAACCTATTTTTGAACTCATACATGCCCTGCATTTGTGATAAGGTCATGATCCTTTGGTAGGGAGTTGTGATACGAATCTATCACTGATGCCGAGACCTGATGATCCATGACACTTTCACTTGGATTCAGTATGGTGCGACATACATGTGGAAGATTAACGGCAATTGGCGATAAACCAAAAGACCACGCACGACGAGAACGATGATGCAGACGGCGTGATTTCTGTTACCGGGGCCTTTGTGGTGGCCTTCAAAACATCGTGGGCGAGGCGAGGGCGGCAGCGTGCGCCAAGAGCGGCGCCGCATCAGCGGTGCGGGTAGTGACAAAGTATGGCTGCAGCTGCCTACTCTGTGGCGCCAATTCCTCGTGGGGGACATCACCAAGGACTGGTCCGACTTCTTCGAGCTGCTCTTTCTGCAAGAATCAGTGTTAATTTATGAAATTAATTTGGAGCAAGAAAATCTGGATAAACGCCGGATAGATTACGGATAGATTACGGATAAATTACCATCGAATGTTCAAAACCTCCAATCCAGTAGAAAACGCGACCTTTCGTTGTTCCGCTGGAATACCAACTATGTTTTTGGACCAAGTCTTTTTCCAAACCTTGACCAGAAACTATTTTAATAGTACTTTATTAAAATAAAGTTCTCCGTTGTTGTACTAGAGATTGCCGTCAGCCTACTTGCTGTCGGGGCGGTCCATGTCCGTCGTGTACTCGGCTTGTGGCGTGTTGATGTAGGTCTTATCTTTCTTGCCGTCCTCTATGAACTATGACACGAGAAGAGCGGCTGAAGGAGAAGAATACAGTCCCAGCGACTCTTACCAGTCCGACCAGGGGATATTTATCAAAACCCCAAACGAACAGGTCACCATTTATCAAAACCCCACACAATAAGGATAAGGTGCATTCATTGGCTAAAATGCAGTCAAGTGCATTATGGACAGTAACGTACCGTGGTATCATAACTCGGTAGTGTTAATCCACAGACACTATGCTGTCATAACTCGCTAAGGTATTATGCTGCGGTTCTAGTGCCCTTCGAGCTGGTGGTGCAATAACCTTCTCTGCTTCATTCAAACCTTCTACAACAATAATTCTACAACAATAATTAAGAAAAAACCTCCTTGCAATAACAATCTGAATCAAGACAGTGTCATTTTATTTGTAGGTGCTTAGGAACAGTTAGAGGGCCTGATCGTCCCGGACATCGCGTGCGGTCTCCCACGTTGCGCTTATAACCACAACACACATCCGAACTTGCCGACAACTATGGTACCCGATCTCGAATCGTCGATCGACGACAGCAACACTACCGAAGTGCTGGAGTACTCAGACGAGGGTAACAGCACCGATGATGGAACCGACAGCAGCACTGAGAGCGTGGAGACCGTGCCAGCCAGTAGGAGCAGTGATGAGTACTACCCGCCCCTTACCTGAGATGCCGTTCCTCTCAGCGCGCCACCTCCCCCAACACCAGCAACATTCATGCCGCCGCCGGCTTCGCCGGGCCAGCCCGAAACTGGCAAAGAATTAGATTTCTACCTCTAGTTCGGAGTTGATGCCGACGATACTGCTCTATCCGTCCTTTTACCTGTCGTTGACAAGCTCACGTACACCACATCGCATATTACGACACGTTATGTGACGCTGCACAAGCTCTTCACAGCTTCAACATTTTCGTCAACATGTATCACACTCACACCTATCTCTCTTTGTGTTGGGAAAGCTGTACCAGTGTCGCTCGCATGTCGGCTGCCATCCTCGACTCAAACTTTCAACCCACCGAGTAGATGCTACTTCGTTCCGCTACCAACCCATACAACGAGTTGCTTGTGCTCGAGGAAAACACGAACTGCCGATGGCGCAGCGCCCTAGCCTGCGGCGCGCCCTGTCAGAGTCCGGCCGCCTACTTTTGGAAATCTCTGTTTCAACAACTCGAAGCACCCGTTTGCTACGAAAGACGTAGAAACATGCAAAGCTAGCCTACGATAACAACTCCGTGAAGGAGAAGGCAGTACCGCATCTGCGTTGGCTGCACGCCGTTCGTTCGCACAAACAATTATGAGGTCTTCCTAAACGCGTAGTTCGATCTTCGAATTTCGCGGAGCCGCTTCGCCACATACGCAGCTTTGGGGGTATCGAAGGCGGCCGCAAATGACAGACTATGTGTGTCATGTAACCCCCCCCACCCGATCTCGTACCCACGTACCCCGCAATAATTTTGATTTTGTTGGACGCGCGATGATGATGCTTCGAATTCAGACGCTTCGGAGCAAGACTCCCTCGGCGACGGCCGTAATGACCCCCCGTGGGGCTAGATCATGACAACCAGTCAGTTTGCCCACACCCGGCCGGACCAGCTACGTGCGGCAATGTCGCGTGTTGACCTCCATCAGCAGTATAAGAACGAACGGTGACTCTTGGAATGTGCAAGACGAGGTTACGGCAGTTCATAGATGCTACCGTATTTCGCATGTAGAAAGCTGCACATGATGTTCACAACAGAAAACATACCTTTAAAAAACGATGTGCATCAAAGTATGTATTGTAGAAGAAAGCTACACCACAGCTTCGTCAAGAATGACATTGCGGTCGAAGTCTTAAGTTTGGTCGACCGCCTTGGCCACTGGCCCTACTAGCGATAGGTTCTGCAGCTCTGCCACCAGCGACGCGGCGGCGAGGCACTCCTCGTTGAGGTGTAAGTCGCATTTCTTGTATCCATTCGCGATGGTGTCGGAGCTCAGGCTCTCCCAACTAGCGCGAATCCAATGGCACATCCCGGCGCGGCCTGGTGGAGTCAGCTTAAACTTGGCTTCCGCGTCGCGCGGCTGCATCAGTTGCCGCTGGATGTCCTCGAGCCAAAACCTGCGCAGCCAAGTCTTGAACGGATGATTCCATGCTACGTCTGCAGGCTGGCAAACAGACGTAGCATGGGGAGGCACCTTCAGCAGCACCACCCTAATAGATGCAGCGTAAGCCAGCACTTCAGCGGTCCATGGCCGCTGAAGTCATCCCAGAGGAGCAGCACGGGCTCTGCATGCGACGTGCGGTGACCAAAGTGAAAATGTAGGAACCTTAGCGAAAGATCACTGTTCCACCAGCCTAAAAAGAAAAACAATAATAATAAAAAGAAAATGAGATAAATCATTTTGAGCAAGTAAAAACAAGAAGCGTACCTTTGCCGTTGGCGTAAATCTGCAAACCGGTTTCAGCTTTCAGCTTTCAGCTTCCTGATCTCTGGTCACGTTTGCGTGCCAAAGCCACATCGTTTTTCGTTGTTCTCCTTGACAATGGCTGGGTTTTTCGATGGCTTCATCTTGAAGACTACGAAGGGGGTATAACGTACCCCGCTTGAATCCCCCAGTAGCATCACGGTCGCACGCTCCTTTGAAGAGCCGGCACATCTCACCCACACAGTTTGGCGCCGCGAGCATGCACTGTTTTCTTGGTAGGTAGATACTCAAAAAAATGCAGCTAGAGAACATAAGTTAAAATATACATTCGCAGTTAGAATAAATAAAAAACAAACATGTCTGATCTGCATTGTAGATTCGCGTAATACCCAGCTGCCGAGCCATTTTCTCGACTTCTGTTGCAAACTCCGCTTTAACCTTGGCAATATCCTCGGGGCTGATTTGGCTTTGACGAGTTGGAACTCGCATGCTCATGCGATGGCGGCCTCGAAATCCTTGAATCCATTTGTCAGACGATCGGAAGTTCCTGATGCCCGCTTCAGCTGCAACCCGCCGCGCTTGTAGGGCCAGCATGCGCGGCGATACTGGCACACCTTCCTTGCGCAAACTGTTCACCCAGAATACCACTTCTAGTTCTACCTCTGGTGGGAGGATCGTCCCAACTCCTCAGCTTCGCACCTTTAAATGTTTACCTTTGCTATTTTTCATAGTAGCCTCAAGCTTTGCCGATTCACGCCGCCAGCGCTGGATCATCGTGCGCTTCGAGTTATAGAACTCGGGGGCCAGATCGTGCCAGAAATGGGCGATTGTATGTTTCATCTTGGACTTCGGCGCATTTGCCCAGAAGGACAACACCTCGAGTTTCTTTGCGACGCTGACACTCTTCTTGATGTGCTTGGTCTGGTAGCGGCCTTTGTCATTTAGGCGTGGCCTGCCAACTGGCCGTGGCTTGGTGCGCGCCATCGGCAAAAACAAAATGGCGCCAACCCCCGAGAACGCGGGTTACGAAGTGCAATGAAGTGAGTGGTGAGCATTTGTATCAGTTTTGAAAGGGTTTGAGTACTGCATCTCTCTACATGTGATTTAGTGCCATGGCAAATGCCGCGCACTTATTGGTAGTTATCAAAGTGCATCTCATATGCCGGTGCAGCTTTCTACATGCGAAATACGGTAGCATGCATAGTGCGGTAGCGTTCGACACTATGTTGGGCGGCAGCTCACGGTTTGCTGTGCTGGATGAATTGCGTTTTGAGAAAGCATCGGCACAACAGACAGTTTATGGCCAGTCACGGTGTCAATGCATGAAGGTTCGAGGGGTTTTGCTGCGGGAAATGAGCTATGTCTCCTCCCTCTTAGTCAAACTTTATATGGGCTCTCATCATTGTGCATTGCCTTTCGTTCGGTCCTACCCTACGCGTACCTCTGAGCCAGGGTGATGTAAGTACCAGCTTCTTTTTTTGTCTATGACTCTATAATCGTATTTTATTTTCTGATTCTAACTCGGCATGGAACATTTGGTATATAATGTTATATTGTTGGTGACTATGACGTGGTATACTGTAGTATAACATACTACTTATTAACTTTTAGTGGATACTATTTATTATTCTTTAGTAGAGCTCTTTATATGTAGCATATCACATACCGTCTTACAGGATAGCATTTACAAAGTTTTACTCTGCATCGAAAAAACACATCATAATTAGCTCTTAAATTACATGGTTCGAATGTCTCTTACAAAGATAATTATGCAGCCGTCCAGCTCACCAGCACTCGATGGACGCAACGCTCGCAACACACAGGGCGCTACACTTCAGCACTCACAGGGCGAAGCACCCACAGACAGGATGCCTGCCTCAGCACGACCTGAGTGAAGTGTTTTAGCCAATGAATGCACCTTATCGTTATTGGGTTTTGATAAATGCTGACCTGTTTGTTTGGGGTTTTGATAAATATCCCCGACCAGGTTGGGATGGTAGAACTGCGCGATCGATATCGCCTCGGAGATGTGGCACGACTTCTTGATGCTACTGGCAAGGAGGGGTGGAAGGGTCGGTGTAATATGGCTGTGCTAAAACTACTTTAGGACTCCTGCTTCAGAGGTACTGCGTAGGCATAGAGCAAGTAGAAAATCGAACAGCCTGAAGGATAAATATGCACTTTTACAGATGCTTCTTGTCAATCCGCCAAACGAGAGGGCTATCCGCCCAAATTCGAGGGGATTAAATCCGCTGAATATCCGCCAAAAAGATGCCTCTTGTGTTCCCCAAACGCAACAGCGGATTGTGTAATCCGCCCAAACGTACATATCCGCCAAAATGGCCTAAATCCGCTGAAATTCCTGTCTGAGGAACACACCCATAGTATTGGTTGCTGCTATTAGTTGAATTAACGGATATTTACGTATAGTGGCCGGTCTTGAATTTACTAGAGGTTTGGGCTGGTAGTGGATTTTGAAGTACTTAAATACTTCAGTTCTTACATTTTTTAAAAGTACAATTGGGAATAATAGGAGGAAGGAACAACATAGTCTCTCCCTTTAGCCACAAGCGAAACGAGCAAGTATTCGCAGAGCTAGAGGTGTTCATTACCGGACATACTACCGCGGAACTAGGGCTTCGTTAAGGCTAGTATATGACAGTATTTTGTTTTTCAGAAAGCCGGTGCACATACATAGGCTCTCGTGAAGAACAGGCCCGCTTCCTAAATCTGAAGACCCAGATCTAAATTTAGAATCGGACAACCATTGTGATCATTTGTGATGTAGTTCACACGAACTTCTAGATGTGCGTCCCATCCATCCAGTTTGGAAGTATAGGCCCGCTTTCGCGCCGAAAACGGGGGCGCGCCAAAACGCAAGTATATTATTTTTTGTATGCAACGTTCATGCTGATCCCGCTTTTCGAAGCCGCCCCACCGGCTCGCCTCACACTCTGGCTCCCACAGTCTCATTCTCAAAGCAGCCGCCTCCTCCGCAAGCCCCCAGCCACGCTTCGCCTCCCTTCCCACTCTACGAGCCATGTCGACCGCCAGCCCCTACCAGTACCACCTTGACGACGAGAGCCTCTTCGAAATGGACACGGTGCTGAAAGTAACCAGCGAAGAGGCGCTCTGCGTCGAGTGGTGCATGGTGGTGGGCCTAATCGACAGGGAGAAGCGCTGCCCCAAGTGCCAGCTCCTCTAAGTCAATGTAATCAACATTCCCAAGTGTCAGCTCCTCATGCGCCGAGCGCCAACGCGGAAGCGCTGGCGATGCTGCCGGCGCACACAGCATGCCGATGGCAAGGAGGCCAGCCGCGGCTTGCTCACGAACTCGTTCTTTAACGAGAGCAAGCTGCAGTTGTGCAGTACTGTGCGCCCCCTCCTTGGCTGGGCCATGCAGCTCCCGCAAGAGCAAGCGGCTGAGTTGGCGGGTACGTCGCTACGTACTGCACATGAGTACTATGCGTACTGCCGCTCGACATGCTCGAAAGAGCTGCTTCGACCTGAGTTTAAGGTATGCTTACAGTTTAGTAGTCTATGTTGCTTTACGGTTACGATAATGTTGTTTTACATATTGCTTTCTATGTTGTTTAGATCGGTGGAGATGGCATGGTCATCGAAATTGATGAAACGAGTCTGTCAAAGAAGCGGAAGTACAACCGAGGTCGCCATTACGAAGAGTTCTGGCTCTTCGGTGGTGTAGAGCGGGGCACGGGGCGCTGGTTTGGACGGGTCGTGTACAACAAGCGCACCAAAACCACGTTGCTTCCTATCATTAAACGGTTCATCAAACCTCGGTACGAATGAATTATGGGGGCTATGCAATTACGTTGCTAATCGTTTGTGTATCCATGTTTAGCACGCATATAATGTCAGACATGTTCGCAACATACGTGACATATCATTTTACGATTTCTTAATTTTAGAACACCTAAAAAGCGGGTCTGTTCTTCACGAGAGCCCATACCGTCAAAATTCCAACTGTCCGACCAAGGTGTCCAACCTGTACCGGTACTACAGCAAATCATTATAATGAATCTATTTCATTTTAATGACATCCTAACTAAATCCTGTTCATTCATTCGTTCACATCGGAGCGCGTGGAGAGGGCCCCCGGCCAGCAGCACCGAGAGCAAGACGGGCGTCGGCAGCGAGATGGACAAGTGCTCGGCCTCGGGCGGGGTGATGGAGCTCGAGGCCAGCAGCATCAGTAGCAGGACGATGACGCGGGCGAGGGTGAGGGCGGCAACGTGGGCGAGCGCTCGACCTCGGGCGGGGTGATGGCGCTCGAGGTCAGCAGCACCAGGAGCAGGGCGGTGATGCGGGCGAGGGCGGCGACTGCGACAGCGGCTTGGCCTCGCGCGGGGTGATGGCCGGCGGGGCCAGCATCAGCAGCAACAACAGGACCAGTGAGTGTGGCTGCAGCGACACTGCCGGCTGGCTGGTCTTGCGCAGGGTGATGGCGGCCAAGGACTGCAAGACACGAGGTAAACACTCTATGCCCTGTCATAACTGTGAATGTCCTATTCTAACGTTATGTTTTGTGCAGTGTTGTTTATAATGTAGTAATGAACAAGTGCAAGAAAATACACGAAGAGGTTTACCCAAATTATGATGTTGTTCATGTATTCATGTGATGTCGGTGGTATTGTCCCTTGATCAGCGAGCCTGGTGTGCGGTGGGTCGCTTTAACTGTTGAGTTTGTTAGTGTATTTTGCTATGTGTTACAGTAGCAGATCAACCTTGCGCGGGCTTCAGTCGAATGAATGATGGAAGTGCTGAAGGTGGCAAAATGTATAGCTGGCTCTTCTCGACTGTTTCCGCGTCCGAGCTTCGACCGTAAAGGTACCACATCATCACGACTAGGGCCGTGTCGAGGTATTCACTCTCCGTCGCAGCCGTTGAGTACAGTAGAGACACCATAGCTTCTAAGTCTTGTTTAGAGCACGGGGGTGCATTCTTCTCGTCGTCGACCTCCTCTCGGTTGCTACAATACTTACCCAGCCCAGATAGAATGTTTTGGAGCTGAGATCTAACTAAAGCTCATTGCAGTGGGTACTTATCTACTAGCCAATTCTTGACGTTGCCATAGTATGCTAGATACGTATTGGTCGCTCTTACCTTTTCGGCTGATGTGGCTAACGAATATGCATACTTGTCTAGTATAATACGCAATACCTTACCTGTCTTATCCCCGTCGATAAGGCGGTGTGTGGCATCGAGTGTCATGCTCTCCGCGGCCAGGAACGTCGTGAACGAGTTGATCGCCGTCGTCCTGGCCTTCTTGCTGTTGGCAGGAGCAAGCGATGCGATCGACATGCTAGCTTGCCTGCTCTTTTCACTCTGAACGAAAAACTGTGTACCGACCACTCAGGTTGGAAACAGAAGGATATTTTTGGGATATGCATTTACATAGATATTTGTATGGCATTAAAAACAAAATCGTGCTGAGCACGAGGAAGCTCTGAAATTTCTAGTGCGACGTTGGCATGGCTAGAAAGCTACATCGTGAGAAGTAGCAACGATGAATAGTGTAGGAGGGCAACAGAACAGCAAAAGCTAGTTATACTCACTTACTACTGATTCGTGATACTGCACTAAGTCCTCGGGTTTGTCCGTCGTAGTCGCCTCTGCGGCAGTGACGATAGTGTCATTCACTAGCGTGGTACTGAGCATCGTGGCGCAATTGTTCTCCACGTAAGTATTGATGGGGTTCTTGCACATCGCCTCGAGGTGTTCTTGGGTGTGGATGTTGGCCGTCGCTGTGGCCCACGAGATGGATATTCTTGATGGACCCGTCCGCGTACTCCTCGCCCCTTTCTGGGTAAAGCCCGTAGCAGGAGTCGTAGTTGACCGAGCGGGCTGCGCCGTAGTGCGTGACCCCACCTTTGATCTGCGTGCGAGAGCCATGAACATGAGCCTCGCAGCTGCTACGATGATAGGCCCCAACACCCAGCTTTGGGTTGCTCAGACCTTCGCAGAACGCGAGCATCTCCTCGACCACCATGTTCTCGCCAGGCCGACGCGCGCGATACGGCGCGTGGAGATGGCGCCACGGTGGACACGAAGGAGAAACGCTGCCCGGGCAGCCCACGCGCGGTTGACCTTGTTGACCTCGGCCTTGGGTTGAGCTTGCGCCTGGAATTTTCAGGGCTCGGACCCTACGGGATAAATAGGAAGTTGCATTTATCCCAAGAAAAACCCACGCCATAAATTACCGTATAAATTACTTACGGATGCGGGTTGCGCGAAGATGGACGCGTCGCCGATAGGGTCAACATTCACGTGGATGATTCATAACGGCAAGATGTATACGATATAACGGGTTTTACAAACTGCTCTGCATCGATAACTGCGTATTGTGTAGTCTTATCTATAAAATGTCCGGACAATCAGACCCTTTAAATTACGAAGCCTGTGTTTTTTAACAAAAAACTCTATTTATGAAGTTTGAGAAATGGGTGACCCGTACAGCAGATGTAGCATTCAAGCAAAGAGGGCGTTTGCTATAGTCTAATATATTCAAACAGCGCGGAAAGTGGTATCGCCGGTAGACTCTGAAATAAATTTCAGAGAATATTCTGACAAAATTCCAACCAAATATGGTTGGAATGGTTGGAAAAATGCCCTACTTTAAAGAGGCTTCCGATTGGCCGAAATTCATCGGACTTAAGGCATTTATTGGGTGAAACTCGTCAAGTACGAGCGGTTTGGGATTGCAAAAAGAGTAGCGGTTGGAACAGAGTGGATATTACTCCATACATAGCTTATTTAACTACCAGACAGTAGCAAAAAAAAACTAAAATATCACTCAAACCAACGCTTACTGATTCTCTTGTCAACCATATCATCGTCCATAATAAAACACAACCTGCTCAATATGAATTCAATCAACTGAGCAACGCGCATTAAGGGTGATCATGCAGTAAGGAGATCGCTGAGTGTGATAGAATATATACTTTCAGCCGACCGATCAAGTGCACAATTTAAGACCGTTTGATACTGAATAGGAAGGTACAAAACATCATTTTGTTATACTTCGGTAGTGTGACCCGTACGACTCAAGGGCAATGGTGCGCCGCTATTAGTAATAAGAAACTGATTCAAAATATAAGACACGGGAACTTGAGGAGTGTAGCAAGCTAGCCGACCCCGACGAGACTGCAAAATCTAATGTTGAAGCTGCGCATATATGTATATGCATTGGAGAGGAGAGGTTAACGATGCCGATTTCGTCGACGTAGATGTAGCCGCGATTCTTGACGATTCCCGTCGAGTTGAAGGGGGTTCCGAGCTCCATCAACTTACTGGAACGCGTTCTCGAGAGTCGGCATCACCTCACGGCTCCGGTGCTGGAGCTGCCTGCGCACGATGAGGTCTTCACTAATGATGCCGAACATAATGGCTCTTGCCACAGGCCGTAGCTACTCATGTAGGTGCCAGTGGTCGATACCGTCGTCGTCTAATAAGTTGTGGTGTGAGGCATCAATCATCACCGTTGACTCAACGGCGTTGAGGCGGGATCCGGTCGGCATGTTGTTCCAGTGGAAAAAAAATCAGACTAGTATTGCTTGAGTGCCCTATAAACTAGATATCACAGGTGTATACCTGATTAAAAGGTATTCATTATCATAGGTTGTTTGTCCTAATCTAAACTGGATGGGTCAACATAGCAGCATAATTTGATCAGATCGCAGGCTATCCGGTATAACAGGTATTTTAGCTACAACTATCACAAGCTCTCACAACCATTTTAGCCGGTATTGGATTTGAGAATAACGGCACCTCAGTGTTCGCCCATGGACTCTGGATAAAATCCAGAGAATTCCAAGCCAAATTACTGACTGCATTTTACACTTCTACAACATACAGAACGTCGTCTTCATTTATTGGTAAGTCAGCCTCAAAAACTGAAGCGTACTTTAAAAAGCCTAGCTACAAGCGGTTGCTAAACAGAAGCGAAGTCAACTGATCAACAAGTTGGCAGTCAACACTACGCATTACACTACAGCAGTGCAAGTCGCGGACGCCTTCAGCAGCATGCTCACATCAGCGTAGCTCAGGCCGACGCTCGTCACCGTGTTCGCGGCAGGCTTGCCCTTACCGAACCAAAGGAAATCGGGGTGGTCCTCGTCCGAGTCGTACACCCACTCACCACCAATGATCTCACCGGCGGAGTCCAGTTCAAGCAGGTAGGTGTAGTACTTGCCCGTCGTGAACTGGTTGATCGCGCCCGAGGCCACGAGTCCACCGTCCGTGTACGTCTCAATGATCCACGAAAGGCGGGACTTGACGTACACGATCTTCTTGGCCGCTGCGTTCCACGGGTACTTCTGGAGACCGTAAAAGGTCTGGGCGGCCTTCTTAGGCGACATGGACGTCTGCTCGTACACTTTGAAACCGCGCACGGGCTGGTTCCACACCTCAGCGCCGGCCGTGACATCTACCACAAACGTCGAGTTCAGCTTGCCGAGCATGTTGGCCGCAGCGATGTGGAAGTAGGCCGGGTTGAGGTCGCGGAAGGCGTTGTTCGAGTGGCGGCCGTACTCGTCCGTCGAGTCGGTACCGCCGTTGAACCGCGCACCAGTGAACACAGTCTGCACGCGAGCACCGTCGTAAACTAGGGAGATAAGGCCCTTGATGTCCACGGGCTGGAAAGTCACACCGTTGTACGTCACAGGGCAGTCGGGTTCATCCTCGAGGATGGCAGCCGGGGCCCAGGCGTGACAGATGCCGAACCACATAGGAATGCAGTAGCCGGAAGAAGCACCGGTACGGATGGCGCAGCCGCTGCCGTTGGCGAGGGCCGTGCAGTCACTGTCGGCCGTGCACTTCTTGCGGCCGCTCTGCGAGTCAACACCGTTCTTCTTGGACACGGCGTCCATGAACGTCTTGACGTCCTTGCCGAACGCAGTCGCGTACTTCTCCGAAGCACTCGGCTGGCCCTCGCTCCAAACGACGTTAGTGCTGTCCTGGTACGTGGGCCAGTACGGGCCAGCCCACGGCGACGGCGTGTGCACACCCACGGTGGGCAGCTTGGACAGCTTCGTCTCCATCTTGGTGCCAAAGAAGGCCTCGAGCTTGGCGATGTCCTGGTTGGCGTTGGCCTCAAGCTGGCGCTTGGTCTGCAGCTTGCGCTCGGTCTGGGTGTCTTCCCATCCGGTGGCGCAGTCCTTGTGGTCGATGCCGGTCTTGTTGGTGGGGGCAATCACCGGGGTCGACAGGGCCGGCTTGCCGACGTACTCATCCTGGTCGGCGTCCACGGCGGGAACCTCCACCGAGAACTCCTTCGTGCCGACCTTGTCGCACACGGGCTCGGCCGGGGCCGTAGTCAGGTTGGCCAGCAGGTCCGGGAACTCCGAAGGCTCGGGCAGGATGGTGGTGATGTTGGGCAGCGTCGGGTCCACCTCGACCTTGACGAGACAGTCCTGGTCAGCCACTTCAGCGCCGTACGCAGGGAACTTGTCCGTGAGCTCGTCGGTGGTGTCCGACACCGTGAACGGAGTGTAGTACAGCGAAGTAGCGGTCGTCTGCTGCATCTGCAGCGCCACGGCGGCCACGACGGCGGAGATGAGGTACGTGCTGGGCGAGTAGACCATGGTGGACTGGGGCGGGGTTAGCGGAGACGGAGGTCAACCGAAGGTAATCTTCTCGCGGACGAGCAGATTGGAGAATGAGTTGTGCTGGTTTCCTTGACCTCCCACGTGCATGCCCGCTGCGACTGACGACCCAGCTTCGGGCCCAGTGATGCCGCGGACATCTGGAACTGCTCCACCTGCGTACGCACACCGTTATTGGGAAGTAAGTATGTGAGCACTGCTGAACGTATTTTTACACGGTTTCCACGTAGCATACGATGGTGAAACGAACTCAGTTTATGATTTGCAACGGCGGCCACGAACTCGCGGCCTCCACCGCGCCTTCCAGTCGACTCGGACAGGCTGAGTAACAGGACATGGCTGGCGTGCCATTGATCCCAATGCAAATTTTCATCATTACGCGTCGTTACTGAGGCACGAAGAGTGCGGTAGCTACTGTACTTGCACGCAACTCTGATTCAAATTTATTAAAGGTAAAATCTGGGATTAAAATCCGCGTAACATGTGTCCCGTTCGAACAGCAATTCTTGATGTGTGGCCTCTCTCTACCTAAAACGACCATACCCAAAAACCTCCGACCCTCCGACTTTCTCCGACTCGTACACAAAACATGCGGATAGGAGTGGGGTCACCTTTAACTATCACCCAGCTACGCGCTACGCGCGAACCTAAAACCCCTAAAGGCTCGCACGCGTCGCCTCCGCTTGCTAGGTAGAGCACTGCTGGGTCCTGGGTTTGCAGCCGCGTGCTACGCACACGGACTGTCAAACCGCAGGCGGGGGCTCGCTCCGTGCCATCCATCCCAAGGCTCCGACGAATGAGCAAACGGGACGACTAATCTATCTTGGACTGTGTATGCATAACACTTTGGGAAGGGGTAGGGTAATACTGTTATGCTCCGACCGCGCTTGACTGGGGATTTGTATACCTATCATCTTAAGTGCGGTCGGAGATTTGATGATATTCTACCATAAAAAATTCGCGTCTCCATTTGCGTTCCATTCTTTACTTGGGCGAGCACATGTCCGGAGAATAAATCTCAGTACAGCGAGGGTTACTGACAGTAACTTACTGTTATGCGTTTTGGTATGGAGCTTTAAGCACAATTTGTGTTCGAAAGTGTGAACTACAGACTCTAATTAATTTTAAAGAAATCTTCTGGATACCCATTTCAGTGCTGCAGTACAAATTCTACATATCCCGTCTAGGTACTGTAGGCATACAGTTATGCTCTTTGTGCGCCTTGAAAAGATCCAAGGCGGTACTTGAATCCTTGAAATATTGATGCTGCCACGAAAGTAGCAAAGTCATTCTTCCAGAGGGAGTGGAAAGCTCGAGCATCTACAGTGCAGGCCCAGCAAAATCATCTCACCTGTCTGGTTGCTTTACGGTGTGGAGGTGTTTCCTGTTCGTTCGTCGGATCTGCTTGTGCGTTTTGGCTGCGGTTTTTTTTTTTTTACTCTGGCCTTATACACTTGTTCCACCACATCAGTGCCTTGTATTATAGAGATAAAAAAACGTGGAGATTTCGTTATTAATCCGTCGGCAACGCTTATCTCGACGTTTATTAGTGCATGCGTCATCAGCCTACAACAATACAGGCTTCAAGCCTCTATTATTTTTTGAAAACCTGACACGGCTGTGTCCTATATTTAGTCCGGACTGGTACAATTTTTATATATGACAGGACTATTCGCTGAAAATATTCATACTCACTACGTTGAAATCCACTACATATTAGCTTCGGTATCACACTTGGCGTGGTCCAGTCATCCAGATCACAATCACTGTTCCTAACCAGCATGCCGGTAGTTCCTGTCTATTGCTAAGCTTGCCTACTAATACGTTTTCGATCCCTCAAGTGATGGTCGCGTGCGTGACATGTGATCTCCAAAGAAGGTATTTTTCTCTTGCGTAGTGAAGTATCGGCTCCGACTAATAGGGTCGATCAATAACAATGAATATTCGAACCCGTCTCTTTTTCTTTCGTTATCATGCTGCAAGGCAAGTTGGTTTCAAACATATTTACTAGGTGCAGTAAAATCTTACTTCTCCGGTCCGCTAAAGAATTAACAGTTCTCTAATCAGACTATAAATTGCGTTCTACTGCTCCAACAGAGCTGTAGCTGCCCTTAAATTTAAGCTCTGGATCTGGTGTATCACGTAGTATTTTTGATAAATCCGTTTTCCCGCCCTTTCAGGTAGTTATCGGGCCGTTTAAACAATCAGTTTCCACAGGTGTGAGGTTTAAATTCGCTGCGCCATCAAAAATGATCAGATTAGAACTTGGAAATACACATGAGAAAGCGGAAAGAGAGTTTATTCCTGTCATATAATGTCGTAAACAGTTGAATATTCCAAGGTAAGAAAAACAGCCAATCGTGTTTGAGGATTTTTACATACAAATCACTGATGTTAGAGTTTTGTCCAATGAAGTGTGGTACATAGAGGTACTTTGACTAATCATACATCGAAATGATTTGAGGTTTTTATGAAAAAACCTAACTGTTAATTCTTTTCCGGACCGGAGAAGTAGTCGTTAGGTTGCCTAAGTGACTGCAATAATGTACCTCACCAACAACTTAACTTAGGTGCAGTAAAAGCTTTTGTGTTATCAAGGTTGATTGAGACCCTAGCAGACACCTTTGCAGTGATACGTAACTCAAATACACGATCTGACCCTCCTCTAGGGACTTGCTTGGACTGCCACGTTCGATGACGATGACGTGCAAGCTATGCTGTGTGGTGGTGATACTACAGAATGTAGGATATCATTCATCGTAGTAAACTCGCATTAGTGTCACTCAGTGGAACTCTTCCAAAACTAACACAAACGCTGTCACAAATCGCAAATTTATGTGCCAAATATGTCCTCGTTTGCGTCGTGTTTGCTACAACCGATGATACCGACCAAAACCATCACATTTGAGTGCTAAATACATGGCTACACTCACTTATCGTCAGTAACAAACAATGCGTAAGGTGATCAACTTGGGTGGTAGTAAACACTCAGCCTCTTCCGCTGGCTCTGCTGTCCACGGCTTGGGAGCGCTGTTGGCAGGTGGAAGTGAGCTCGGCGAGGAAGATTGAAGACTGATGTATTTGTTTGCTATAAGGCCACTTGGCCATGTTCACTATGTAGTTCTTGCTGCTGTTCGGTCAGTCCTACCTGTTCTCCTGCTGCAACGTCTCGTTCTCCGCAATCTCCGCCTGGATGCCCACCACTTCATGCACGCACACTCCCAAGATCACTGGCGAGTTCCGACAAGCGCTGACGCAGAGCTTGAGAGCGCGGCCGTGAACGCTCAGCATGAGTGGTGATTGGGAATTGAACCAAAATAATGGTACGCTTCATTTGCGCTCGACGCAAATTGTGGAGACGTCAAATTCGTCTCCACAAATTACGACGGATTTGCTACGAGAAATACGCCATGTTTATGACCGTAGCAAATATCGAGTTTGTGTGGGTTTTGGTAGAGCTCCAGTGCCGTGATAGCTTTGCTAAAACAAAGTTGAAGCGATAAAACGTTAGATCAATTAATTTGACACGACTTCTATTAGCATGAGGGGCGTCTAAGAAAAGAAGCAGACTTGCAGCGTCACTGCACGTTCACACACGATGCGGTGGGGAGGGGGAGTATTTACATCGCAGCGTCGCCTGCGGACACTTCAGCCTCGGACGACGACGAGCCGGTCGGTCCAGACGAATCCGAGCCCGATTCAGGAGCGCATGCAACCGACTTCTCCCGCAGCATGCTCACGTCGGCGTAGCTCAGACCAATGCTGGTCACAGCGGTGGCAGCGGGCTTGCCCTTCGGCAGCCACAGGAAATCGGGGTGGTCGTCGTCCGAGTTGTAGACCCACTCGCCGCCGATGATCTGGCCAGCGTCGTCAAGCTCCAGCAGGTAGTGGTAGTACTTGCCTGTGGTGAACTGGTTGACCTCGCCCGAGCGCACAAGCCCGCCGTCGGTGTACGTCTCGACGATCCACGAAAGACGCATCTTGACATACACGAGGCTCTTGGCAGCAGCGTTCCAAGGGTACGACTCGAGGCCGTAGAAGGTCTTAGCACCCTCCTCGAGCGACATGGCGGTCTGCTCAAACACCTTGAAACCACGCACGGGCTGGTTCCACACCTCAGCGTTGGCCGACACATCCACAACGAAGGTCGAGTTGAGCTTACCAAGCAGGTTGGTCGCGGCGATGTGGAAGTACGCGGGGTTCAGGTCACGGAAGGCCGCGTTCGAGTGACGGCCGTACTCGTCCGTAGTGTCAGTGCCACCGTTGAAACGCGCACCCGTGAACACGGTGCCGACACTGGCACCATCCCACACACTCGTGATCAGGGCCTTGATGTCCAGGGGCTGGAAAGTCACACCGTTGTGCTTCACGGGGCAGTTCGGTTCGGGCTCCAGGATGGCGGCCGGGGCCCAGGCGTGGCAAATACCGAACCAAGTCGGGATGCAGTAGCCCGAAGTCTTGCCGTCACGAATAGCACAGGCCTCGCCCGAGGCGATCTTGCAGTCGCGGTCCTCAGTGCACTGCTTGCGCTTGCTCTGCGAGTCAACGCCGTTTTTCTTCGACACGGCGTCCATGAAGGTCTTCACGTCCTTACCGAAGGCCTTGGCGTACTTCTCGGCAGGACTCGGCTGGTTCTCCTCCCAGACAACGTTGATGCTGTCCTGGTACGTGGGCCAGTAGGGAGCGGGCCAGGGCGACGGCGTGTGCACGCCCACGATCGGGAGGTCCTTAAGGGTCATCACCATCTTTTTGCCGAAAAAGGCCTCAAGCTTGGCGATGTCCCTGTTGGTGTTGGCCTCGAGGTGACGCTTAGTCTGCAGCTTTTCGTCGAGAGCGTGGCCAGCGACGGCAGTGTCACGCAGCTTGCGGGCGGCGGGGGTGGTCTCCTCCCAGCCGGTGGCGCAGTCCTTGGGGTGCTGCTTGATGCCCGTTTTCTCCTGCGCCGCTCCAGTTGCCGGCATGTGCGAATCAATGTAGCCATCCTGGTTGGCGTCAGCGGGCGGAGCGTCCTCGGACATCACAACCGTGCCCACCTTGGTGAACACCGGCTCGGTCGGGGCCGTGCTCGTGTTGCCCAGCAGGTCCGGGAAGGTCACGGGCACAGTCGAGATGGTGGTAATGTCCGGCAGCGTTGGGTCCACCTGCACCGTGACGGCGCAGTCCTGGTCGGCCACATCAGCGCCGAAAGCAGGGAACTTGTCGGTGATCTCGTCGATCGTGTCGGACGACGTGTAAGGGTCGTAGTAGATCGATGTGGCAGCCGTGTGCTGCATCTGCAGCGCCACGACGGCGACGGCGGCGGAGACAAGGTAGGTGCTGGGCGAGTAGACCATGGTTTACGTCTAGGTTGTCGTCAATAGTTGAGCTAGAGCTGGAGCAACGAAGAATACAATGTAATCTTCTCAAGGGAGAGAATTCGACAATGACCTGCTCTGCAGTTTGTGCAGCTCAATTCGCATGCCTGCCATGAACCGTCGAGTCAGCTCTACATATGGAACCGGCGATAAGTATCCTGGTGTCTTTGGATCGTATAGATGTACAGCCGCTATCGGATAGGTTGCACGTGTTCTTGTTTATTAAAATGTATCAAAACGCATCTCTCGGGCTGGCTTGTCAAGAACTTTGCAAGATCTGCGCACAGATGGCTAGGACGCGTGGTGGGCCAACGGAGCTTGGAGTCCAAGTCCAAGTAGGACAGGCAGCGACAACAGGGGTCAGGTTTCTGGCTTACGGTACGCTGTACGTTGGCTTTTACACACCATGTAATACGTTGCATTTGTAGTTGCGGCGAGCAAATGTAATATTTAAAAAAATACAAATACATGTTTAATTTGGGAAGGGTTGTCCACGATGTTATCAAGATTACTTATTGCTGGAATCAATGGCCTCTTCGAGACGCAGTGGTACTGGTACTGTACATGGTACCCGACGTCGGAAAAATGGGCCTCGGTGTCCGCTAAACCCGTCTATCTCCGAAGTTGCAGCACATGCCCGCTCCAACCCGACGATCGTCCAGGGCCTTCAAGCACGCTGGGAGCCAGCGCCAAGCCCCGAATACAGCTTGCTGGGTGTATGAAGGACAAAGATTCGTATTGAGAGCTGGGTGCGGTGCGGTGGGTGCGCGCGCACAAGTGATGTCTGAGTTGCTTCAAAAGCCGAGGATCGTTGTGTGTCTTTCCGAAGCTTGCTCCGCGGATTCAATTTATTAAAATTATTGGATAGCCCCGTTAATCTGATAGGATGCGTTCTGTAGCCGCATCATTCGGTCGCGGCTCATTGAGTCCTCCTTCATCTCTACAATGCCCTGCAGGGCATGTCCGACCGGGCTGCAACGAGGTAAGTAAATGCAGTTGCATTTACCTGAACGGCAACCCAACGCTGTGAGCCAGTCCTCACTGCGGAGGTACAGCACCGCTTACGGCGACAACATCGGCCTCCGTGATTGCCGGTTTTTCGTTTTGCTGTCTGACAGAAGAGCTGACCCAAAGGCTGCCCTACGCTTGACAAGAAAAACGTCGCGAACGTTGATCGTCGATCTGCCTTGTGATCTTCGTACACACGCAAGTCTGGACCTCCTCACGGACGCCGTGACACGAAGGCATGAAGTTCAGCGGTCCCTCGCGGCGTAACGAAGTGCTTGCCAATCGTTTGTAGCCGGTCAGTATGCAGACGTCTATCAGTCACAACAAAAAGTAAGTATCCAATACCGAGTAGCGTGGAGATGCTTCTCGCTAAAGCTTTCTTTATGTGTCGAGAAGGCATTCTGCATCGAGAACAACGTCGGATTTTGATAACTCCAGTCGGAGGCCTTTACATCGCGTGTGCGCTCGAGAAAAAGGAGAAGGAGGAGGAGCTGCACGCGCTTGAACTTACGGCGGACAAAAATTCAAGGCCGACACCGAAAACATCAAGCCTTCGCCGGCTGGGATGCAGAGAGCCTGCAAAACGAAGATCATGGAGCTCATGGAGCGCGACGATCGGACGTTACCAATGACAGCGAGCCCTCTCTGCGCCGGACGAAAGGATCCTCGGGCATATTAACTTTTAAGCTTACGGCGAGAGACGTGTTATGCTGGAGTGTCGTGCGGACAGAAGACGAAGAGCAGTAGCCTCGCATCACTCACTGCATTCGCGTGGGGGGCCAACCTAGCCTTTCCGGAGACCAACGCTGTCGCGTGTGTGCACTCTACTGTAGCACCAAGCTCGTGCTTGCCTTTGCTACACATCGCACGTTGCGCGAACTCCCCTGGGGCCACCAAGGTGGCAGGCCATCCGGCTGCCCGATCACCGCCATTCCCCAATTTTCTCGGCGTCGAGAAGATTACACAGCCCTTCCTCCCGTGCCAGGGATTGACGCGCTATCCCCTCCGGATCTCTGGATCGACTCGCCTGTGCAAGGATGGTCTACTCGCCCAGCACCTATCTTGTCTCCGCTGCTGTCGCCGTCGTGGCGCTGCAGATGCAGCAGGCTGCCGCCACGTCGCTCTACTACGACCCGTTCACGTCGGCCGACACGGTTGACAAGATCAGCAGCAAGTTCCCGGCTCGCGGTGCCGATGTGGCCGACCAGGACTGCGCCATCACGGTGCAGGTGGACCCGACGCTGCCGGACATCAACACCATCTCGCCGGTGCCGGTGGAGTTCCCGGATCTGCTGGCCAACCTGACCACGGCCCCGGCCGAGCCCATTTCTTCGAAAGTGGGCACGGTTGTGCTGTCGGAGCAGTCCCCGGCCTCCACCGCCGACCAGGATGCCTACGTCGGTAAGACCACGCCGTCGACGCCAGTGACGACGCCTGCCACCAAGGTGGGCATCGATTCGCCGTTGGCGGGTGCCGGCAAGAAGGAGCCCAAGGACTGCGCCACTGGCTGGGAGGAAAGCACTCCCGCCCGCAAGCTGCGCGACAGCGCTGTCTCCGGCCGCGAGGTCGAAAACAAGCGTCGTCTTGAGGCCACCCCCAACAAGGACATCACCAAGCTCGAGGCCTACTTCGGCACCAAAATGGAGATGAACCTGGCCAAGCTGCCTACCGTCGGCGTGCACACGCCTTCGCCGTGGGCCGGCCCGTACTGGCCCACGTACCAGGACAGCATCAACATTGTCTGGAGCGAGAACCAGCCCAGTCCGGCTGAAAAGTACGCGACGGCCTTCGGTCTGGACCCGACGGAGTTCATGGACAAGGTGTCCAAGGACAACGGTGTCGACTCGCAGAGCAAGCGCAAGCAGTGCTCATCGGACAGTGACTGTTCGACCCTCACCGACGGCAGCGCCTGCGCCATTCGTGCTGGCAAGAGCTCGGGCTACTGCATCCCGACTTGGTTCGGAATCTGCCACGCCTGGGCTCCGGCCGCCATCCTCGAGGAGGAGCCGATCTGCCCGGTGACGCACAACGGCGTGACGTTCCAGCCGCTGGACATCAAGGCCCTCATCTCGGACGTGTACGACGGCGCCAATGTCGGCACCGTGTTCACGGGCACCCGCTTCAACGGCGGCACCGACTCGACCGACGAGTACGGCCGTCACTCGAGCGCGGCCTACCGCGACCTGAACCCGGCCTACTTCCACATCGCCGCGGCCAACATTCTTGGCAAGCTCAACACCACTTTCGTCGCGGACGTGACGGCCGACTCCCAGGTGTGGAACCAGCCCGTGCGTGGTTTCAAGGTGTACGAGCAGACCGCCATGTCGCTCGAGGAGGCTGCCCAGACCTTCTATGGGCTTGAGGAGTACCCGTGGAACGCCGCTGCCAAGAGCATTGTGTACGTCAAGACGCGTCTGTCCTGGATCGTCGAGACGTACACTGACGGTGGCCTGGTGTCCTCGGGACAAATTGACAAGTTCACCACCGGCCAGTACTACTACTACCTGCTGGAGATGGATGACGATGGAAACATAATCGGCGGCGAGTGGGTCTACGGCTCGGACGACGACCACCCCGATTTCCTCTGGTTCGGCAAGGGCAAGCCCGCTGCGGATACCGTGACCAGCATTGGTCTGAGCTACGCCGACGTGAGCATGCTTCTGGAGAAGTCAGTGGCGTGCTCTGCTTCGGACTCTGCTTCGGGCTCGGCTGGCACTTCCGCTTCGGCGTCTGCCTCGACTGCTGCCTCTACGTCGGGATCCGCGACGAGCTCTGCTTCCGCCTCGACGGGATCGGCTACGGAGGTGCCGATTACCAGCTCGACTGCTTCTAGCACGGGCAGCGCCGCCACGGAGACCCCCGCCACCGAGGATCCCGCTACGGAGACCCCGGCTGCTACCACCACGAGCAGTGGCCCGTCGACGACGGCGCCGGTCGCTACCCCGGCCGCTCCTGCGTCGACCACCGCCGCCCCCGCCTCGACCACCGCTGCTCCTTCGAACAACCAGGGTGGAAACCACGGCAACCAGGGTGGAAACCACGGCGGCAAGGGTGGATACCAGCACCAACAGGACGATGACAACCAGCAGCAGCAACAGCAGCAGCAGCAACAACAACAACAACAAGAGGAGCAGCAGCACGAGCACCCGAACCAGAGATGGTACCAGTCGTTCTTCCACTGGTGGTAAGCCGTGCCAGCCTTTCGTGCCGGCGAGCTCGTCAATCAACGGAGCACGAACTCAAAAAGAAAAGTGAGAGAGAATCACGTGCACGCATGTTGGTACGATAAAGCGACTGAGCTCACAGCTCTGTTTCACCGTCAATCAAAGCCGCAGCTACATGCACACTACAGTGTTCACCTCCCTAGCTAAAATGCTTAAGTAAGAATTCGCGAGCGACACCTACGTCCGTGGTTGTTCAAGCCCTTTGAATAATTGCATCCTTGCCTCTATAGCTCAGTCTGAATGATCACTACAGCAGTCTCAACTGACCGACCAAGCCCTGGAAATGACGGCATAACTTCCGCATAACTCGATCGGTTTGAACTGTACAGTATCCACAGATCAATGTGGTTGATTACCCGGCGGCGCCTCTACGCTCCGGGCCAGAGGTTAACATCGATTGATGCAACCAAGCACGTTTTGATCTGCATCAAGACTCTCCCTGAGTCAGTGAGTCCCTGGTGGGTTATGCCGAGTTCTCGACAACATTGTGTTAGCAGCACCGGCAGCCACCACCAAAAGCCAGCGTCATGTTGACCAGCTGCAGCTCGACCCGCCGTGATTCAGCATGGTGATCGCTTCAAGACCGGATTGCGCGGCATTGCGCCTCCGCGCTCTCTTCCGAGTGAACACCGAGGCATGCAGCCGCTGGAGCCCAAAGGATCGGTCGTCTAATGCAAGCAAGCACCTTCATTAAGATCAACTGCGCCCAGCAGAGCAACACACACATAGTGTTCGCGAGCTCTCTAATACCGTAGAGCACAATAGCGACAAGATCGGACCACAATGCAACGATAGGAAAATCCACCGACCTCCCGACTAAGTTCATCACTCAAAAGCCAAGTGCAGGCGCTGACTCCATTAACTTTAACGGGAACCGGCTAGTTCAACGCCCGTCAAAGATAACGGTCGCCTTTACCTACGTGTCCTTCGGACAGCTCACAGCACACCTTACTTCAAAAGCTAAAACGAGAGCCAAAAGTCGCACAAAATGGGCTCCCTCATGGTAAGTACGAGATCAAGGAGCCCTGGTTCGGGCTCCCCATTGGCTCCCCCTCCCCAAATTTAGCTTCAAATCTGTGACGGGCTCTTCATAGTAATATCTGATTAGTCAATTTTACATAGACTTAAGAGCCCAGGAGCCCGGCTCTCCCCAGGGCTCGTAGAAGGTGTGGCTCACAGAGCTGCTCCAGGGCCACCCAAGTCTTTCCACCGCTGTCACGCCACACTTCCCGATGCCGACAGCATCCTTGATCGGCGGTGACAAAGACCTCCCTCGTCGTGGCGTGGCCGCTGCGGCTCGCCATGATACACGCACCCCGCGTTCCAGGCGCCTTCGATGCCTTCCACGCGCGCCACCACCTCATTAAACAGGCCGCGCGCCATGACCGAGAGCTGACGCGAGTCGGAATGGAGCGGCAAAGGCGAGCCGCACAGCTGTGTGGCTTGGTGCTCCGGCCTCCTGGTGTGCACATTATCCCATGTGGCGGCAGCTGGCGGGGGGCGTCCAACGGCGCAACGCCCGACTCTATCGCCGCGCTTGACCGACTGCCGAGACTGGCCGGTCTCACGCGCAGGATCAGAGCTGCTCTGGCGGGCACCCTACGTTCCGCGCGGCTCGCAGGGATGGAGGCCAGAGGCATTCCCCAATTTTCTCGCCGGCGAGGAAATTACTCCGCCGAACTTCTGTCGCTCCAGGTCGAGGAGTCGTTCAGCTAGCTTCTTCTTTCTTGCTCTGCTTCGGACCGGCACCATGGTGTACACGCCGCGCAGCTACCTCATCCCGGCGGCCGTGGCCCTCGTGGCGCTGCAGATGCAGCAGGCCTCGGGCACCTCGCTCTTCTACGACCCGTTCACGTCGGCCGACACCACGGACGAGATCAGCAGCAAGTTCCCGGCCCGCGGCGCCGAGGTGTCCGACAAGGACTGCGCCATCACGGTCGAGGTGGACCCGACGCTGCCCGACATCGCCACCATCTCGACGGTGACGGTCACGTACACGGACCTGCTGGCCAACACGAGCACGGCCCCCACCGAGTCTGTCTCCACCAAGGTAGGCACCGTCATCTACTCGGTGGACACGCCGGCCAGTAGCGCCAACCAGGACGCGTACACGACGACGACCACTACGTCCACTTCAACCTCGACGTCCACCAAGACCGGCACGACTGTCTCGCAAACGTCCACCACCTCATCTGCTGGTGGCACCAAGACGTCCACCAAGACCGGCACGACTGTCTCGCAAACGTCCACTTCGACGTCCACCACGACGTCTACCACGACCAAGTCGGGCAAGGAATCGGCCACCAATGCCCCGGCCACTACGGCTCCGGCCACGACGTCGAGTAGTGTCGGCGGGTCCTCGGAAGAGGACACCCCCGCCTCAAGTAGCGCTGGTGGCTCGGCGTACGAAGAGACTGCGTCGAGCAGCGTTGGTGGCTCGTCGTACGAAGAGACCTCCACTACGGTATCGCCGTCTAAGACTTGGGTCACCTCCGCTCCGGAAACGACCTCCAGCGGCGTCGATGCCTCTTCGGATGAAGACACGACGGCCACCGTCTCCCCGTCCAAGACCGGCATCACTACGGCCACTGTTTCGCCGTCCAAGACTGGTGTCACCACGGCCCCGACCGCAACGGAGACCAGCGTGGCTGGATCTTCGTACGAAGAGCCCTCCACCACCACTGCCACGGCCACTGTTTCCCCGTCCAAGACCGGCGTGATCACTGCCACGGCTTCGCCCACCAAGTCCGGCGTGACCTCTGCGCCGGCCACCACATCCACGGACGTCGAAGGCACCTCGGCGTCGACGCCCAAGGACTGCGCCACGGGCTGGGAGGACCAGAGCAGCCGCAAGCTGCGCCACTCGCCCATGTCCGGCCGCAGACTGCAGGAGAAGCTGGAGAAGAAGCGCCGACTCGAGGCCACCGGCAACAAGGACATCGCCAAGCTCGAGGCCTACTTCGGCACGTCCATGGAGGTGAACCTGGCCAGCCTGCCCACTGTGGGCGTGCACACGCCTTCCTCCTGGCCGGGCCCGTACTGGCCCACGTACCAGGACAGCATCAACGTGATCTGGAGCCCCGGTGAGCCAAGTGCCGCCGAGAAGTACGCGACGGCCTTCGGTCTGGACGTGACGGACTTCATGGACAAGGTGTCCAAGGACAACGGCATCGACTCGATGAGCAGCCACACGGTCTGCTCCTTGGATAGCGACTGCTCCTCGCTCACGGACGGCAGCTCGTGCGCCATCCGCACCGGCAAGAGCTCGGGCTACTGCATCCCGACCTGGTACGGCATCTGCCACGCCTGGACGCCTGCTTCCATGCTTGAGGAGGAGCCGCGCTGCGCGGTGACGTACAACGGCGTGACGTTCCAGCCGCTGGACATCAAGGCTCTGCTGTCGGACGTGTACGACGGCGCCACCGTCTCAACGGTGTTCACCGGCACGCGTTACAACGGCGGCACCGACTCGACCGACGAGTACGGCCGTCATTCGAGCGACTCGTACCGCGACCTGAACCCCGCCTACTTCCACATCGCGGCTACCAATCTGCTGGGCAAGCTCAACGCCACGTTCATCGCCGATGTCACCGCCGGCTCGGAGGTGTGGAACCAGCCCGTGCGTGGTTTCAAGGTGTACGAGCAGACCAACATGACGCTGGAGGAGGCCGCGAGCACCTTCTACGGACTGGAGGAGTACCCGTGGAACTCGGCCGCCAAGAGCATCGTGTACGTCAAGACGCGTCTGTCGTGGATCTTCGAGACCTACACGGACGGCGCGCTCGTGTCGACCGGCAAGGTGGACTCGTACACGACCGGCGCCTACTACTACTACATCCTGGAGATGGATGACGACGGAAACATCATCGGCGGTGAGTGGGTCTACGACTCGGACGACGACCACCCGGACTTCATCTGGTTCCCCAAGGCCAAGCCCGCCGCGGACACCGTGACTAGCATCGGTCTGAGCTACGCCGACGTGAGCCTGCTGCTGCAGAAGTCGGTGGCTTGCGAGGGCTCGTCCTCCGGCTCGACGGCTGCCGGCTCGGCTGAATCTTCCACTTTGGCCTCCAACGTGGCCTCGAGCTCGGGCTCGACTGCGTTCTCGAGCCAGCCCGGCTCGGCCTCAGCTGCGTCCACGGCCGCTTCCACCGCTGGCAGCAACAATGCCGCTACGGTGGCGCCTGTGACGGAGGCCCCCGCTGCTACTGAGGCCCCTGTCGCCACGGAGGCCACCACCACCAACACGTGGGCTACTACTGCGCCAGCCGCGACCATGGCTACTCCTTCGACCAACCAGTGGACGCACAACAGCCAGGGCAGCGGCAACAATCAGGGCTCGTGGCTGTCCTTCTTCCACTGGTGGTAGGCTAAGCTAAGTTTTGTGTAAGCCAGGAGATTGTGCGTGAACTGCGGGAGTGAGAGCGAATCACTCCTGCTCGAGGGATGATAGACGACTAGAGCGGCCTGGCGGCTTGGGTGTCAATCAATTATTTGTTTTTCTAGCTGATACACTCCGCGTTGTTTGTTCCGTTGGTAAGAGGAGAGAAGACGGCATCCACTTTGAAGACGCTATCAGGGCGGCTTCGTCCTCTGCATCAACAGTTTGGTTGTGTGTCGAGTCATTCGAGCTGGTGCTAGTGGCGCTGAGTTTCCGAGGAATCGACGCTCGTCGGTTGTCCTCAAGCTGTTGATGCAGATCTGTCCACGCTGATTTGGCCTGGGGAACTTTACCGTCTTCTTCGTGTTGGTTTGAGGCCTTTGTCTGTGCTTGGACTCTGGTCTGGAAGCCCAGAAGAATCTCGTGACGCCGCACGTTCCGCTGGAAGAGGGCTTCGAGCTGCTCACCGTCGAGGCTGGCGTCCAGCTCATCGTCACTGTCGCTGGCATCGTTGGTCCCCACAGACTCAAGCCGCCACTTGCCAAATTGCTTAGAGGGCGAAGACGAGCTCAAAGCCGGCGGCAACTGAGAGTATCGGTGGCTACTTGCCGCTGTCCTGCGCGCGTGAGTCGTTGGTGACGGGGCCAACTGCTGGCTTCGGTTGCCGCGGACCGGAGAAGACTGAATGACAAACCCTTGTGACTCGTCTTCACTGTCGAATTCGTCCAGTGCGGGGTTTCTAGCTTGATCGGACGCTGATGACGCACTGGCAGCTACCGATAGCTTAACGCTATGTTTCTTGGTTGCTGACTTGCGAAGACTGCTTCGAGCTACCTCTGCAACTCGAGAGTCTTCGACTTTGATTGACTCACTTTGTTGATCCAGAGAATTGCCGTAATCTCCGCCGTGATTCCGGCTTGCCACCACATCATCCTTCCCAGTTTTACCAGCTCCAGTCACGCGGCCGTCAAAGTACACGAGCTCGCTTTCACCTCGCAATGACTTCAAACTATCGCCAATTGGGTGAACTCCAGTCTGCGAGGTTAGAAGCTTTTTCACGGGAGATCGTCGATGCTGCTGTTGTCTTTGGGTATTCGTCGACGGCGCGTTATTATCGACTTTTTCAGGCAGCGGCGTGAGTCGCTGTTGCAGTTTGTCGGATGCAGGTTGAAGTGAGTTTCTCACATCTGGATAACGATTAGGCGAGTGTTCGGGCCCTCGTTCTTGCTGCTGCTCACGCTTCAGTGATTCCAGTTCCTGCCGGTGAAGTTGCTCGCGGTATTTGAGCTCGCCCCGCAGTTCATTCCGAAGTTTTTCCAAGTCCATGAGTGTGGGCAAATTCCCGTTTACAGCACGAACAGGAGAGAGCTGCTGCTGTTGCTGCTGAATTTGCGCCTGCGCTTGACGAAGCTGATCTACGAGTTGCTTCTGTCTTATCAGCTCTTCTCGCATGTCGTCGTACTGCCGACGCAGCTCCAAGGGGTCCATCGACCGGCCAACAGGCTGGGACTCTTGCGGGTAAATCGGGTTGAAGCCCTGGTGGCCTCCTCGGACAGGTGACGCGTTCTGATTGGAGTGGCCGTAGTGGCCGTTTGGCATCATTAAGCCACGCTGAGGCGATGGCTGCGGCGGCGGGTCCTCAAACAAATGTGCCCGAGAGTTGGTGAACGGGTTCTTCCTCAATCTGCTGGGCGATGGAGCGTTAGTATAATGATCAGGCTGTTGTAGCGGAGGCTGGGGATGAATTGGCAGTTGGTGGAAAGATTGAGCGTGCTGCGGAGGCTGATGGTGTGGAGGCTGAGCTTGGTTAGCTTGGGCATGTAACTTTTGCTGCTGCTGGAGTTTGGCTTGTTGGTTGGCCGCCGCGACGGCCGCGGCCGCTAGCTCCGCTTTCTCTTGTTCAAGTGCGGCCTTGCGTCGTTTCTCCTCTTGAAGTCGCTCTTGTTCAGCACGTTGTCGGCGTTGGTCCTCCTCGAACCGCTTCATTTCGCGTCGATCTTCCTCTTCCTGCCGTCGTTTGGCCTCCAGCTTCTGTTGCCGCTTCTCCTCAATTTGCCGTTCTAGCGCTAGCTGCATCTCCTGCTGTTGTTGAAGCTTTCGTCGAAGTCGTTCTGCTTCCTCCGAGTCACCTCGGCCGCCATCATGGATGTCAGTTCGCTGGCGACGCCCACCGTTGTGAACATTTAAATTACCTGGTGGCTCAGGCTGGGCATATTCTCGCTGGGAGCTCTGCTGAAGTGAAGAAAACCCTCCGTTTGATGGCGGAATTGGCTCGGCCAGGTCTTGGCCCGGCCAAAACTGACTGCTTCTAGCTTGGGTCATTGCATTCGACTGCGGATTTGGCTCGGGCCAACGTGTCTGAACGTGCGGCCCGGGCACAAAACCCGGCATTCCTGAGTGGGAAGCTGGTTGTTGTTGAGGCCAAGGTTCTTGTTGCATTGGTTGGTGGGGATTCGCGTTCCCCAGAATCCCAAAGTCGCCTGGAACGCTTTGATTCCCGACATTAGGTTGATTTGCAGGATGGAAATTTGTCTGACCCCCGTAAGGTGCTCGAGCTTGTGGAGGGTAGAGCTCTGGACCACCAGGTAGGCGATGATGGAGCTGCTGCTGCGATTGCTGTTGCTGTCCGTGTGCGAAGCTTGTTCGGGAGCTTTGGTGGTTGTTGCGGCCCAATCCGTCGAGCATTCCTCCTCTATTGGAAGGCTTGAAGCTGTCCTTGCGAGGCTGCCCGAAGCCTTGCTGTGGATGAGGGGGATTGTGGAAGCTGCCGTACCGTCTCCCATACTGCTGATCCATCTCTCGCTCTCGACGTTTCTGCTGCTCGCGTTGAGCTACTTGCTGGGCCAAGGCTTGCGAGTACTCTTGCTGTCGGCGTCGCTGCTCCTCCCGCAACTGGGAGATCGCTCCATATTGCTGCGAGGTCGTCGCGTACGGATAGTTAGTCTGGTATTGCATGGATTGCAATGGTTTGCAGACAGCGAGACCTGTACGAAGGCGTCTTGCGTTGGAGGAGCACTAAACTCAGCAACGTCATTGTCAGGTCCCCCACCTATTCTTGTACTTCTCAAGCTCATGAAAACGCTCGAACTGGTTTTAGTGCTTCATCACATTGAGAAAGAAAAGAGCACATTCCCACGCATACCAAAACGAAAGAAGTACCGAAGCAAAGCAAAGCAATTAGGTAAACCAGCGCGCTCGAGTTTGGCAAACGTCATCGATCGGCTTTCAATACCCGACACCCATGACCCCGTCGTGAGCAAGGCTAAGCATGGCTCAGATGCGGTCGGCCGTTCAAAACTTGCTTCCTTTCGATCCGAGTGGCCCCCTTGAGGTACGAGTGCTCATCAATGATCAACCGACTCAGCTCAAGAGCTGCGGGATTCGGATTTTCAATGTTTTTGGCCGCACCTCAAGCGAAGTTAATGAACATCGTCGTGTCCAACGTCAAATTGTATGTCCGGACATTGCGCTGTTCGAATTGAGCATCTGCTACTGTACCTGGATTGACTCAGTGTATGCCGCTGGTGTTCTTGAGTCGTATTGCCACATCGATTTCGACTGCTGTTTGCCAAAGTTTCCCTGAGGCGGGGCGCTCGGCGCTTAGGAATTGCTGCTCAATATCTTCAGACGGTGGCGACTACGACGACCGATTCTTACTTCCTACGGCTCGTGATGTTCCTGATAACTACGAACCATTCGAGTTTTTGCAGCGTTGGTGACACTTGCATACCGGTAGCACTTCACTATGCACGCGCTTTCGGTACTGCGAGCTGCTGTGATCGCGAGTGCTTTGTTCACCGTGACTTCCGCGGAGGCGGCTGGCATCTTTGACAAGGTCAAGAGCCTTTTCCACCGCCACAACGGCTCGGAGTCGACTGCAGGCAGTGCAGTGGACGACAGCACATGCGTGTACGACTGGGCGTCGCTAAGCTGCAAGCCCGAGGATTCATGCGCCATCCAGTACCATTTCGGCGACGTGACTCCTTCCGAGGCCTGTCGAGTTAGTAGCACGAGCGACACGACCAAGATGCCGCAGCAGTTCCACTTGGCGTTCGCTGGTAAGAAAGCGGGTTCTGGTATGACGATCTCATGGACGACGTTTGATCTGGAGGAAGACCCGGCAGTGTGGATCGGCAGCTCTGAAGACGAGCTAACCCCAGTGAAAGACGCGACTTTCGAAACCAAGTCGTACTACAAGGACAAGAGCTACTCACTTTACAGCTACCACGCCATCGTCACGGGACTCAAGCCGAACACCGAGTACTTCTACAAGGTTGGCAGTGCCTCGACGAAGAAGTTCCAGAGTGCGGTGAGCTCCTTCAAGACGGCGCGCAAAAGCGGCGACGACAGTCCGTTCACGATCGCAGTGTACGGAGATATGGGCGCGGACGCCAACGCTGTGGAAACCAACAAGTACGTGAACGGTCTTGTCGATAAGGTGGACTTCGTCTATCACCTCGGAGACGTGTCGTACGCGGACGACGCGTTCCTCTCAGCCAAGACGGCGTTCGGATTCTACTACGAGCAGGTGTACAACAAGTTCATGAACTCCATGACCAACATCATGCGGCGGATGGCCTACATGGTGCTCGTGGGGAACCACGAAGCGGAATGCCACTCCCCGACGTGTCTATTATCCAAGAGCAAGAAGGACCAACTGGGCAACTACTCGGCGTTCAACTCACGCTTCAGGATGCCGTCGGCCGAGAGCGGGGGCATGCTCAATATGTGGTACTCGTACGAGTACGGCACGGTCCACTTCACGTCGCTGTCGTCTGAGACGGACTACCCGAACGCCCCCAGCAACGTGTACTTCACGAAACGTGTGTATGGGAACTTCGGTGATCAACTGGCGTGGCTAGAAGAGGATCTGAAGGCTGCAGACTCCAACCGCGACCAAGTTCCGTGGATTATTGTTGGCATCCACCAACCGATGTACACGATCCGTTCGTGTGATGCGGATGGTACGCCGAACAACGACTACGAGGCTCGGAATGTGCAGGAAGCGTTTGAGGAGCTGTTCATCAAGTACAAGGTGGATCTGGTGCTGCAAGGCCACGTGCACGCGTATGAACGAATCTATCCGACGGCAAACGGCAGCGCCGTTATAGATGGGGTTTCCGAAGATGTCTCGACCAATACGAATCCACAGGCGCGAGTGTACGTGATTTCCGGCTCAGCAGGAGGCCCTGAGGGTCTGTACAAGTACAAACACCCGGAGTCGCCCAAGTGGCGAGCTGTGATGGATAATAAGCACTACGCCATCACATTACTCTCTGTAACGTCGTCGAACCTCACCCTGACGACAGTTGAGAGCGCTACCGGCGCGGAGATCGACAAGTTTTCGATTCTAAAAGATGATCATGGCTCTGCCTTTCAAGAGAAGAGGTGAAAATCGAAGGTATCTGCGGCTAATGCTCGGTTGCTAAGTGCAAAACTTCTAGAGCAGTACAAGGCAGCAGGGAAAAGATAATGCACTGGACAGATATAGTATCGCCCGGACTGCTTACAGTACTTCAAAACATTGGTTGGTTTTCTTTCTCAAGCATCGATCGCTTGTTGAAGATGAAATACTCGATTGAATCTACCGAATCTTACGAGCGAGCAGTGATCGCCAAGCAGCATAATACCGCGGTAATCCGCCCGTAATCGTGTCCACTGGTATTTTCCAGCTCTCTCACTGCAGTCCTTCCTCTCTGGTTTCGGGGAATGCAGACTTGCCAAAGGAGCGACTACAGTCGAGCTGTATCAGCAAGAGGTTCCAGTGAGGGCCAAAGTATCACGTTGAGTCGAGACCAAAACAAGATATCCCGGCGTGACACGCTCTGATTCAAAGGCTAAAGTTGGTCATTACTAGCTGCTCGAGCGCGCTATAGTTTTACTTCAGTACAGCGGATGGTGACTGCCTCTGAACTTGCAGCCTCACTGTGAGCCGGGAAGGTTTGGTACACGAGAAACGGAATCAATCTCGAGATGGTGTCTACCCGACCTGCTGTACCACCGCCCTGTGATCATTGCTGGGGATGATGTCAGTTGCGGTTTTGAGCGCTGAGCAACACTCGGGTGACGGCAAATACACTGACCGAGAAAGCATGAAGACAAGGGCCCTACTCGTCGCAATCGCCTCGTGTTCCGTAGCCTCGGCGGAGTCGACCGGTTTCGTCGACAGCGTCAAGAAATTATTCGGTGATGACAGCAGCTCGGAGGCTGCGGGAAGTACAACTCAGGCGGGATCACGCAGCGCCACGTTTCAAGATCTTACTGTGGACGACAACGCGTGCGTCTACAAGTGATCTTCGCTAAGCTGCGAGCCTGCGGAGTCGTGCTCCCTGCACTACGAGTTCGGCGACATGACGCCTTCCCAGGCGTGTCGAGTGAGCGACTCGAGCGACTCGGCTCGAAAGCCGCAGCAACTGCACCTGGCTTTCGCCGGCGAAGAAGCTGGTACGGCTATGGCCATTTCGTGGACAACTTTTGTGCTGGAGAATGATCCCGCAGTGTGGCTCGGTACAAGCGAGGCCAAGCTGAAGGTGGCCAATGCTGAGATCGAGATCAAATCGTACTACAAGGACGACGACTACGAGCTGTACAGCTACCACGCAGTCGTGAACGGGCTGAAGGCGAGTACAGAGTACTTCTACAAGGTCGGCAGCGCTCCGACCGGCAAGTTCCAAAGCTTGGTGAGTTCGTTTAAGACAGCGCGAGCTGCTGGCGACCCGATTCCGTTTACCATCGCTGCGTATGACGACATGGGAGCAGAAGCCAATTCCGTCGCCACCAACAAGTACGTGAACAGCCTCGTGGACGAAGTGGATTTCGTCTACCACCTCGGGGACATTTCCTACGCGGACAACGCCTTCCTCACAGCCGAGAAAGTGTTTGGATTTTACTACGAGCAGGTGTACAACAAGTTCATGAACTCCATGACCAACATCATGCGGCGGATGGCCTACATGGTGCTCGTGGGGAACCACGAAGCGGAATGCCACTCCCCGACGTGTCTATTATCCAAGAGCAAGAAGGACCAACTGGGCAACTACTCGGCGTTCAACTCACGCTTCAGGATGCCGTCGGCCGAGAGCGGGGGCATGCTCAATATGTGGTACTCGTACGAGTACGGCACGGTCCACTTCACGTCGCTGTCGTCTGAGACGGACTACCCGAACGCCCCCAGCAACGTGTACTTCACGAAACGTGTGTATGGGAACTTCGGTGATCAACTGGCGTGGCTAGAAGAGGATCTGAAGGCTGCAGACTCCAACCGCGACCAAGTTCCGTGGATTATTGTTGGCATCCACCAACCGATGTACACGATCCGTTCGTGTGATGCGGATGGTACGCCGAACAACGACTACGAGGCTCGGAATGTGCAGGAAGCGTTTGAGGAGCTGTTCATCAAGTACAAGGTGGATCTGGTGCTGCAAGGCCACGTGCACGCGTATGAACGAATCTATCCGACGGCAAACGGCAGCGCCGTTATAGATGGGGTTTCCGAAGATGTCTCGACCAATACGAATCCACAGGCGCGAGTGTACGTGATTTCGGGCAGGCCCAGAGAACCACTACAAGTATAAGAACCCGCCGTCGCCGGAATGGCTCGTGCTGATGGACGACGAGCACTTCGGCATCACCAAGCTGCTTGTCACGCCGACGAATCTTACGCTTACGATGATTGAGAGTGCGACAGGCACGGTGTACGACGAGTTCTCGATCGTGAAAGAGGCAGGCGCTAGTCACAGCGGATAGACTCGGTTTGATAGACGGTCGCTATATCCTAGCGAGCAAACTGCAAATGCGTTTCGTATACTGCTAATACTGCGCTGTAGTAGGTAAATACAAGGAGCACGCGTGAAGATCAACACACTCTGAATCAATTTGTCGCTCAAGGAATGGACACCTAATGTTAAAGACTCGGTGCAGTGGTTCGCCAGGCAACCCCGTTTTATTCTTTACACTTCATTCGCAACGATGAGTCGTTTTATGGTAGCTTCAACGGCCTCTGATCGCATCAACTGAGACCTTCTTCAATGTTGCTGAGTGACTTTTGCATTTTTAGTCCAGCTTGTCCACACACATAGGTCAGCAGCATCGTTCACTGGCACATCCTTGCTGTTGGCAGGAGCAGCAGCAGCAACGCCAACAGCGACCCCTCCTGCGCCGCAGTCCTGCCTAGTGTCAGAAAAAATCGGAGCACAAGGCAACGATGAAGACAAGCGAGGATCGGTCGGTCGATTACGACCGATTTTCCCTCTGACGGACCGTCGGCGATTCATATATCTTCACGCACAAACACAAACACAAACACACGCACACACGCAAGATTCTCCCAAAGTAAAAGTATCGATTTGACACATTAGCTTACCAGGAAACACGCCGACAAGCTCTTCCTTGAGTTCCCAGCCCTGTTCATTCTCGTTGTCGGGAAACTTACCTCGACACGGCATTTGGTGACCAATTTGTGTCCGATAGGTTCGCTGTCGATCCAGACGGAGCGATTCCTCTTGCTGTGCCCACAGCTGGGCGTGCAAAGGTAAAGCGCGAATGGTAAAGACTCGATCCGAAACCACAATTCGTTGACGGGCCGACGACAATTTTCGGCTCTCCCGTCGAAACGCACACCATCCTGTTGGTCTCTTTCATGTCCAATCACGGCAACCTCGTTGGACTCGACCGCCAAGCCGAGGAATGCAAAAGTTGGGATGGGACCTTTGCAGCGCTACACATGTAATCAATTGCCGGCTCGCGACCTACCACGCGAAGGTCCCACACACAACACTCAAGCTTTTGCAAGCTACTTGTGGTAGACAACAGCCTCCTAAACCGGCGTACAGTCCTGCTGATTCAGTCGACCTAATGCGGCTTCACACGGCCTATAAGTTTGCGCTGGTCGCGAGCGCCATGTGCGTCGCCACGTCGGCCAAGTCGGCCGGCTTCAAGGCTTTGATTAAGAACTTCTTCAGCGACGACGACGCCACGGGGTCCACGGACTCTGCCCAGCAGGCCAAACAGACCAACACGGACGACCGAACTTGTGTGTACGAGTGGTCCTCGCTGAGCTGCATGCCCGAGGAAAAGTGCTCGCTGCAGTACCAGTTCGGCGACGTGACGCCGTCCCAGGCGTGCCGAGTGTCGAACACGGGCGACCACACCCTCGTACCGCAGCAGTTCCACTTGGCCTTTGCCGGAGAGGAGGCCGGCACCGGCATGGCCATCTCCTGGACCACGTTCGCACTGGAGAAGTCTCCTGCCGTCTGGATCGGCACCAGCAAGGCCAAGGTCACCCTGGTCAAGGACGCCAAGATCGAGACCAAGACGTACTACAAGGACGAAGACTACGAGCTGTACAACTACCACGCGGTTGTCAGCGGCCTCGAGCCCAACACCGAGTATTTCTACAAGGTCGGCGGCTCCGCGAAGACGATGCACCAGAGCGAGGTGAGCTCGTTCAAGACGGCCCGCGCCAGCGGCGACGAGAGTCCGTTCGTTGTGGCCGTGTACGGCGACATGGGCACCGAGGCCAACTCCGTGGCGGCCAACAAGTACGTGAACGACCTGGTGGGCAAGGTCGACTTTATCTACCACTTGGGCGACATTTCGTACGCCGACAACGACTTTCTGACGGCTAAGACCGCGTTCGGCTTTTTCTACGAGGAGATCTTCAACAAGTTCATGAACTCGCTGACCAACGTCATGCGGCACATGGCCTACATGGTGGTGGTGGGCAACCACGAGGCCGAGTGCCACTCGCCCACGTGTCTGCTGTCCGATAGCAAGAAGGACCAGCTCGGCAACTACACGGCCTTCAACGCGCGCTTCCGTATGCCGTCGCCCGAGAGCGGTGGAACTCTCAATATGTGGTACTCGTACGAGTACGGGTCGGTGCACTTCACGACCATCTCGTCCGAGACGGACTTCCCCAACGCGCCCAGCAACGCGTACTACACTAAGCGCACGTACGGCAACTTCGGCAATCAGCTCGCGTGGCTCGAGGCCGACCTCAAGGCTGCCCACGCCAACCGTGCGAACGTGCCCTGGATCGTTGTCGGCATGCACCGACCCCTGTACACTCTCCGCTCTTGCGACGCCAACGGTGTGCCGAACGACGAGTACGAGTCGCTCAAGGTGCAGAAGGCGTTCGAGAAGCTCTTCATCAAGTACAAGGTGGATCTGGTGTACCAGGGCCACGTGCACGCCTACGAGCGACACTACCCGACGGCCAACAGCAAGGCGATCATGCACGGCGTGTCCAAGGATGGCAAGACGTACACGAACCCGAAGGCGCCTGTCCACGTTATCGCGGGCATTGCCGGCAACTCGGAGGGTCTGTACCAGTTCAAGAACCCGCCGTCGCCCAAGTGGCTCGCTATCATGGACAACAAGCACTACGGCATCACGACGCTCTCGGTCACGCCGACCAACCTCACCATCACGATGATTGAGGCTTCCACCGGCACGGTGCACGACGAGTTCTCGATCATCAAGAAAGCTGCCACTGGATCGCCGAAGCAAGCTACCACTCAATCTCAGACTCAAAAGGTGTGAGCAAGTCGAGTACATGTATTAACGTTATACACGTATAATGTTTTTTAAACCATTAAATTGGTGTTACAAGTTCTTGGGAGTAGTTTGTCACTGAAGTCTTCGGTTCTACGCGCTTTCCTGTATAAGTTTTGGCTCTGCAAGTAAGCTTTGTTACAGTAACTTACAGTACGCAAATGCAGTCGTAGTACGCCATATCATGACGAAAAGCTAGTGCGAATGAACACTTCGAATTGAGGTTTTTCACGGTGGTCAAGCGAACACTTAGATCGAAGTACACTTTTGTTTTCAATGTTGCCATCCATTTGTAATAAAACCTACAATCATTAACATCAACTACGGAGAGAACTACCACAAAGGCAATAAAGTTCACAAATTATTCGCAGGTATTGATTTTCAAAACGGTGTAATGGAGACGGAGGATCAATTTCGGGATGGTGAGTTTCTTGAACGGCAAGGAACCTGCCTCCTCCTAACTTTTATGTTGCCGTCGGAGAGCGGTGTCCCATTGCCACTGCCACTCGGTGTTTTTCCCGGTGAGCAACACCTCGGACTAATTTAACATCTTCGCTTCAAGCAATGCGGGCCATCTGCGTGGCGGTCGCTGCCGTCTTGTGCTCCGTCGTCTCGGGCAAGTCGGCCGGCTTCGTGGACCACGTTAAGAAATTCTTCAGCGACGACGACAACTCGGCCGTGTCGGGCAGCGTCGTGGACGACGACAAGTGCGTGTATGATTGGTCCTCATTGAGCTGCACGCCCGAAGCCTCGTGCTCTCTGCAGTACCAGTTCGGCGACGTCACGCCCTCTCACGCCTGCCGAGTGCGTGACACGAGCAACGCGACTATGGCGCCGCAGCAGCTGCACTTGGCATTCGCTGGAGAAGAAGCTGGAACGGGGATGGCGATCTCTTGGACGACGTTTAAACTGGACAGTGCGCCAATGGTGTGGCTCGGCCGCACTGAGGCCAAGCTAAAGGTGGTGGCCAATGCTGAAATTGAGACCAAGTCGTACTACAAGGACAAGGACTACGAACTCTACAGCTACCACGCGGTTGTGAGCGGATTGAAGCCGAACACAAAGTACTTTTATAAGGTCGGCAACGCCAAGAACAAGCACTTTCAGAGCGGGGTGAGCTCCTTTAAGACAGCGCGCGCCTCTGGGGACGAAAGCCCGTTCACTATCGCAGTGTACGGCGACATGGGAGCGGATGACAACTCGGTCGCCACCAACATGTACATGAACAGCCTCGTGGACGAAGTGGATTTCGTCTACCACCTCGGGGACATTTCCTACGCGGACAACGCCTTCCTCACAGCCGAGAAAGTGTTTGGATTTTACTACGAGCAGGTGTACAACAAGTTCATGAACTCCATGACCAACATCATGCGGCGGATGGCCTACATGGTGCTCGTGGGGAACCACGAAGCGGAATGCCACTCCCCGACGTGTCTATTATCCAAGAGCAAGAAGGACCAACTGGGCAACTACTCGGCGTTCAACTCACGCTTCAGGATGCCGTCGGCCGAGAGCGGGGGCGTGCTCAATATGTGGTACTCGTACGAGTACGGCACGGTCCACTTCACGTCGCTGTCGTCTGAGACGGACTACCCGAACGCCCCCAGCAACGCGTACTTCACGAAACGTGTGTATGGGAACTTCGGTGATCAACTGGCGTGGCTAGAAGAGGATCTGAAGGCTGCGGACTCCAACCGCGACCAAGTTCCGTGGATTATTGTCGGTATGCACCGACCGATGTACACGATCCGTTCGTGTGATGCGGATGGTACGCCGAACAACGACTACGAGGCTCGGAATGTGCAGGAAGCGTTTGAGGAGCTGTTCATCAAGTACAAGGTGGATCTGGTGCTGCAAGGTCACGTTCATACGTATGAGCGGCTTTATCCGACTGCGAACAGCAGTGCTGTTATGGATGGAGTTTCAAAAGACAACAAGGCATACGAGAACCCGCAGGCGCCTGTGTACGTTATCCAAGGAACTGCAGGCGGCCCAGAGGGATTGTTCCAGTATACGAGCCCTCCGTCGCCGGCGTGGCTCGCGCTGGTGGACAACAAGCACTTCAGCATTACTCGGCTGTCAGTGACCCCGACCAACCTAACACTGTCGAAGATTGAGAGCGCAACGGGCATCATTCATGATGAATTTTCTATTATCAAGGCGCCAGCTACCGCAGAAAAGGCAGTAAAAGTATAATGCAGTCCACGGCAAACCTGGTAAGCATCTTACTGTCATTTCATGCAGATTCTGGGGGGGGGGGGGGGCAACAGTACATGAAGACCCAAAAACTTCGATACGTTTCTAAAGTTGAACACCAGCACTGACAGTGCCCGCACCGCTAGTCGTGTCGATGGTGAACTCTGCGCACAGCGGGTTCTTAGCGCCCCCCCAGTACACATCGCACCACGTGTCCGGCTTGATGGCCACCACGTACTTACTGTCCTCGACGATGCGCTTGAGGCCCTGGCCGATCTGCGGCTGGTACACGCCCCAGTCTTCCGCCGACAGCGAGAACGACACGTCCATGGACTCGCCCGCCTGCAGCTCGATCTTCTTGAACTTCTTGAGCATCTTCATCTCGGGCACCGAGATCTTGCGGTACGGCTGGATCAGGAACAGCATCACCGTCTCCTTGCCGGCGCGCTTGCCCACGTTCGTGACGGTCACCGAGGCCGTCAGCGTGTCGCCCGCGTTCGCGATGGTCGTCTTGTCCAGCGTGACGGACGAGTAGTTGAACTTGGTGTAGCTCAGGCCGGCGCCGAAGTCCCATTGCATCCAGCAGTTGTCCCACATGCAGCGTGTGGTTACGAGGTGGTTGTACGGGATGGCGATGTTGGCCGGGTCCTTCGGGTACGTGATCGGCAGCTTGCCGCTGGGGTTGACGTCGCCGTAGAGGATCTCGGCCATGGCCTGACCGCCGAGTTCGCAGGGCAACATGCCGTCGATGATGGCGACGGCGTGGTCAGGGATGGAGCCAAGCAGTCGCGGGCGACCGCCAAACAGCACGACGATGACCTTGGTGCCCGTGGCGGCCAGGGCCTTGATGAACTTCTCCTGGCCTTCGGGCAGGGCCGGGTCGTCGATGTCACCGGGCTTCTCCGTGTACGAGGATTCACCGATGACCGCAACCGTGTACTCGTGCTGGCCTGCAAGCTCGACGGCCTTGGCCATGTCCGCGTCCGCGATGTTGCCGTTGGGCATGAGGCCGTTAAAGTACGTGAACGAGTCGTTGCCGACCATCTCTTCCAGACCCTTGCGGACCGACACGCCGTGCGGGAACATGGCGTTGCCCGAGTGGCCCTGCCAGATCAGCGTCCAGCCGCCGCACTGATAGCCGACATTATCAGCCGAGTGGCCCGTGAGGAAAACCTTAGCGCTCTTGGGCAGCGGCAGCACGTCTTTATCATTCTTGAGCAGCACAATCGACTCACGCGCCATGTTGAGCGCGGCCTGCTTGTCCTTATCATTGCCCACCATGGACACGTACTTCTCACCCGGCACCGGGTTGTCGTAGAGTCCGAGCTGCAGTTTCATCTTGATCACACGCTTCACCGATTCACGCAGACGAGCTTCCTGCTCCGGGTGCTTGTCCAGCATGGAACGGGTGTAGTTGATGAAATCCGTGTCGGAGGGCACCATGCTCACGTCAATCGACGTGTGCTGCAGAGAGCTGGACACAGCCTCCTCGCGCGTGCTAGCAACGCGGTGGAAGTCGTGGAGGTTGTAGATCTCGTTCCAGTCCGTCAGCAGCACTCCTTCGTAGCCCATGTCCGTGCGAAGGAGGTCATTCAGGATCTTGGAGCTCTCCACGACCGGGTTGCCGTTGAGAGAGATGTAGTTCTCCATCACAGAGTGAGCACCAGCCTCAAACGCAGCCATGAACGGCGGCATGAAGTAGTTCAACAGATCGAAGTCACTCATCAGGACGTTGTCACGGTCATGGCCCGTGGGGGTCTTGGAATACCCGATGAAGTGCTTGACGCATGCGGCGGTCTGGTTCTAGGTCTGCAGGCCACGAACGTAAGACGCCCCCATGACCGAAGCGAGGTACGGGTCCTCGCCGAACGTCTCAAAGGTGCGAGCCCAGAGAGAGTTTTGTGAAATGTCGAGGATCGGCCCAAAGATCCACGAAATTCCAGCAGCTTCAGTGTCACGCGCGGTGATTTGGCCAACCTTGTGAACCAGATCAAGGTTGAAACTGGCGGCGCTGTTGATTTGGTGTGGAAGCTTCACGGACCCGGACAGTTAGTTGGCCCCGTGAATGGAGTCGAGGCCGTAGATCACGGGGTGACCTCCGTTCTCCTCCATTGAGATTTCTTGGATGCGGTTGACGAGCGTGCGAAAGCCGGTGGCATTGTAACCATAGTAGCCTTTGAACGGCTTCTCCTCGTAGTACGTGTTGAAGTAGGACCCCACACTCCTCTTGGCGAACATGCGCACGGCGGTCTCGTTCAGCTCCCGGGTGACGTTGTTCATGACGGTGCTAAGATCAAGCTGTGTCATCTGGCCCAAGATTTCGGCTGCAGAGAACCCGTCGACAATGGCTTGAGCTTGGGCGTCAAAAGAGTTGGTATTCGCAGCAGTGAGCGCGGTGGCCACACCAGGCAGGGACAAGAAGGCGACCGCCAACCACGATTTCACCATAGTCGCTCGCGATTCTTCGGCTCGTACTACGAGATTGCGGGGAAATTGGAGAATGAGCTTCGAGCCTCGCTCAGTGGTGCGTAGCGAATGTAGATAATTCCGCTGGGAATACTTACAACATGACTGCCGTTGTGGAACGGTTTGTCCAAGCAATTCATACGCTAACCACTGGCTGGTGTTTCCGAAGTCCCCGGCTGTTGGGGAATGCAAATCGTGTCGCTCACGTTAAGATACAGAACTTATAAGGACGTTCCTTCGCAACAGTAAAAGCTATCTCTGAACAAACTGGGCATCGACCATTCAGAGATCCCCGGAGCAAGCACACCGATACACAAAATGACAGTTAGAACAGTTCGCTATCGAAGGAAGCGATAGATCTGCCCGCCCAAACTCAAATCGCAGATAAAAATCGGATGAGACCAACGAGCTACTTCAACAGTACAGAAGACCTATACAGGGTACAGTACTGTAAGATACGCAGAAACATACATGTACACGAACTCGCGGTTGCCCATTGCACAAGGTTGTCGAGGCCACGATTTCTCAGCTAAAACGTTCTGGGCCAACCACCACCTCGAAAAATAACAATTACTATACTACTACAAAATGCAATGCAACACTGAGTAGATCGATGGATGGGACTGGAAATTTCTTGATCTACGACAACTCATAGTAGTTACGGGCATCTGTATCTCCAATGGTAGAATGTATTGAGTGTCCTGCCTGGGCCTCATCTAAAGAAATGGATCTGCATTCTAAGCAAAAGAACCCCAAACTTCGCCAACTCTCAACAACCGAAGCTGTCTAGAGCTGGACGCCAGCACTGACAGTGCCCGCACCGCTAGTCGTGTCGATGGTGAACTCTGCGCACAGCGGGTTCTTAGCGCCCCCCCAGTACACATCGCACCACGTGTCCGGCTTGATGGCCACCACGTACTTACTGTCCTCGACGATGCGCTTGAGGCCCTGGCCGATCTGCGGCTGGTACACGCCCCAGTCCTCCGCCGACAGCGAGAACGACACGTCCATGGACTCGCCCGCCTGCAGCTCGATCTTCTTGAACTTCTTGAGCATCTTCATCTCGGGCACCGAGATCTTGCGGTACGGCTGGATCAGGAACAGCATCACCGTCTCCTTGCCGGCGCGCTTGCCCACGTTCGTGACGGTCACCGAGGCCGTCAGCGTGTCGCCCGCGTTCGCGATGGTCGTCTTGTCCAGCGTGACGGACGAGTAGTTGAACTTGGTGTAGCTCAGGCCGGCGCCGAAGTCCCATTGCATCCAGCAGTTGTCCCACATGCAGCGTGTGGTTACGAGGTGGTTGTACGGGATGGCGATGTTGGCCGGGTCCTTCGGGTACGTGATCGGCAGCTTGCCGCTGGGGTTGACGTCGCCGTAGAGGATCTCGGCCATGGCCTGACCGCCGAGTTCGCAGGGCAACATGCCGTTGATGATGGCGACGGCGTGGTCAGGGATGGAGCCAAGCAGTCGCGGGCGACCGCCAAACAGCACGACGATGACCTTGGTGCCCGTGGCGGCCAGGGCCTTGATGAACTTCTCCTGGCCTTCGGGCAGGGCCGGGTCGTCGATGTCACCGGGCTTCTCCGTGTACGAGGATTCACCGATGACCGCAACCGTGTACTCGTGCTGGCCTGCAAGCTCGACGGCCTTGGCCATGTCCGCGTCCGCGATGTTGCCGTTGGGCATGAGGCCGTTAAAGTACGTGAACGAGTCGTTGCCGACCATCTCTTCCAGACCCTTGCGGACCGACACGCCGTGCGGGAACATGGCGTTGCCCGAGTGGCCCTGCCAGATCAGCGTCCAGCCGCCGCACTGATAGCCGACATTATCAGCCGAGTGGCCCGTGAGGAAAACCTTAGCGCTCTTGGGCAGCGGCAGCACGTCTTTATCATTCTTGAGCAGCACAATCGACTCACGCGCCATGTTGAGCGCGGCCTGCTTGTCCTTATCATTGCCCACCATGGACACGTACTTCTCACCCGGCACCGGGTTGTCGTAGAGTCCGAGCTGCAGTTTCATCTTGATCACACGCTTCACCGATTCACGCAGACGAGCTTCCTGCTCCGGGTGCTTGTCCAGCATGGAACGGGTGTAGTTGATGAAATCCGTGTCGGAGGGCACCATGCTCACGTCAATCGACGTGTGCTGCAGAGAGCTGGACACAGCCTCCTCGCGCGTGCTAGCAACGCGGTGGAAGTCGTGGAGGTTGTAGATCTCGTTCCAGTCCGTCAGCAGCACTCCTTCGTAGCCCATGTCCGTGCGAAGGAGGTCATTCAGGATCTTGGAGCTCTCCACGACCGGGTTGCCGTTGAGAGAGATGTAGTTCTCCATCACAGAGTGAGCACCAGCCTCAAACGCAGCCATGAACGGCGGCATGAAGTAGTTCAACAGATCGAAGTCACTCATCAGGACGTTGTCACGGTCATGGCCCGTGGGGGTCTTGGAATAACCGATGAAGTGCTTGACACACGCAGCTGTCTGGTTGTAGCTCTGCAGGCCGCGGACGTAAGCCGCACCCATGACCGAAGCGAGGTACGGGTCCTCGCCAAACGTCTCGTACGTGCGGGCCCAAAGCGTGTTTTGGGAAATGTCGAGAATGGGCCCAAAAATCCACGGGATGCCGGCCGCTTCCGTATCACGAGCAGTTATCTGGCCAACCTCATGAACCAGGTCCGGGTTGAAACTCGCACCGCTGTTGATTTCGTGGGGGAAAAGCATGGCACCCGCGACGTAGCTGGCGCCGTGGATGGAGTCGATGCCGTAGATCATGGGGTGGCCTCCGTTCTCCTCCATGGTGATCTCCTGGATGCGCGTAATCATCGAGCGGAATCCCGTCGCGTTGAAGCCGTAGCTACCATTGATGGGCTGGTCCCCCCAGTTCGTGTTGAGGTACGAGCCTACGTGCATCTTGGCAAATCTGCGCACCGCAGCTTCGTTCAGGGTGTGGTCGCTGCCGTTAATGATCAAGCCCAGGTCGAGCTGGGTCATTTGGCCGATGACTTGGTCAATAGAGAACCCGTCGACGATCGCTTGGGCTTGAGCATCGTAGGAGTCGCCCAGGCCAGCAGAGAGCGCCGTTGCCAGTGTAGGTAAGGACAGCATCGCTGCCGCCAACCAGGACTTCAACATCGTGTTGGCTGGTACTGCGTTACGCAGTCGGAAAGTTGGAGAATGAGCTGTCGAATCGCTGTTGATCCTGGAAGCCGACAAGTAGCTTATCCGATGCGAAGTGTACAACATGACTGCCGTAGGGACTGCGGATAACGGTAACATACAGGTACAGCGCCGAGGAGCCCATATTGGGATGGGGGCACCGGATACAATTATGCGGCCAATTGATGACCCACACAAGAAAGACAGCTCGCGATTGGAAGAAGCGATACTCTGGCCACGAACGATCAAATCGTGGTGCAAATGGATGCGCCCGCACTGTAAATACACAGGCGGTTTGTGCCACCCGTATTCATGCAATTGCATACAGAAACCAAGTACTTCAAGATGCAGATTGAAGTCGTTGAAGTAATACATCGATAACGCAGTCTAGTATGACGTACCATCGTTTGGAATGCCTTGACTCGACAGGAATGCAGTCTAGTATGACACCAGCGGTCGTACCATCGTTTGGAATGCCTTGACTCGACAGGAATGGGCATAAGCCCATGTGTCCGAAGCACAGTTGGAGGCACACAGCACACGTGCTATATGATAAGAAGTCCTGTGTGGCCCTCGGAGAATTTGCGCGTATTTGGAAAGAGCCCTGACCAAAGGGCTCCAGGCGGGCACTGCAGTTCATGGTCCTAATCGACAGTACAGTGTTCCGGTCAACCATTTCAAACGATGGTCCCAACTACAGTGTATGAATAACTAATTGATTATGCTTGGCGATCTCACGACAGCTGAGAGAACATTAACAACGTGCGCCATTTGCAACGATGTTTACTCTGTGCAGTATGTACATGGGGCGCTGTTCCCCGCAACAACGGAATGCCGAAAAGAGGGCGCAAGGCAGACCCCCTATACACCATGAAGCAAGACGAATGCCATACATGTTATTCTTCGAATCATCGGAATAGATGTGGACGTTAGGCGAAGCGGACAGAAGTAAACTTTTTACACATATTTTTTTCTGGACAGAAGTCCGCGTCGTAGGGAACCATGCTCATGTCGATTGTTGTCTCCTTCAAGGACACAGCAACGGCTTCCTCGCGGGTGCTGTAGACGCAGTGGAAGTCGTGGAGATTGTTCATCTCGTTCCAGTCGGTGACTAGTACGCCGTCGTAGCCGAGGTCCGTACGAAGCAGGTCTTTCAGAATCTTGGAGCTGGAGACCACCGGGTCACCGTTGAGCGAAATGTAGTTTTCCATCACGGACAACGCACCTGCCTCAAACGCAGCCTTGTACGGCGGCAAGAAGTAATTCAGCAGATCGAAGTCTGGCATCAGAATACCGTCGCGATCGTGTCCCGTAGGCGTCTTGGAATACCCGATGAAGTCCTTGACGCATGCGGCGGTCTGGTTGTAGGTCTGCAGGCCACGAACGTAAGACGCCCCCATGACCGAAGCGAGGTACGGGTCCTCGCCGAACGTCTCAAAGGTGCGAGCCCAGAGAGAGTTTTGTGAAATGTCGAGGATCGGCCCAAAGATCCACGAAATTCCAGCAGCTTCAGTGTCACGCGCGGTGATTTGGCCAACCTTGTGAACCAGATCAAGGTTGAAACTGGCGGCGCTGTTGATTTGGTGTGGAAGCTTCACGGACCCGGACAGTTAGTTGGCCCCGTGAATGGAGTCGAGGCCGTAGATCACGGGGTGACCTCCGTTCTCCTCCATTGAGATTTCTTGGATGCGGTTGACGAGCGTGCGAAAGCCGGTGGCATTGTAACCATAGTAGCCTTTGAACGGCTTCTCCTCGTAGTACGTGTTGAAGTAGGACCCCACACTCCTCTTGGCGAACATGCGCACGGCGGTCTCGTTCAGCTCCCGGGTGACGTTGTTCATGACGGTGCTAAGATCAAGCTGTGTCATCTGGCCCAAGATTTCGGCTGCAGAGAACCCGTCGACAATGGCTTGAGCTTGGGCGTCAAAAGAGTTGGTATTCGCAGCAGTGAGCGCGGTGGCCACACCAGGCAGGGACAAGAAGGCGACCGCCAACCACGATTTCACCATAGTCGCTCGCGATTCTTCGGCTCGTACTACGAGATTGCGGGGAAATTGGAGAATGAGCTTCGAGCCTCGCTCAGTGGTGCGTAGCGAATGTAGATAATTCCGCTGGGAATACTTACAACATGACTGCCGTTGTGGAACGGTTTGTCCAAGCAATTCATACGCTAACCACTGGCTGGTGTTTCCGAAGTCCCCGGCTGTTGGGGAATGCAAATCGTGTCGCTCACGTTAAGATACAGAACTTATAAGGACGTTCCTTCGCAACAGTAAAAGCTATCTCTGAACAAACTGGGCATCGACCATTCAGAGATCCCCGGAGCAAGCACACCGATACACAAAATGACAGTTAGAACAGTTCGCTATCGAAGGAAGCGATAGATCTGCCCGCCCAAACTCAAATCGCAGATAAAAATCGGATGAGACCAACGAGCTACTTCAACAGTACAGAAGACCTATACAGGGTACAGTACTGTAAGATACGCAGAAACATACATGTACACGAACTCGCGGTTGCCCATTGCACAAGGTTGTCGAGGCCACGATTTCTCAGCTAAAACGTTCTGGGCCAACCACCACCTCGAAAAATAACAATTACTATACTACTACAAAATGCAATGCAACACTGAGTAGATCGATGGATGGGACTGGAAATTTCTTGATCTACGACAACTCATAGTAGTTACGGGCATCTGTATCTCCAATGGTAGAATGTATTGAGTGTCCTGCCTGGGCCTCATCTAAAGAAATGGATCTGCATTCTAAGCAAAAGAACCCCAAACTTCGCCAACTCTCAACAACCGAAGCTGTCTAGAGCTGGACGCCAGCACTGACAGTGCCCGCACCGCTAGTCGTGTCGATGGTGAACTCTGCGCACAGCGGGTTCTTAGCGCCCCCCCAGTACACATCGCACCACGTGTCCGGCTTGATGGCCACCACGTACTTACTGTCCTCGACGATGCGCTTGAGGCCCTGGCCGATCTGCGGCTGGTACACGCCCCAGTCTTCCGCCGACAGCGAGAACGACACGTCCATGGACTCGCCCGCCTGCAGCTCGATCTTCTTGAACTTCTTGAGCATCTTCATCTCGGGCACCGAGATCTTGCGGTACGGCTGGATCAGGAACAGCATCACCGTCTCCTTGCCGGCGCGCTTGCCCACGTTCGTGACGGTCACCGAGGCCGTCAGCGTGTCGCCCGCGTTCGCGATGGTCGTCTTGTCCAGCGTGACGGACGAGTAGTTGAACTTGGTGTAGCTCAGGCCGGCGCCGAAGTCCCATTGCATCCAGCAGTTGTCCCACATGCAGCGTGTGGTTACGAGGTGGTTGTACGGGATGGCGATGTTGGCCGGGTCCTTCGGGTACGTGATCGGCAGCTTGCCGCTGGGGTTGACGTCGCCGTAGAGGATCTCGGCCATGGCCTGACCGCCGAGTTCGCAGGGCAACATGCCGTTGATGATGGCGACGGCGTGGTCAGGGATGGAGCCAAGCAGTCGCGGGCGACCGCCAAACAGCACGACGATGACCTTGGTGCCCGTGGCGGCCAGGGCCTTGATGAACTTCTCCTGGCCTTCGGGCAGGGCCGGGTCGTCGATGTCACCGGGCTTCTCCGTGTACGAGGATTCACCGATGACCGCAACCGTGTACTCGTGCTGGCCTGCAAGCTCGACGGCCTTGGCCATGTCCGCGTCCGCGATGTTGCCGTTGGGCATGAGGCCGTTAAAGTACGTGAACGAGTCGTTGCCGACCATCTCTTCCAGACCCTTGCGGACCGACACGCCGTGCGGGAACATGGCGTTGCCCGAGTGGCCCTGCCAGATCAGCGTCCAGCCGCCGCACTGATAGCCGACATTATCAGCCGAGTGGCCCGTGAGGAAAACCTTAGCGCTCTTGGGCAGCGGCAGCACGTCTTTATCATTCTTGAGCAGCACAATCGACTCACGCGCCATGTTGAGCGCGGCCTGCTTGTCCTTATCATTGCCCACCATGGACACGTACTTCTCACCCGGCACCGGGTTGTCGTAGAGTCCGAGCTGCAGTTTCATCTTGATCACACGCTTCACCGATTCACGCAGACGAGCTTCCTGCTCCGGGTGCTTGTCCAGCATGGAACGGGTGTAGTTGATGAAATCCGTGTCGGAGGGCACCATGCTCACGTCAATCGACGTGTGCTGCAGAGAGCTGGACACAGCCTCCTCGCGCGTGCTAGCAACGCGGTGGAAGTCGTGGAGGTTGTAGATCTCGTTCCAGTCCGTCAGCAGCACTCCTTCGTAGCCCATGTCCGTGCGAAGGAGGTCATTCAGGATCTTGGAGCTCTCCACGACCGGGTTGCCGTTGAGAGAGATGTAGTTCTCCATCACAGAGTGAGCACCAGCCTCAAACGCAGCCATGAACGGCGGCATGAAGTAGTTCAACAGATCGAAGTCACTCATCAGGACGTTGTCACGGTCATGGCCCGTGGGGGTCTTGGAATAACCGATGAAGTGCTTGACACACGCAGCTGTCTGGTTGTAGCTCTGCAGGCCGCGGACGTAAGCCGCACCCATGACCGAAGCGAGGTACGGGTCCTCGCCAAACGTCTCGTACGTGCGGGCCCAAAGCGTGTTTTGGGAAATGTCGAGAATGGGCCCAAAAATCCACGGGATGCCGGCCGCTTCCGTATCACGAGCAGTTATCTGGCCAACCTCATGAACCAGGTCCGGGTTGAAACTCGCACCGCTGTTGATTTCGTGGGGGAAAAGCATGGCACCCGCGACGTAGCTGGCGCCGTGGATGGAGTCGATGCCGTAGATCATGGGGTGGCCTCCGTTCTCCTCCATGGTGATCTCCTGGATGCGCGTAATCATCGAGCGGAATCCCGTCGCGTTGAAGCCGTAGCTACCATTGATGGGCTGGTCCCCCCAGTTCGTGTTGAGGTACGAGCCTACGTGCATCTTGGCAAATCTGCGCACCGCAGCTTCGTTCAGGGTGTGGTCGCTGCCGTTAATGATCAAGCCCAGGTCGAGCTGGGTCATTTGGCCGATGACTTGGTCAATAGAGAACCCGTCGACGATCGCTTGGGCTTGAGCATCGTAGGAGTCGCCCAGGCCAGCAGAGAGCGCCGTTGCCAGTGTAGGTAAGGACAGCATCGCTGCCGCCAACCAGGACTTCAACATCGTGTTGGCTGGTACTGCGTTACGCAGTCGGAAAGTTGGAGAATGAGCTGTCGAATCGCTGTTGATCCTGGAAGCCGACAAGTAGCTTATCCGATGCGAAGTGTACAACATGACTGCCGTAGGGACTGCGGATAACGGTAACATACAGGTACAGCGCCGAGGAGCCCATATTGGGATGGGGGCACCGGATACAATTATGCGGCCAATTGATGACCCACACAAGAAAGACAGCTCGCGATTGGAAGAAGCGATACTCTGGCCACGAACGATCAAATCGTGGTGCAAATGGATGCGCCCGCACTGTAAATACACAGGCGGTTTGTGCCACCCGTATTTATGCAATTGCATACAGAAACCAAGTACTTCAAGATGCAGATTGAAGTCGTTGAAGTAATACATCGATAACGCAGTCTAGTATGACACCAGCGGTCGTACCATCGTTTGGAATGCCTTGACTCGACAGGAATGCAGTCTAGTATGACACCAGCGGTCGTACCATCGTTTGGAATGCCTTGACTCGACAGGAATGGGCATAAGCCCATGTGTCCGAAGCACAATTGGAGGCACACAGCACACGTGCTATATGATAAGAAGTCCTGTGTGGCCCTCGGAGAATTTGCGCGTATTTGGAAAGAGCCCTGACCAAAGGGCTCCAGGCGGGCACTGCAGTTCATGGTCCTAATCGACAGTACAGTGTTCCGGTCAACCATTTCAAACGATGGTCCCAACTACAGTGTATGAATAACTAATTGATTATGCTTGGCGATCTCACGACAGCTGAGAGAACATTAACAACGTGCGCCATTTGCAACGATGTTTACTCTGTGCAGTATGTACATGGGGCGCTGTTCCCCGCAACAACGGAATGCCGAAAAGAGGGCGCGAGGCAGACCCCCTATACACCATGAAGCAAGACGAATGCCATACATGTTATTCTTCGAATCATCGGAATAGATGTGGACGATAGGCGAAGCGGACAGAAGTAAACTTTTTACACATATTTTTTTCTGGACAGAAAGCCGACGTTTTTGCTTACCTTTCCGAAGTCTTTTTTGTACTTAAAAGTATTGGCAAGTTGGATGGTTCGGCATAGTTGCAAGGCGACCCTTCATATGAGTTGCGCGTATGAAGTTGAAACCACTGTTATTACACTCACAATATCGATAGCTACCGATTGATACTTGAATTAAGCTTGAAAACTGCAGTTCAAATAAGGCTGGCCCTACAGCCCATGTTTCGGAATAGGGTTAGGGATAAATGCATACTAAAACCAAGTAAGATCTCCAAACATGTAGAACATGCTGAAATCATGGACATCCATGTTTCGGTTTTCAGGACGGGTGTCATGGCACCCAAATCTATTGCAAATCCCTGGGAACTGGGTAATAGAGCTGCTAGATGTGGCTCTACCTGTCCTTAAAACCTTTAGAAGGCCGGCCCAGCGCTAGGCAGGGAACTGTAGACCTAAGCCTTGCTTCGGGGCTACGTTTGCGGGTTGTTCATGCTTCTCAAACGCCACTGATGCCGATTTGGTCTCTGCATCACGATAGATTTGCGGGCCATTTCACCCCCTCCAATCCGAAAACATGGGCTGTACATTTTCCGTTCAAATAACCAGATTTTGGGATTGCACGGAAATGTGGCGTTTTAGGTTCCTCCAACGAGGCAACGCGTGTTAAAATATAGTACGTTCCGGGACTTATGCATGCAGGGTACGGTATTATAGCAACTACTATATTTCTAGAAGTCCAATTTGTTTCTTATCAAATCGACTACCCGAAATCTTTTTATCCGGATTTTAGCGTTGTTTTTTAAAAAAATGGGAATCAACTCGAAAAGTCCGAGTTTTTTAAACTCGGACTTTTCGAGCTGATTCTTGGAATAGTTTTGACTAAGGGCGCACATTATTGTTCATGTGGACGGCTAGGGAAGTCACTGGCATTATGTCGTTAGCGAACTACGTTAAGTGACAACAATGTACCTCACTGAAAACTGAAACTGAAGTGACTGACATTAAATGCCTTTCACACGCCTGTATGATTGGAGGCGATGTTCCTCACCCGAATACATGATCTCTTATTTACGCAGTCAGCTTCACTGGCTTACTAAAACTGAGCGAAGATGTTAATCTTTATTCAATGTGCATTACCATTTCTTTGGTAATATAATACAGTAGGGGTTCAGAGCGAAATGAAAACAAAAAAAAGTAATAATGCCCCACTATTACAATTGTCCCTGAGCAATCTCAAAACGTCTACTGTACCAGCGCCAGTGGCTGCCTGCGAATCACAACTACAATAAACTCGATGCGAAACGGAGGCGTTGTTGAGCCAAGGGTTTACTCAGCAGGCCAGGGAGAGTCGGCACTGATTAAAGCAACATTGAAATGTTGGCGTTGCGTAACATTGAGCGCAACAATGGTGCCTCTGCCTAACATTGCACAATGTTACGGTATCTCTCGTAGCAGAATATTTGGTTTACCAATGTGACAATAGTGGACACGCGTCGCCACGACAGCTCGACAGCTCGACACTGTCGAGCTGTCGAGCTGTCGAGCTGTCGAGCTGTCGAGCTGTCGAGCTGTCGAGCTGTCGAGCTGTCGAGCTGTCGAGCTGTCGAGCTGTCGAGCTGTCGAGCTGTCGAGCTGTCGAGCTGTCGAGCTGTCGAGCTGTCGAGCTGTCGAGCTGTCGAGCTATCGAGCTGTCGAGCTGTCGAGCTGTCGAGCTGTCGAGCTGTACAGCGAAACAGCGAAACAGCGAAACAGCGAAGCACGCTGTATCACTCGGGGCGTGCGCCAACAGCTTCCGCCGCTAACGCGGCAAGCGCGTCATGGTGTACGCGCCGAGTCGGCGCCGCCGACACATGCAGCAGGAGAATGGGCTCTACGGGATCTACGCGCAGCTCTACCTGGGCGCCACGTGTTGTCTATTCCTAGTTGGCAGGACACTCTCGCGTTGGCTTTCGCCTGCGGACTTAGCGACGGCACTTCGGGGGGGGGGGGCGCTCCTCTCTCGCTTCACTCGGGGGGCGCCGCTGTGCGGCCTGCCCCACCCCCTCGTGCCTTACGCTAAGTCCTCGGCTCGGCCAGGCGCGGTGTCTAGGAAAAAAAATATCGGGTTGCAGCGCTCGCCTTCGCTCGCTCGCGCAGACCCGCCCCCGCCTGATCGGCGGGTGTTGACGATCGGTGAACGCGCTCAGCGAGGCTCGCGCTCCCCCTTTTACCTAACTGCGCTGTTGGCTAGAGGCGCATTAAAAGCGCTTACGCCTGCTTAGAAGGTAGCGCATTCAATTGCATGCAACACGCATCGCACCTGACGCAACGCAACGCACTGGGAAGGCGTTTGCTCCCGCATACGTAGTACACACATGCATATAAGCACCGCAGTAGGACATGCACACATTAGAATAAGGTTGAGCGGGTGACCGCTGCAGACGGTCGCACGACGCGGAGGCGGAGCGAGCCCGGTAGATTCTGAAATGAGAGCTGTTGTGAGCCAGTCGCTCCAAACATGAAATTTCACGTCTGGAAAATTTACATTGCGTCAATGTTAGCGATCATGCAACATTGGACCCCATCAATGTTATTGATCCCACACATTGAGGCTGATTTTCAATGTTGCTTTAATGACTCTCGGGAGAGTCCCGCGTATGTACATTGGGATTTGCGTTCTGCCTTTCCCAGCAACGAGCAGGCCGTCGTGTCGAGTCGACACTGTCGACGGAGATTACTCCATGGGGAGCTTTCGGTCGGTCTCTTCTCCTCATGTGATGTCGGGTGGTTTGTTGAATCTCAAAAGTTCAAACTCCTTCAGTTTCCACCAATTCATCGCATGGGTGCGTGTGTTCAATTGAGTCGACTTACTTGGGGCAGGCAGGGTGATAAGAAACACTACGTGTTTGAATAAGGAAGAAGAGCAAGAACCAAACGTATCAAATACATGAAACTTTTTAACGAAACGAAAGAGAGGGAGGGGGCCTACGTCAGTACATGAAGTTAAATATTCGCCTCCGCAAAAGAGCATCTCGTCGAATCGGTTCCGGCGGTAGTTTTCAGTGAGTGGGGAGGGGTGAAGTTGAAGAGGGCTGGGCGGGATCTCTCCCCTGGCATTAGGATAAGTTCTCGATGAAGAAGTCAAGCGACTCGCTCAATGTTGGGAGGTCGGCATCCATGAGGGCGAAGACAGAGTCGTCAAACAGGAACGACGACGACACCGAGGACGGAGACGCGCCGTCCGAATCCGTGATGGGGCAGAAGTCCTTATCACTCAACTCGATGGTGGGGCGCTGCAACTCGGGCGTCTTCACCACGGGTGCAGATGGTTCCGCCGGCGTGACAACGGGGGCACGCTTCGCCTCGCTTGGGTGGCTCCGACGCACGTGTTTGTTGCGTAGTTCGGGAGGGAAACTGATGAGCGTATGCAGCGCCAAGATGTCGTGGTCGATGCGATGTTCACGCCGCAGACGAATGGCCTTGCCCGTCTGCATGCCGTGCAGCCTGCGCGACACTTTTTCCTGGTACTTTTGAGCGTGCGTCTGCACCTGGCGGACCGAGCGAGTCCCAACGTACTCGGTGATGGCCTTCCAGGGCCCCTGCGGGTACTTCTTGAGCGCTTCGAGAAATCGGTCGTGCTCCTCGCTGGACCAGACGCCCACTGCTCGCTTGCCGGTGTTGGGTTTGGTTGAGATGGTCGGGGTGGCAACAGAAGACGCCGCGGTCGGGGAGGTCAGCATCATCATTGCCGAGTCGGAGGGTGAGGGGGTCTCAACTGAGAAGTTGGTCGAGGCTCGTGCTGTTGCAATGGCCGCCATGAGGGAAATTGGGGAGTGACTGCCCTCCCTCGATCTCCGAGGAGAAGGAAGGCCGAAGCAAAGACACTGGGACAGGCTCGTGAGAGGAGACCAGCCGCCAACACATAAGCGGAGACTCTCGGCCACGAGTCGATCGGTCAGCTCCGTCTCGCAATACAATGGCTGTCGCACTGCCTTTTGCAGGTGGCCAGCAACAGCGATCGTATCGAGAGTGGACGTCCGAGTTGAAGCGCTCGGCACCAGATATTGCGGGCCGCAGCCTTGCTCTCGATGGGTCCGTTGCCGCGCAGTCCGGATAGCGCCGCGAATTTGAACACAGAAGGCCGCAAGGCTCCAGTCCCGCCTGATTCTAGTGACCGGATGGGGCTCATTTGTCAGGCCTGTGGCCAGCACCTCCGAGGTTTGGCCCGAGCCTCGACAGGAATCAACTTGGTGCCGGCGGCGGAGAACACTGTGCAGCCATGTCACGAAAGACCCACAAGATCCGTTGCCGTACACATGGCTGCTGCTCTCGACCACGACATGTGTTGTGCTGTGGTTAGCCATGTCAGAAGCTTGCTTAGTCTTCTTCGGCGCGAACGAATTTGCTCATTGCCCACTAGTCGAGACGGACGGCGCGGCCGAAACCGTGCCATGGCTCAGCATACAGTCTCACACTTATCAGTGCGGGCCGGCGTCGACACTCTCCTCTCCTCAACGGCGAACACTGGCGCCTCGAAGCCTCTTCCTGCTCTTCACGAAGCTCTCCGAGACTGAGGTCGATGTCCGCGCTTCCACGTCCGACATCATTTATTCATATCGCAGCTGTGCACTGCAGGCCGCTCTGTCCACTGGTCAGCGATATCTGAGCTTGAACACGCACGCGAGTCGCTTTCGCGTGCTGACATGGCTTCTCGGTCCAGCGCGCCTTCCCGGTCACCAAACACCAACACGAACGCTTGCCGGCGATCCAACTGGTGTGCAACCTGCAGGGCTGTCAATCTCCTCGCCGTATCGGCTGACAGAGGCCGGAGGCCGTCGCGAATCAAGTCACAAGCTCGAGCCTTTCGCTCGGAGCGACGCCATCGGTCATCAGTGCAACACCAGCGTCACGTATGATCAATCCGTCCTATTTCCTCCTTCTGTTACGAGTCCTGGTGGCTCCTGCGCGGCGAAAAGATTGAGGCCCCTCGCCGCCACCGAAGCCGGCCCAGGCGTCACTGCTGGCTAACTAAACACACACCTATCCATAGGCTGCCACCACTCGCTCGCTCGCAGTAGCTCGGTCCCCATCGTGCCTTCCTTTACCGGCCCCATCCATCCATCCATGATATCAATCGCTCTACTTGTTGCGATGGAAGAACGAGTTACGCGCGCCGCTGTGCTCGCCGCTGTGGTTGCTGCGGCCGGAGCGGAAGATACTCGAGCGGTAGCTGCTCGGGCTGCCCGACGAGATGGCCGAGCTCGACTCCATCGGGGACAGACTCAGCGTGGACGCGGACATGCGGCTGCTGGAATTCCGGCTATTCGAATTGGCGAGGATCGAGATGCGCTGGAAGTCCTCGACCTCCATGGGCGGGGAGCGTTCTACGCGCGGGTGCGCGGACGACGCGCGTTGACTACCCTGCTGCTCCAGCTGCGATAGCGTGATCCGCATGCTCGTTCCAATAAACTCCTTCGTGTGCACGTGCACCTGGATATCTGGCCGCTCCGCGAGCTTGGGGATCACGAGCTGCATAAATCCGTCCAGCATCATGGGCGTCACGTACTTGAGCTCGACGCCCATGGGGAACGTGTCCGACACAATGGGGCCGCCGTCCAGCACGTTCTTGAGCCACCGCGTCATGTAGTCTAGCTTCTTCGGGTTGCCCTGCGCCCAGTCCGTGAGCAGCCGCTTCCAGGGCACCGAGCCCAGCGTGTAGTGCATGGGCGGCGGGTAGTTGCGGATCTCCTCCCAGTGGTCCTTCACGCGGCGCGCGTTGCCCTTGCTCGAGACCTTGCTCTTGGCGTGGGCGATGCGCGCGGCACTCTTCAGCAGCAAGTGGTGCGCCTCGGCCGACTTCTGGTCCATGATGCCGTTAGCCGCCGCCGTGGCCAGCAGAGACTTATCGGACGAGAGCGAGGTCAGCGAGCCGCGGCCGCCACCAGTAGCGGGCGCCGCTTGGTTTGCCTGAGTGATGCTGCCAATGTCGGTAGGAAGCTCGCGCGTCTCGCAGATGTACGAGCGCAGCTTCTCGTACTCCGACTCGATCGCTGCCAGGTACGTCAGGTCCTTGCTCTCCTGGTCGCGGTGCGCCAGCTTCTGCACCTGCTCGCCCACCTCCTTGGACTGCTGCCAGTTCTTGAGCGTGCGGTTCTCGGTCTTTAGCCGCTGGATCTCGGCCTCCTGCTTCTCGAGCTGCTGGCGCAGCTTCTCGTTTTCTTCGTGGAGCGCGGTGATCACTTCGTGGCTCTCATCCAGTATGCCGCTGGTGCCGCTGAAGCGACTGTTGAGCATCGAGCCCCGCGTTGAGCTGCTGCTGTTCGTGCCGCGCTCGCTGCCGGATCCCGACGCGTGCGGCGCGTCCGATGGACTAGGTGACCGGTTCTTCCCTGACGGTGACATTTTCGCTCCCGTGTGCACCTGCTTCCTGTCCAACTTCATCTGGAGCTGCGCCACCTTGGAGCCCAGCTCCTTGTAGGCCTTCTCCTTCTCCATCTTACGCAGGAACACGAGACGCAGTAGTGAGAAGCGGAAGAAACCCTGCAGCCGCCTCACAGCCGCCAGCGTCTTCAAGTAGCGCTGGCGCTCCGTGTGCATGCGGCAGTACGCCTGGAACCGCACGATGCAGTAGTCGAACTTGAGCACGCGGTACATCTTGCGAGCCGACATGCCGCGCACTTGGGCCTGGAGCAACACCACGCCTCGGCGCAGCGTAAGGTAGCGCTTGTGCACCACGTAGCGACGCCAGTACTTCTGAATCACCACAATCTGCTGCTTTTGCCGCAGGAAGAGCCGCCGCATCAGCCAGCAGCGCACGTTCTTCTGCAGCACGATGGCGTACTTGCGGAGCGCCCAACCCCGCTTGGTCTCCAGCTCTTCCAGTACGCCTTCGCGGAAGTACACGCGGGTCAGACCCACCTGGTAGTCCTGGATGTTGCGTCCAGGCAGAAGCTTGTCCATCAAGTCCTCGCACTTGGACTTGATATCCGGGTCCGACTCGTTGATGAACTTGCCCTGCGTGGGAACGGCACCCGTCAGTAGCACGCGGAACTTCTTGATGCACTCCAGGTGCGGCATTCGGCTCGGGTACGCACTGCGAGAGACGCGGATGGCCTCGATGACACCGGCGCAACGTAGCTGGCTCACGATGTCCCCGTGCGAGAAGCAGTTGGCGCTCTTGAGCGGGTTGGGCTTCAGACAACGCACATAGTGCACCTCCGTGAGTCCGATCTTCTCCATGAGCTGGGACAGACTCTCCTTGAACTGGGTGCCCACTGTAGTGCGGCGCGTCTGCGCGTGACCTCCCTTCTTGTTGCTGCTACGCGACCGGCTACGAGATGAAGGAGCGGCACTGTTGGCGCTGCTCGCGTTCACGTCGTCCGTGAACATCTTGGACAGAATAGTCAGCTTCGACTTGCTCATGCACTGCTTGATATCCGGCAAGATGGCGTCACGGTGCTTGTCGAGGAAGCCTGACGCGTCGTAGGTCACCTTGCCAGCGTAGTGGTAGATAGAGAAGGCGCACTTGTTCAGCCGCGGCGTCTCCAGCAGCGGGTTGTTCTCCATCACCGCCCCCAGTTTGCTCGCGAACGACGCGTCCGTGCCCGTGGCCAGCAGCGATTCTTCGTTCAGGAAGCTGATGACACCCAGGCGGCCTTCGATGAGATTCAGCACGTCCTGGTTGTCTGCGAAAGTAATGTGGGACCACGTAATATTCTCCTCCTCATACTCGATCTGCACCGTCTTGAGCACGTCCTGCACGAACTTCTGCTGCAGCTTCTCGTTGGCGTAGTTGATGCAGAACTGCTCGAACGAGTTGGTTTCGAAGTGCTCGAAGCCGAAGATATCCAGAATGCCAATGAACGAGCCCGCGCCTTTGGTCTTGACGCCGATCGTCTCGTTGATCTGCTCCACCAGCCACAGGAACAGCTTCGAGTACAAGCTCTTGGCCAGCGCGTCACGGCAGTCGGCGGCCTGGTCCTGCGTCATGGGCTTCAGGATGACTTCGCGGCCGACAAACACGTTGCGGTTGCACACGGCGCGCTCGAGCGCTTCGACCTCCACGCCAAGCAGGCGACAGGCCACGGTGAAGTGCTTGAGGTCCACGAGCTGCGAAGCGTCCACGTCTCCGTTGCGCGTGGTGAACTCGGTCTCTCCGAGGTGCAGCACGGCGCCCAGGATCTGCATGATCTCCTGCTGCAGCGGCTGCTCGATGCCCACGACCTCGAGCGCCTCACGCGTCCTGCTGAGATCTCCCTCCTCGTCTCCGCCGGGGGCCTCGGCCCTAGTGGAGACGTACTTGAACGAGTCGACCATGTCGAGCTCGAGGTCCGGGAACTGCTTGCGCTGCGCCAGCAGCTGGTAGAAGATGTGGAAGTTGCGCTCGCCGTCCGCCTGCGTCGTCACGCGGCTCTTCTCGAGCAGGTACGTGCGCGAGCGCGCGCCGATGAGCTGGCCCTCGAGCGTGAACTGCAGCTCCGTGAACTTGCCGAAGCGACTCGAGTTGTCGTTGCGCACAGTCTTGGCGTTGCCGAAGGACTCGAGCAGCGGGTTGGCCTGGATGATCTGCTGGATGACCTTGGAGTTGGAATTGGTGGCCAGCGCGGCCAGGTGGCTCATGACGATCTTGGTCGTCTCCGTCTTGCCGGCGCCCGACTCGCCCGACACGAGGATGCTCTGGTTCTCCTGCTTCTGCCGCATGTTGAAAAAGGCCTCCATGGACACGGCGTACACGTGCGGGGCCTTGTTCTCGCGCTTGCCGTCGCTGAACTTGTCCATCGTCTGCTTCGAGTACAGGTCCAGCCACTGGTACGGGTTCACGGCGATGCAGATGCGCCCCGTGTACGTGTCTGCCCCATAATAACAATTATTGCATCATGCATTAAATGCAATCAATGCACATGACAATAAATATTGTCAGTTCATAAAAAAATCTCTAACGCGGTTAGAGACAAATGCAAAAACACAAACAAACGTACATGGCAATTGCCGGAAGAACCTCCTCCGGAGGTTATAGAGGATGGAGGCCTCGTGCAAGTGGTCGATGAGGATCATGTCCTCGAAGCCATTGTTGGCGCTCTCGCTCGAGTTCTGCAGCGGCAGCGACGGCTTGTTGTCCCCCGACTCCACCGACGTGTTCTTGGCGTTGAGCGCCTCCAGCAGGGCGCTGTCCGTCAGGTCCACGGCGCGCTGCGAGCCGGCCAGCGCCTTCAGCTCGCGCTCCGACTCGATGCGCTCCAGCGCCGCCTCGTCGCGGGGCCCCACCACCTCGTCCAGCCGCACGGTGAGCTGCTTGCCGTCGCCCGAGGCAGCGCAGATGACGCCGGGCAGCCACACGTGCTCCGGGTCCGGCGTGTACACCTAACCGGCAACAATGAAGGTTAGCTTAAAGCGACAGGGCGGGCGGATAAGCTAGTGTTAACACTAGCCTAACGGCGGTAGCAGCTCCATTGGCGCACCTTAATTCCCTCCATGGCTGTGTGTCTATATGGTGCGCGCTCGCTGCTGTAGCTCGCTGTCCTTTCGACGCCGCGTCGGCCTGTGGAGTAAGTGACGGACGCCTCTACTCGCGAGCTGCCGCTGTCGTGTGCTCGACGCTCCTCTTTTCTCCTTTGCTCCCCCTCAGCTGGCCAATCGTAGAGCTCAATTGCACGCCAAATGGCTTCACTGGTGTAGCGCACACATTTTGGGACGACCGCGAGGCCTTGACGTGCGTGGATTTTCCCGTTCTACGCCGCGCCGTCGAAGGCGTTTATCGCCTGCACGGGGTTTTCCACCATGCAATAAACGGCTGCAGCTGGAGGCTGACTTGGCCAGCCAGCCGCAACGTCAGATGGCGAGCTGCAGTACAGTAGTCGCAGCGGGTCACCCCGAAAACGACACGGGGCAAAAATCAGATGCGGGACCAAATACCAAATAATATAAGACGGACTATTTCGTGAAATGGATCAAAAAGTAAAAAATATACCCATTTTGATAAATTACCCATCCGCCAAATAGTCCAGCCCAATTTGACCAAATAGTCCAACACATTTCGAGCGGTTGCGAGCAATGATGCGCATGGGCTTCACCGTGAGCGCCGCTGCGCGACGGTCGCCATGGCTTCGACCTGCTTTCCGGCGCCTGCACAGCTCTGCACTCACTAAACAGCAGTTCGGATGCTTCACGGCCGCGGACTCGTACTGGGAGTGGCTCAAAAACCCGGACAACCCGCGGCTGCAGCGGTTCCTCAAGGTTCACACACTGTTTTTGCCTACCTATTGCCAACCTGCAATTCTCCAACCTTTCGTATTGCTGCCTGTTGCCGGCAGCTGGAGCGCAACTACCTGGCCAATCAGCTCTCGAAGCCCAAGTTCCGCAAGGTGGAGCGCGCCTTCCACGTGGAACTGCGCAACCGCCTGGCGCGCGAGGACTTTAGCATCCCCGAGTGCGTCGGCGACTTTGAGTACTACATGCGGCAGGCGCCCGGCGAGAACTTCCCCGTGTACTACCGCCGACGTCGCCAGCTTTCCAAGGAATCCGACGCAAGTGCAAGTGCAACTGGCGCGGCAACTTCAACGACCGCCGACGAGGTGGTGCTAAACCAGAACGTAGAGCCGTCGCTCAACCACGGCTTCCAGTTCGTCTCGGGCATGAAGATCTCGCCCGACGCGACGCAGCTGCTGCTGGTTATGGAGAACGACCACGAGCAGTGTCGAGCGGTGCTGAGGGACCTGAAGACGGGCAAACTGCAGCCTCTGGAGGACGTCACGGGCATCAAGAACGTCGAGTGGAGCTCGGCCCCGGCACCGACCAGAGTCTTCTACTACACGAAGGTGGACGGCCACGGCCGGCCGTGTGCTGTCTACAGGTACAACCTGGCGACTCACGAACAAGAACTGGTACGTGGCGAGACGTGACGTGATCAATGGGATCTTCAGATTCTGCTTCAGACTTGAAGTGGAAAGTTCAGAAATGATGAACAACAAATGGGGATAAGCGCTCTAACATGGCTATATTTTTGTTGCACGCTAGATCTACGAGGAGCAGGACGAGGCCTTCTTCGTGGACGTATCGCAGACCAAGGACGCGCGCTTTGTGCTGATCAACTGCAACTCCAAGAACACGTCCGAGATCTACGCGCTGGACGGTCAGGACATCGACGCGCGGCCCCAGCTGCTGCGTCTGCGCGAGGCTGGCACGCTCTACTTTGCTGACCACGCTGCTGGACAATTTTTCATCGTCACGAACGCGGACGGCGCACTCAACTACAAGATCGCAACGTCCAAGTGGAACGCACAAGCGACGGAGCCGACGTCGTCCTCGGTTGGGCAGTGGGAGACGCTTGTTCCTGAGCATGAGGACGTGAAGATCGAGGATGTGGATCTGTTCGAGAAGTACCTTGTGCTGTACGAGCGAGTGAACAGTGTGCCGCGAATTCGAGTCTGCAGTCTGGATGGACAGAGCGACACGGACAGCGGTGACCACTACATTCCGTTGCCTGAAGAGCTCGAGATCTGCCGCGTTTCGCCTGGAGTCAACCGCGACTACGCCGCTCACCGCGTGCGCTTCCAAGTGTCCACTCCACTGGTTCCTGAGATTGTGTTCGACTACGATATGAAGAACAGAGAACTGCGCGTCCTTAAGGAGACAGAGCTCACGGACAGGTCCATCAAGCACGAGCGTAAGCGTGACTATGCCCAGAAGCCTACACATTCGACGTTCGACCCGAAGCTGTACACTTGCCAACGGTGCTATGTGCCCAGCATGACCAGCCAAGGTGTGAAAATTCCGATGACGCTTATCCACCGTCGTGATATCACGCTGAACGGACAGAACCCGACGCTGCTGATCGGATACGGAGCGTACGGCACAAACCTCGAGGCGGACTTTGAGCTGGAGCATTTAAGTTTGCTGGAGCGCGGCTGGGTGATCGCACTTGCCCACGTGCGTGGAGGTGGAGAGCTGGGTTTGCAATGGTACCAGGCTGGCAAAGGCATGCAGAAGCGCCACACCTTCGACGACTACGTGTCCTGTACTCACCACCTGCTAGACGCAGGCTTCACGAACCCGAAGCGCCTCGCTGGTAAGGGAGTGAGTGCTGGTGGCCTCATCATGGGGTATGTGGCCAACGAGTATCCGCACCTGTACCAGGCTCTGGTTATGAAGGTGCCCTTCGTCGACATCTTGGCGACGATGCAAGACCCGACTTTGCCGCTGACAGTCCACGAGTACGACGAATGGGGCGATCCGAGCGGACCGAAGGCTCGCGAGTACATTCAATCGTACGCGCCGTGCGAGAATGTGCGAGAAAACCAGGTCTATCCGGCCATGTTTGTCACGGGTAGTCTGAATGACCAGCGCGTGCAGTTCTGGGAGCCTGCCAAGTGGGTGTACAAGATGCGCAAAGTGCAGGCCTCGCTACCGAAAAACGACAAGCGTCTCATTTTGCTGAAAATGGGTGAAGACGACGGCCACTTCGGCGGTGGTGGTCGTTTGGAGCAGCTGGAGGAGAGTGCGATGGAGATTGCGTTCCTATATCGAGCGCTGCGTCTGCCATTCCCTCCAAAATAATGCGACCAAGTCTGTAAATAGAGGCCTATCTCTCTCTCTTTGGCTGTGAAGTGTTTTGTAAAGGTCTGATTGAGTTCAAAGTGCACTGCACGTGCGTACGTAGTGGTGGCCGGGCTGTAGACTATGTCGGCTACGGCGCAAGAGCTGGAAAATGAGATCGCGCAAATGGAAGACCGACTTGCGAACGTGAAAGTGGTGGTGGAGGTGGAGAAAGAGGCGTGGCGACGGAGCTCACGCACTGGCAAGCGCGGCACCAAGTGGAAGGGGGCGGCACCACCGCGTAATAAGGACAAAGACTCGGCCCCGCCCTCGACGGCCAGTGCGAATAATACAGGAAGTGATGATTTCGATGAAGCGGTGACTATCATGCCGGAGTATTGGGACGCGTTGGAGCTGGCGCAGTATCTTAAGTCCAAGCAGCTCGGGAGCTACGCGCAGGTGGTGGTGTATGAACAAATCACAGGCAAGGTGTTGCTCGACACTCCAGCCCCCAAGCTTCGCAAGCTCTTTGAGGACGTCGACACTTCGGCGGATGACCCCAGTTGGAAGGCCTTCCAGAACGAGTGCGTGAAGCTCAAAAAGCATCAACGACGGCTTGAAAAGGCCGTGGCTACCAGCAGATCGATGCCAGACTCTGCTCGCTCGCTAGACGCGTCGGCCGAAGCAAGTGACCGCCGCCCGTTTCCGTCTGCAGTGATGAGCTCAGCGGGCGCCGCCCTTGTGTTCCCGTTGATCTCACCTCGTGTGCCAGGGCCTCAGAGTGCAAAGCCCCCAACAGGCTCGAACCCTCCGTTCCAACTGCGGAAACCGACGTCATCTAACAGTATCCCCATGGCGACGTGCTGGAACTGCAAAACGCGGTTCTTTCGTCCGCACGTCAAGCGGCCAGCAGGAGGACCCGCTAGTGTTGACCCGACTCAGCCTGTGGTCTCATCCTCGATGCGAGCTTCACTCGTCGCACGCGCTTACTGCTCCAAAGCATGCCAGGAAAGTATCGAGTCCAGCGACATCCGCATTTCGCCGTCTCTCAGTGCTCGCGTTCAAGTTACGTTTGGATCTACTACTGCCCCAACAGAAGAGAAGACCAAACGCACTCGACCATCTCGTGTGGCCACGGGGCTCGCTTCCATGTCGTCTTTAACGAGCGACCAACCAGATCCAGATCCGCTATCGCGTGGTGATGGTATCACCACTAATCGACTCGGAGCCAATGCGAATGGAGATGGCAGTAGTGTTCCACCTCCTCGATCGAAACGCTTGCGGAAGTTCAAAACTTTCGCTCGACGGTCGTCCAGACCAGACGCATCGCTGGATGATCCGAACAACTTTGACTTCCTTCACGTTGCAGCTCCTAGACGTGAGACGACAGCTGTGTCGTCCGCGTCTCCGCGGCAAGAGTATGCAGAGAGAGCGAATATGGTTCATGGAGGTCGTCAGGCTTTTGATGGAGCGAATGCATCCGGCACATTCACGATGTGCCCATCAGCAACTTCATTAGCGATTAATTCGTATCGGACAACCGGAACAAGTGGTGATCGCTCACCTAACGCCAAACCTGTCCCGCCAGAACTGATGCTCAGCAACTCGGCGCAACAAGCAGGCCTCAAACAATCCAAGGTGTACCAGCAGTCCCGGTATAAGCTGGACCCGGACCTGTTCCAAACCCGAGAAGAAACTTTCTCGAGTTGCTTTGGTGCCCTGCCGCCAAGCAATCGCTCGTACAGACTCGGCGGTTCGCGGGTGGTCGATTATGGCCGCGGAAATCTCTTGCGGCTGCAAGAGTTCCTTACAGTTCGCGCACTGCATCGGCTGAGCTTGACGTCACGCGCGTGGTTCGAGCTCATCACGGTGCCCTCGACCTTCAGTGATGCGCTGTGGGGTGTACACGTACTGCGCATATGGCGGCCATCGGAGGACGATGAGGAGTTCTTGCATGACATCGGCGTGCTCAAGAAGCCTGAGCGACCTCGACGCATGCTGCAGATACTCACACGCCAGGTATCTCGCGTCATGGTGGAGAATATGAAGGTGCTACTGAACCCTGAGAGCTGGCAACTAGCCACCGTCATGACGCCTCAAGAAGGCGAGGGCATCCGCTCGCTGGGTAAAATGGTGCCGAGGAAGCGGGATCGCCCGGTTGAGCTCGTTCACCAACACCGGCACCCTCCGCCCGAGCTGTATGAGCAGGTCACAGCCATCTACACGCGCGCGGGTGAGATCGTGGCGGTGTGCGCTCGACAACTGATCCGGCCAGTCGACCCCATGGCGCTGCTCACGGACATTCTGCAAGGGCTGAAGAGCGGCGAGCTTTCGCGCGTGCAGTGCCGCCGCCTCCGACTGTTTTCGCAGACCAACCGGCTACCCTTCGACCAATGGGGGTTGCTGTCTCACTGCAGCCGCAGCGTGGTGGAGTTCTTCTGGTCTGGATCGAGCTCGGAAACAGCAGTTACACCGCCGCTGGTGCTGCCCGTTTGGCACCAGAAGATCTTCAGCAAGCTCCAGCTGGCGCTGCAGCAGCGGTTGCTGGGTAAGGACAGCATCAACTACGTCATCAAGGTCGCCCACGACCAGAGCGCGTCGGCGCCCGTGCTTCTGTCGCTCGAGAAGTTCCTCACGCGTTGCCATACGCACGCGGTGGCCACCAGCACTAGCCAGCAGCCTCGAACAGCCGTCGAGTCTAACGCAACAATTTAGATGGCTACACTTTTTGATTAGTCCAGCGGTTTGATTGTGCCGCGACTATCGGGACAGTATGGTGTACCGTGCAGCGTGGGGTGGAGAGACTGTGCAACAGAGACTCGGTCGATCTTCTTGCAGCCTGCGAGCTCGTACGTAGGTTGACCCGCACAGAATGTATTCTCCACTTGGTACTGCCGTTTGGGGCGTTCCAGCGCGAAGCCACCGATGCCTATTACTTGTAGTGCCGCTGGTGGACAGCGAAACGAAGTGTACGACAACTTGTACTGTAACTCAGGATGACGACCAATCTGGTCACGCAGCCAGCCAGCATTGCAGGATTCTTCCCTGCGGTGCAATGCGTTCCGGCGGAGCAAGGTGTTCATCGCAGGGTGCCGCTTATACAGCAGCGAACGCCCGCTTATAAGTTTTAAGCGGGGGCCGATGCTGGCATCGAGGACCCGCCGCCACGCCACGCTTGCCTTGCGCCGGCGCGGTCATGCTCGCGCTTGCGCGTGAGATGAGCACGAACAGCGTTAGCGTCAACGCTGAGCTCCGTCTGCGCGCCCTCCCTCGTCCACGCACGCCAAGCGCGCCGCAACCGATGAAAAAATCCAACCGGGCCCGTCGGAGACGATGTGGTCACCTCAGCCGCGTACCCATCAAGCCCGGCGATCCTCGCGCACAGCAAAAAGCGGAACGCTGCCTGGCACACCAAACATGGCTTGATCGTGCATCTTCATCACCTCTCATGTGAGTGGAGACTGCGGTAGTAATGAAAGAGTTGACGAGCGTCGTTAGCCAAGATTCTTGGTGATACGCCACAGGCGATTGCAGACCCGCTGCACATTGAAGCGGGCCTACGCGACAACCGCGTAGAGTCAGGGGGGGGGGCGCTGCCCTCGTCGGTAAACGAATGATGAACCCACATCGCCCGCAGTGAGGAATGGTGTTTGTTTTGACAGCGGTGTGTCCAAGAAGCACCGCGGCGTATGACTCTCGCACCGAGACCGCTTGGATTCTCGCCTGCCTCACGCTCAATCCTCTCAACGTGGAGTTTGACACAAGGCTCGCCGACTAAAGCACCAGCGGGACATAAGGCGGGAGATATACCAGCATCAGCTGCAGACGGACAGCGAGGGAGCGAATCACGCGAAATCCCCGTTGCAGTCAGTGCAGCAGAGACCTCGCGCCAGCGGCGGTCCAGCCCAGTTCGGAATTTGCCTCGCAGCACGCACACCCGCCCAATCGACAGGTCATTACATAGTCAGCCATGTTGAAACCCGCCACCAGCAGCACGCGCAGCATCGAGAGGGGCCTCTGGTCGGGCGAGGAGCACGACCGCTTCCTGGACGGGCTCAAGCTGTATCCGCACGGCCCGTGGAAGAAGATCGCGAGCTATGTGGGCACGCGCTCGCCGCGCCAGGTGCAGACGCACGCGCAAAAGTACTACGAGAAGGTGGGGCGCCGCCTGCGTGGGCTGCGCAAGGACCGCAAGAAGCTCGTGCGCCCCGAGCACAGGCTCGACGAGGACATGGTGCAGCTCTGCCAGCTCGCCAAGACCAAGAAGGACCCGAGCGGCGGCGTGGACCCGGTGCTCGCCAGCCGCCTGCGCGCGCCGCTGTCGTCGCCCTCCAAGGTCAGCATCTCGCTGCTGGCCATGGAGACGACCGAGCAGCGGACGACGTCCTTCCAGCAGGAGCTGCAGCAGGCCAAATGTTCGTCGCCCGCCAGCCCCTGCCCGAGCGCCAGCACGGCCTCGGCCACCACCGACAGCGACGCCGCCATGGACGTGTCGGACTTTGACGACTCGTGCCTCGACTTCCTGATCGAGGTGCTGAGCGGTGCGGACGCGTCCGCTAGCAGCCACAGCAGCAGTGCTGGGGACCTGGTGATCAATGTGTGACGACGCGTAGAGCGTGTCAACATGTAGTAGTAGTTTACCCCACAGCGTCCGGTAGAACACGGCGCTGACACCACCGCCGCCGCCGCTGCAGCAGGCGGCAGACCTCCCCACACTCGTACAGTAACTTATAAAGGAAGAAGCCCCGTTTGAGTCTCAACTATGGAGTCGGTCGCAGCAGTAGATTGCTTGGCGTGCGTCTAGCAATGGACTATTTCTTTGTATGGATGAAAATCCAGCGGTCGGGCGCAGCAGCATGGTCACGGGACGATCAGGAAGATGCGTCGCGTGATCTCTGCGAGTTCAACTCTGCGGACAGCAAAAAATTTGCGCCCACAATGTGGCCCACATCGAAGTCGCACTTCAACCAGCAGGACGCGCTCACATCTGGATCACCAAGCTCTATGGAGAGCTCTCGGCATTCACATGAAGGAGATTTCTCTGTATTCACATGAAGACCGAACATGCATGTGTCATATTACTCTTGCAGTATTTCTCATCAATATATGGCCACGGCCAGCACGGCCGCAGCAGCAGCCAGCGACCACGCCGCTGTTGCCCCCATCGCCGCCGACGGGCTACTGACCGTACTGCCATCGGTGCCGTCCGCGCCGATGCGCGACGGGCTGCTGCTGGTGTCGCCGGCGTCGTACGCGGCCTGGTCCGCGGCCGAGATGGCCGGGAAGTTGGTCAGATCCACGTCCAGCTGCGCCGTGGCGTCGCTCGACTCTGCTTGCAGCACCGCCAGCAGCGCCGAGTTCTCCGCCGCCAAGCGCGGGGCCCCCGCCGCGTAGCCGTCCGGGCAGCTGGAGCCCTGCGCCACGAGCTCCCACATCGTGCGGTTGCTGCTGCTCACGCACGCCACGTGACTGATGCTGGACGAGTCCGCGACGCCGTACCACCGGCCGTCCGCCGCCGAGAGCTGCACGGCCGTGACGGTGTCCACGTCCGGCTCGTTCTCGGCCCAGGACCAGACCAGCGCGGCCATGATCGTGCCGTCGAGCTCGTCCGGGGCCAGGATGTTCACGCCCGCGGCCACGAACACCGGTAGAGTCGAGGCGTTCACGTGGCCGGGCTCAGCAGCAGTGTCCACCTCCACGCTGCCGCCGCTCAACGCGTCCTCGGTGAGTGTGGCATAGTGCAACTCACTCTTGAAGGCGCGCACGAGCGTACCGGCGTTCATTGTCTCACCGAAGAAGGTGCCGGCCGAGCCGGTCGTGCTGCTCGGGACGTCCGCCCAGCCCGCGCACAGCTCGCGCATGTAGAACATCTGATCGTTCGCCTCAGGCGTGGTCACCAGGATTACCTGCTTGCCCTGGCCGATGAGCTCTTCCAGCGTGAAGCCGTTCCAGTCGCCGCCGGCACTCTTCAAGTCGGACGGTGAGAAGAGCATGTCTCCGAACGTCGTCGTGTACAGCTCCAGCAGCGCATCCGTCTGCGAGTACGTGCCAACCTCGTCTCCGATCTCCGTGTAGATCACGGCCAGGTCGCTCGGGTGACTCGAGAGCCAAGTGGCGATCTCAGCCAACGACTCGTTGTGCAGCCGCTGCTCGTCCGCCTTGATGCCGCTCAGCGAGGGCAGGCAGCCCACCAACTCCGACCCCCACTGCACCGTGCTGTCTTCACCGCTCGCGTCCAGGACGGACCCCAACGCTGACACTAACGCGGCCGCTGCATCGTCCACGAAAGCGATTCCGAACTCAGAGCAGTGAGCACTGCGCAACGAAGAGGCGAAGTAGTGCACGTCCAGCTCGAGGAAGCGCACGCCAAGGTCCAGCTGATCCGTCACGCTCAGGTACTGGTTGCTTGTGCGCATGTACGAGTCGGCGTTCGAGGCGTTCAGCTTCGCGTTGAAGAGCTGGTCGCGGTTGCCGTAGCCGCGGGCTCGCGTGATGACGCTGTTGTGGGTCGCGGGGATCTCCGCGTAGCACAGCGTCTCCGCGTACGAGAGGTTGCGCTGGTAGGTGATGGCGCGGGACACCCACGGCTCAATGAGCGCGGTTCCAGCCTCGCACACCTCGCTGCACACGTCGTCACTATCGCAGAAGTTGACCAGCGTACACGTGACGTTCTCCGGAGTAAACGTTTTGCTGTCCGCGGCGGCGCTACTCGATGAGGATCCAGCACCGGAACTCGAGCTCGAGATGGTGAACGACGGAGATGTGCACGTTGAGCCGAAGCTGCAGCCCTGGACCGTCGAGTACAGCGAGGAGAACTGCGTCGCGGCGTTCTGGCGACCCGTGATGAGCGTGAACAGCTCCGCCATCGAGTTGCCCGACACGTGCGTCGCCAGGGCGTCTACGCTCTCCAAGAACGACGACAGAGCTGCCGCACAGCACGACGCCGCATAGTACGAAAGATCCTTGCCGCTGGCGAGGCCGCTGGCCAGACTCGTGGTCTCCAGCGAGGAGCAGACGTCGCTCTCGGACGCAGCGTACAGCGGGACGCCGGCCTGGAAGATGATGGCGCCAAGCAGCGACGACTCGTCGCTCGTCACGACGCCAGATAGGTACGAGCTCATCGGAACGGAGCACAGCTGATCGTCCGAGCTCGTGGTGGTGCACATGGTCTGGTGCAGCCCGTTGATCAAGCTCAGCAGCGTCTGCTCCAGCGTCTGGCCCGTGGGGACGATGAGCTTCACCACCTCGAGGTACCCGTTGAGCTCGCTGCAGCACGTGGCGTCGCTATCCAGGAGCGAGAGGAGCTCGGGCAGCAGCGCCTCGACGCAGGGCCCCGCCTGTGTGTTCATGACGCTGCAGAAGCCCTGCAGCGTGCTGCTGTCGTCGCTCCACGAGGACAAGGCGCTGGATAGGTCCGTCGAGCTGGAGCCGGAGCCGCTGGAGCTCACGACGCCCGCGAGCAGCAGGTTCAGCACCTCCGAGAATGCGGCCGAGTCGTCCGAGTCGCCGCTCACGAGCGAGCTGAGCGTCGTGAGGTTGCACTGCGACCCGGAGCCGGCGATGGACGGGTACAGCTGCGCGATGTTGGTGGCGATGCAGCCCTGCAGCCCGGCGACGGAGGGCAGCGCCGACAGGTACGTGGACAGCACGCTGCTGCTGGCGCTGGCGTTGCAGGCCGCTTCGTCGTCCGCCATGGCCGTCTGCTCCTCCAGCAGCCGCGCGTAGACTTCCTGGTCATTCTCGCTCAACTGTCGGTGCTGCTGCAGTGGCGAGACGCGCGAGTTCGACGCAACTGCAGCCAAGACGGTGAACAGCAGCAGCGCCACAGGCGCGAGCCATGGACGCGGGCGGGACATCGGGCGAGACGAGGTGAGACTTGCGTGGGTGCCCGCAGTTCCAAAAATGAGCGTCAAGAGAGTCAGACGGTCTCTCGACCTCTGTTAGAGCCGCATGAGCCGTTATTTTCGGTGTTTTTGACATAGTTTTAGTAAACTGCTCAGTAAATACCAGTCCGAGCACCCTTCGAACAAGTCCGCGATGTAGCCATGCTGGCCATTTTGCCAGCCGTCCGTTGGACTGGCGGTAGACTGACTGACTTGCAAAGCGTTGGGATTCACAAAGCGAATCGTCATGGCTGCGTGCCTGGAGGAGTTGCGTGCGTGGCTTGCACGTTGTCCACAGCTGATACCAAGAGTTTGGCGGTGCTGCGGAGGGGAATCCAAACGAGCAAGATCTCCGCAGTGGCCCGCGTTGGACAGAGGCGACTCCATCTCCATTGAAGACGCGGCTTTAATCGCCGAGACCCCGCAGCTTCACGCTAACGCTAACGGCGATGACTACGGCAACGATTTGTTGCCTGCCTTGCACGGTACGGTACCCCGTAAACAAGTTTGCACATCAACGGCTAGCTGACCAGTCCAAGACGGCGAACGGTTTTGCATGAAGATCTGCCACGGACACCGAACTTGGTTTCATGAATACTTCCGTTGTATTGCTAGATTTTTTAAACGTGTGTGTCTGTGTGGTTGGCCCCTATCCAGAGTTAAAAACAGTCTCCACTTAAACCACCGCAGGGGTTCGTTGGAATCACCGATGCTCACTTGGGCTGCTATTCCAGCCGAGAAGCTGGCGAGATCCACGTCCAACTGAGCCGCCGCATTGCCTCCCTCCGCCCGCAGCACTGTCAGTAGCGCCACGTTTTCCACCGCAAGTCGAGGGGCACCGATAACGTATCCGCTGGGGCAAGACGAGCCCTGGTCAACCACCTTCCAGTCCATTCGGTTACTGCTGCTCACGCAGGCCACGTGAGAGATGGCGGTCGAGTCGACCACGCCGTGCCAGCGACCATCAACACCCGACAGCGCCACGGCCGTCGCACCAACAATGGGCTCATTCTCCGCCCACGTCCAGACCATCGCGGCCATCGTCGCACCGTCCAGTCCGTCAGGGGCCAAGATGTTCACTCCGGCGTCGACGAAAACCGGGAGACTCGAAGCGTTCACGTTGCCCGATTCCGTGGCTGTGTCTACGTTCTTGGTGCCGCCGGACAAACCGCCAGCGTTGAGAGTGGCGTAGTGCAACTCGCTCTCAAAGGCGGATGATCTTGCCAGCGTTCATCGTCTCGCCGAAGAACGTGCCGGAAGGACCCGACTTGCTGGTTGGAATGTCCACCCAGCCAGCACACACCTCGCGCATGAAGAACATTTGGTCGTTCGCCTCAGGCTCAGTCACCAGGATGAGGCGCTTGCCCTGAGCGATGAGGTCCCTTAGCTTGAATCCGTTCCAGTCGCCACCGGCGATCTCAAGATCTGACGGAGTGAAGACAAGATCCCCGAATGTTTCCGCGTAGAGCGTCACGAGTGCGTTCATCTTCGAAAAGGTTTTCACTTCATCTCCGATTTCCACGTAGATGACGACCAGGTCGTCGGGGTTCCTTGCCAGCCACGAGGCCACCTCGACGAGCGACTCGTTGTGCAGACGCTGCTCCTCCGCACGGATACCGCTTAGCGAAGGCAGACAACCAACAAGGGACGACTCCCACTCGACAGTGCTGTCTTCTCCACTGGCATCCAGAGCGGATTTCAACGAAGCCACCATGCTGGCGGACAGGTTCTTGACGAACAAGACCGCCACCTTGGAGCAGTGGCCTTCACGCAGCGACGAAGCGAAGTAGTGTGCGTCCAATTCCAGGAACCTCGCTCCCAGGTTCAGCTGGTCCGTCAGACTCAAGAACTGGTTGCTGGTGCGCATGTTCGAGTCGGCGTTGGAGGCGTTAAGCACCGCATTGAAGAGTTGGTCGCGGTTCCGTAGCCGCGGGCCTGGGTGATAACGCTGTTGTGCATTCCATGCAACTCTGCGTAGCAAAGTGACTCGGCGTATGACAAGCTTCGCTGGTAAGAGATCGCGTTTGCAACCCACGGATCAATGCGCGCAGTGCCGGCCTCGCAAACCTCGCTGCAGACGCCGTCGCTGTCGCACACGCGGGTCAAGGAGCTTCGGGGAGCGCGTCTTGCTCTCAACAGCTTCCTTACTGAATGGCAACGCAGCATTCGACCTGTTGGAGGCCGACAGCGTGAAGTTTGGCTTGGTGCACACGCTACAAAAGCTGCACTCCTGAATGGCGGGGTAGACTGTCGAGAATCGCGACGCGGCTTTTTGACGGCCCGTAATGAGGTCGAAGAGCACGGTCATGGAATTGCCCGACAAGTGCGTCACCACGGAGTCCAAGCTTTGCAGAAGCGACGACAGGCTCGAAGCGCAGCACGAAGCCGCGTAATAAGGAATGCTCGCACTGTTGGCCAGACCACTGGCCAGACTGGGGGTCTCCAGCGACGAACAGATATCGCTCTCAGCAGCAGCGTAGAGCGGCACACCCGCCTTGAAAATGATGGTCCCGAGTAGTGAATCGTTGACGGTAACGACATCGGACAGGTACGAGCTCATAGAGGCTGAACACAACTCTCCGTTCGAGTTGGTGGTGGTGCACATGGTTTTGTGAAGACCATTGACGAGGCCGAAGATTGTTTGCTCCAGCGTTTGGCCCGTTGGGACGAGCAGCTTCAGGACTTCCAGGTACCCGTTCAATTCATGGCAACACATTGCATCGCTCTCCAAAAGCGAAACAAGCGCCGGAACTAGCGCCTCAATGCACGGTCCGGCTTGGTCGTTCATGATGTTACAGAAGCCCTGCAGTGTACTGCTGTTGGTGCTCCACGAGGACAGTGCTGTCGGTAGATCCGCCGTGTTGTTCGCGCCAGTCACACCGCCCAACAGCGCGCCCATCACTCCCATGAATGCAGCCGAGTCGTTTGAGTCGCCACTCACCAGTGACGCGAGCGTCCCGAGATCACATTTCGAGTTCGCGATGGCCGGGTACAGATCGAAGAGGTTGGCGTTGACACGAGTTCGGAAGCCTCCAAAAGCCGGCAGCTTCATCATGTACTCGGACAAGAAGCTGTCGCGGAGCTGTTCTTCGCAGACCGTTTTGTTGTCTGCCATCGCTGCTTGTTCAGTGAGCAGGCGCTGGTAGATTTCTTGATCACACAGCCGTCGAAGTTGGTGCGGCGGCAAACTCCACGCCATCGGACTCACGACCAAAGTCGTTGTCAACACAATGGCAAGCCATGCGCTCCGAACGAACATGGCTAGAAGAAGGCGCTGGTGGTCGGTCTTGTGCTGTCGCTGGCAGAATCGGAAATGAATGAACGCAGACTCGAACCCCCTGCAGATAGGTAAGTGCTCCCTTGTTGACCGAACGAGCAGAAAGAACAGACGAGATGACTTCAGCGGCTACAGCATCCGGGTAAACCGACGCTGAGTCAATGTGATGCGAGAACGGCGGACAGCTACCATGTGCGATGGGGAGGGGATTGCTAGCAATCATTTTGGCTAATTAATCTGCGTCATCGTGCGTCGCGTGAACCTGAGGCATCCGGTACAAATGTTTTCCCCCACCAGATACATGTAGTCTGCGTTAAAATACTTGGAGTATGATGAGCGCTCTAGGGTAATTCGGAGTACTATAGCAATCCCCCAGCACCACACGTGAGCTCCGCGAAGCTGCTTAAGGCGGGTAGAGACATTCCTGAGTACTTCAAGTAATCTTTTGGGTTTGCAGGACAGAGCGTGAGTCAACACACGAGTCATCATTGCTGGCAGGCACTTCGCGGCCATGAACGGACAGCAAAAACTGCTTTAAGGTCTTCTGCCAGTTTCGTGCCGTTCTTCGAACTTGCGGACTTACTATGGCATAACTTTTCATTGAATTGTCCATTCTGAAATCTGATTGCACCCGCTAAATCTGCGTGTTTAGGCTGAATTTATGCACTTCACGCTGATCCGGAAGGATTTCTTATTATTGTTTTGAAAAACTTGTTGATTTGGAGTGAGCTGCCAGTTTCCTGCCTCTTTTTGATAGCACTTTTGTATGCTATGCAAATCCTAGGAGGCTCATGGAAATTGCAAGTGACGCTGGATAAATCAACCAATATACTGCGAGAGCTTAACAAGGAGAAGATGCTAATTGGCTAAAACAAGTAGGCACGGAACTGGTTGTATGGCCAGGCCCAGCGCTTCTCCCAGCACCCAGTGATGCACAGATGAAGGCGAACCGGTTCTGCAAAACCCAACACGAAGCAGAGAGCGACCCCTAGGAATTCCGAGCGAATGGTCGGTTTCCGCGGACAAGACGGCGGAGACGTTGAAGGCGAAAGAGGAAACCAAGTTTTTCTGATCGGGAGATGTTGCAAGGTTAAATTAGTCTTGGGGTAGGAGGCTGGCAGCTCAGCCAAGGTTCATTTCCGTTTTTGCATTGCTCTCGACCCACCACTCCACACCCGAGATACGTTCAATGAAAACTAACATTGCCCACAAGATCGCGATCATTGAAAACGTGCAGAGCCAAGCAAGACCAGAGATGATCTGTTACTGTACCATGGTGCGCCCGTCGCAAATTGACTCTCAATTCGTCTCCATCACCCGTTAAACCTCCAGGTACACAGTGCGTAAGCTTTACTACACGCAGTACAACGAAAAAGGTATTCAAAGGAAGGTTTCGGGTCATATGTATGCGCGCTCCGATGATTTTGTCTTAAATGTAGCAAACCGGAGAATTATGTTACTTCCCAATGCAACGACTCGAATGGATTTCTACCCTCTACGCGGATGAAGCAACAGCAACGCACCAAGTGGTCAGCGTCATAGCGATAGCGACCATTTCTCCTGGATACAAATGCAAAATCCCGTTCACTTTACCGCTTCTATGAGGTGGACTTGCAAACGCTTTATGGCTCGCTCGTCACAGCAAGAGGGGGGGGGGCAACATACCATTTTTCCTAGCGAGAACATCTCCCGGTCAACTGTTGCGCGCTGAATTGTGCTACATATTCACCCTACTCAGACCCCACAAATACACACTCGCTATCCGAAGATGACCGTTGCTGAACGAACAGCTCAAGTCGCGAGTGTGGATTTTCGCAGGTTTTCGGTGGGGTCATTGCAGCGACCGCTTTGTGATTCCACTTATCTCGTCAAGCACATTGGAGCAGCAAGATCCTGACGGGCCGACAGTGTCGGCGATGCGAGTGTCCCGCGTGGTTGACGGCCACTCCACAATTTGCTTGTGAAGACCAAAGCCCCAGTGCTGTACAACCACAGCCTCCTGCGCTGTCCTCACCACTCCTGCCGCCAGGAATGACGAATGGAATTTGGTCAGAAGACGAGCACGACCACTTCCTTCTCGCCATCAAGCAGTATCCCCATGGACCATGGGCGGCTATCGCACAGGCCGTCGGCACTCGGTCCGTTCGGCAGGTGCGGACCCACACGCAGAAGTACTACGAGAAGATCATGCGCCGCGTTCGTGGGCTTCGCAAGGACCGCAAGACGTGGGCGCGCGTCGAGCACCGTATCAGTAGTGGGTCGCGGCACATTACGCCGGCAGTTTTTTATTTTCCCCATTTCTTACCGTAATTTACTAACTAGACTCGTTCTAGAGCACACCTTCATAAAATTAGTAAATAAATCGACAGCACCTCTAGATAGCTCCATATTGCTTAAAGAGCTTTAAGCTATCAGAACGAACCCCATTCAGTCTTCATCTCGAATTTAAATCAGCTCGACTCGCAATAATTACTGGCACATTACGACGTCATTTTCAGAATTAATATTTTTCTCAAAAAAATTAAGAGGCTATGTATATAGATACCCATGACGATCGACCTATCTTTCGGAAAATACAAAGGTCAATCCATTGAGGATGTATTCAAGAATGATCCTGGATACTGTCGTTGGATTCACAACCGACCCCGTCTCAACATTAGCGAGGAAATGAAAATCTTTCTTCACTCAAGATTCCTAAATAACGATAACTTCTATATGATGACGTGGGGTAAGTATCGAGGCAAATCTTTACAGCAGATCAGTAAATTGGATCCAGGCTATCTCGATTGGCTAAGAAAAAGTCAATTCGTGATTGACAAGTGTCCAAAGCTACTCAAGGAACTGAACTAAAAAATATCTTTTTTTACTTACGCTGTAGTGAAGTCTAGAACCTCCCCGGTTAGTGTATCGAACGTTAGTTCCTGTTCGCTAATTACGAGGATCAGCATATTCACACCTTGGCATCCAGCATTCGTTCCTTGGATCTGAATAGCCTGAGGTACATCGCGCTCAGTCAGGCGACTGACATCGGCAATAAGCATGCGGTTTGTGAGCGACCACGTCTGACAGTCAAGTAGACCATTTACGAGCTCAGGGGTTAGATCTCCGTTAATCGCTGAAATCTTAGCAATTTCGGTGGTAAAGTGGTGGAAATCATAGTCATGACTGATATCGAACACCTGAGTCGAGCCAATACGAACGTTAAAGTTGCGAATCGACGACCCGGGCTGAAGCGGGTATGGAGAGCTATCGAAGGGGCTCTGGAACTGCTGAACAGTAGCAGAAGCAAAATTGTTTGTCTGCTCCGCGAATGGTAAAAGCACAACATATTTCGCGTTTTTAACACTTGCCGATAGCTGTAGATCGAAAGAAGCATTTAGTTGAGTCGAGGACTTACCAATACCAGCACGCTGGTAAAACCACTGTGCGTAGCAATAATTGTAGCGAACCTTCTTAACCGGCTTAGAGATAATAGCTTGAGGGTTCTCAAGATGAACGAAAGAGACATACAATCGAGCAGTAGGAAAAGGCATGTATGTACCATCGATGGTAGGTTCAAGAGCATTTACAACCGCTCCCCAAGCAACACTAAAGCCAGCAGATGCGGCAAGCACACCACTCATCGAATTACCGGTAGCAGAAGCGGCAATCATGACCGGACAACTATTACCAGACGATAGAGTAGTAGAGGTTAGCGACATACCCTTTGAAGTATCTACCGCGACTGCAGACGTTCCCTGATTCACACGGAAACGCAGGCGAATTTGAGGGTTAGCCATCAAGTCAAGCTCACGGAAGATAGGATGCAGATCGGTGAGCTTAATCTTAAGCATGTAGTTCCACGTTCCCATGATTGCGTTAGCAGCAGTACCACCAGCTACGAAAGATCCACGCGAGGTCTGGTTAGAAATGGTAGTCGATGCAGCAGCACCATCTACCGACGGCCACGAGCTGGAGAAGTCAGCGCCAGCCGTAGGAGGATTCGATAGAAGGCGCTTAACGAAACCATCATTAGGAATAGTTGCACCACCAGGAGGAGCCGAGACAGCAAAGGAAGACGAGAATACCATGGTGTTTGAATATCCATCACCACTGGTAGATGCGGGTCCAGAACTGTATGATACCGACTGAGCAGCGTCAGGGTACAAGAACGATTCAGCTCCGTGCTTTTCAACGTACTGAGGGCTGTAGCCAGTCTGAGCACGAACGTTGTTCCAAAAGAGCTTGTAGTCAGCCATAGAGACGATAGTCTTTCCGTTTAGTTCCAGACTCAGACTATCAATAACGTTCCAATTTCCGCATTTTAGAGTAGCACATAGACGATTGGCAGCGGCAGTTTGAGCAGTGCCACCATTCTTCATTGAGACCTTGTAGGGAAGCATAATGTAGGCATCACGAAGGCTTGCGAAGCCCTCGGAACCGTTAAGCTGAGCCGTAGCATCGATAGTGATGACACCATTCTGGTACGAACCCTGATTTAGGTCAATAACGTGCGGTACACGCTTGCTCGAAGATACCTTGATCTCCGGTTCGCTCTTAAGCGAGCTCTGGTACAAGTACTGATCGGATAGTTGAGTTTCGCTCATTGTTGAATCTATATGGATCCTAATATAGTTTGATAAAATTAAATATTATGTCGCACCTCATCAAGCCAATCACCTCAGATCATGATCTCATCGAACTCGCTGAGAAATGAACGTTCAACTCGATAATATATTCGAATCAAATGAGATAAAGTCCCATCCCCCAAGAAAGGGTCATTTCTGATTCTACTTCGCCCTCCTAATCTTGAGGTAGGACACTGGACGGCGGTTCATAATGGTGAATTCTTCGATAGTATGGGGGAAGGACCACCAAAGAAGTATGGTATCGATCGATACAACACCAAGCAATACCAAGGAACCTATGGAGACTACTGTGGACCATTCTGTGTCCTATGGCTATATTCGAAGCAATACCCAGATGTATTCAAAACAATGAAAGATCTAAATTTGACAATTCTGGAATAAATTTAATTCAACGTATATAGTAATCATGTATCGCGAATTAACAATCTCCAGTGGTATTCCTGCGCGGAAGCTTACCAAAGCTTTCAAGACTGGTAAGCTCAGCCTCACCTCAAGCGAACTAAAGGGTAGTGGTTCAGTCATCCATCTCCACCCTGCTTCGTTTGAAAAGGCACTCAAGGCTCGTAAAGCTGGACGCGGTGTCAGACTCGACATTACCAAGCACGAAGTGAAGAAGGGCTACAAAAAGGCTCAAGGAGGCTCTATCTGGTCCAAAGTATGGGGAGGGATCAAGTCTGCATACAAATTTGCTAAGGATTGAGGTCTACTATCCAGAGCTGTTGATGCGGCGGTTCCTGCTTTAGCTACTTATGCTGGTCAGCCAACGGCTGCTGTTCCAGCCAGAGCTGCAATCAAGTCCCTAACCGGCATTGGTATTTATGATTCCGATAGCGACAAGGAAGGAAGTCGCGTATCAATGGCTGACGTAAAGAAGGCTGCAAAGAATGCTCTTGCATACACGAAGCGCAAGGGGGTCATCACCGACGCGGTCGATGCTGGAGAGAAATTCCTACTATCAAAAGCTACCAAGCCGGAACATGAGGATCTAATCAGATCTGTGCGAAAGGAGGTTCGTCGCCGCTATGGTGTAGGCGTAGCAAAGAAACGGGTTCGCCAGAGATGAAGGCTAAGATGGCTGCGCTCAGGGCACGTCGTAAGACTTGTGGTTCGTTTACGTTGTAGCCGCCCTAAAAAATACTCTGGATGTCTTATTTAATTGGACGAATCAGAAGCATGACAGATACCGACGTATCTCTGAAAATCACTTTTGTTATCATTTTGGTTATAGATAATGAGTGTAATACTAGCTCGAGCGCCATTATGACAGTTCATCCACGCATACTGGCTCGGTTTGTATGAAATGACCTTTCCAATAGCGGCATCACCTCTATCAAAAGCACTGACAATATCACCAGAAGCCACGTATTCGTTTTTATCAGATCGCAACGAACGATGTAGGAACTGGTCGGGTGAATCTGAGGAATGATGTTCGATAGCTGAGCACTTGCAACAGTAGCTGATGTGGAGGGTATGTACCCGCTGTGAGACCAACTACTTTACCGAATTCAGCATTATCGATGATCAGTCGAGGAACGCGAGTAGTAGTCGGCAATCCAGTACCACCAGAGGAGTATAAACCGGAGGTAGGTCTGGTCCATGTTCCACCGGTAGTTGGTAGAGTTGTAGGCGTAGGGGAGAAATCAAGCTGACAAGCGTAATAGACACTGTTAGCACTCATTTTGATATAGAATACGTTATTCCCCGACGGATCGATTAGATACGCCCCAGCATTGACAAGAGCATTCTGAATGCTTCGGTTGATATCGTCATACGAATAAATACCATCAGGGAGGGATACACTGATTGTGGATGTAGTTGCAGCGGTAGGTACTTCGATTTTGAACGTTGTGTTCTGAAATTGCATTGAATCAATGTTATACTCGCTGTTATACATCGAAATCGATTGAATGGCACATACTACATCGCGGAAGTCAGCCGCCGATCCGGGAAAGGAGTATTTCCAGGTTGAATTGGTTCCATCTTGTACCAGATTGGTGCTGTCGAGTTTGATAAAGCTGGACATATTGATTATATGTTTGTAGGCATATTTTTGCTTGATAAATTGGAATTAGTCCTCGATACGAATCGGTCTATCGAAGTTATACCTGATCTGACCCTTGACCGAATCAATGAAGAGCATTTGGCCCTTTCGCTCCGTGGCTTTGTTGTAATAATAGACGATTGAACGCTCATCTACTCACTTGATATTAAAATCTTTCACAACCATATGGAGGTCTCGCTTAGAATTAGCTTTCAGGATCGCTACGTACTCTGAGTTCAATCTGATCATCTTGTCCGTTGCGAAGTAGCTGTGGCTCAAGAAGATGGTTGATAGCTTGCAGTGGCGCCCTCTAGTGAAGTAATGTGAGAACAAATTCTTCTGAAGAAGCTTATCGTTGCTGTAGTCATCGATGATGACGAGCTCAGGCTTATTGGAATTAATTGGTGTATGACGTACCCGTTCAACACTCGGAGGCGAGTCAGGGTCGGTGAATGTGATAAAGCCATCAAGCTTATCACGAAAATACTCATATAACTCCTGGTGAGGATTACGAGCAATGATCGTTAGAGGAGCAAATACGTGAGGAGAATGCTTGAGAATGAACATACATAAGTTGTTCTTCCCTGAGAATGATGGCCCCAGAACCACCATTCTAAACAGCGCTTTGATGTCAAGTGCTGGAATATCACCCATAGAGGCGCTTTTGAATTTTTAGGGATTGAAGCTCCGAAATCTGGAATACCGCTCATGATTATCGTCTAAACTATATAGGATCAAACAAAGATGAGTTCAGGTTTTTCTTATCCTAGCCCGATATTCACATCGCCGATTTATAATCCGGCATTCTTTCTCCAATTGGATGCCAGCGGGTTTCTAACGTATGACTATGCTCAGACTCTTTATCTGAACAAGTATGACTATCGCTTGACGTACATTACCGGTGTCTCTCAAGGCGTAGCATCACCTGGTGTAGCGCTTGTCCCTGGAAGTGGTGGGAATATCAGCGGTCTTGGAGCACTAAGCTGTAGTAGCCTAACTGTTAATGGTGCTTCCGTTTCAGGCGTACCAACGTATGTAGCTGATATTACTCCAGGTACTGCCGCTATCAACAAAGCTCTGGTGCTTGGTGCATCAGGTGAAATTGTTACTATTAGTAGTTTGACGACCACGTCGATTACTGGCACGCTGCAGACAGCTGCTCAGCCTAATATTACTAGCTTAGGCACGCTATCGTCCCTCACCGTGAGTGGAAACATATCTGGTACATTGGCAACTGCTGCTCAGACCAACGTAACTAGTGCAGGGACACTCTCGTCGCTCACCGTGAGTGGAAACATCAATGGAACGCTAGCGACGGCTGCTCAACCAAATATCACCAGCTTAGGTACGCTTACTGGATTGAGTATCGGAGGCAGTTTAACCTTTACTGGTGCAAGTCGATCCATTACAGGTCTTAGCTCGCTAACTGCAACTAACATTACTGGTACGCTCCAGACTGCTGCTCAGCCTAATATAACATCGTTAGGTACTCTAACCGCTGTAAATTGCTCGGGTAATGTATCGGGTACGCTAACAACAGCTGCTCAGCCCAACATTACCAGCCTAGGAACCCTGAGCTCGCTCACAGCGACGTCGATAACAGGAACGCTACAAACCGCTGCTCAGCCTAATATTACTAGTCTAGGTACGCTTAGCAATCTAACCCTTAGCGCTGGTGGAACCGGTTTATTCATTCCGAATCTGAAATTTTGGGATGGAGTCAGTTCTTGGATAAATTTCAATCATGCTTACTTTCTCAATGTTATCGAAGGGGGCGCTTCAGCCAGTAGCGTTGTGGTTCTCAATAGTACGAAAGATTACTCAGGCATTCGCGATCTAACCATATCACGAAACTTTATAGCTTCGACTTTGATGGAAGGTATGGATCTTGGACACGAAGCTCGGACGAAGCGGAGGGAGGGAGGTCGCAGACGGCGGGACCGGAGCGAAGGCACTTGAGGGGTAGAATGAAGATTTGAAAGTGATTGAATTGTTGGAGCTTACACCCTACTGTTATAGACACGCGACCCTGCGTCCTATCACCTAGTGCATCTAATCAACCATCACTCACCAGTGTTCATCCAATCATCCTACTCGTCTAATCATCGGTGGCGTAAACAACTTACCGTAATCACCATAATCAACGTGGGTTCGGATTGGACCGGTTCGGGTTAACCAGTTAATGGGTACAACTGGTACACAGTACCCAAGACCAGCAACCCTCAATACGCCCCCTCAATGCGAAGTCCCACGAATGCCGAGAGCCACCGTCAGATCCGTGTGGCGTGGTCCCGCAAGCGCCTTCGTCATGATGTCCGCTAGCATCACAGAAGTCTCGCAGTACTGGAGCGTGACTTCGCCGCGCTTGACTTCATCGCGGATGTGGTGGTACTTGATGTCGATGTGCTTGGCGCGACCGTGGTTCACTGGGTTCTTCGTCATCTTGATGCACGACTGGTTGTCTTCGCGGATCATGAGTTCGGGTCCAGTCTCATTAGCGGCCGCCAGAATCTCGCATAGCAGGCGATGAATCCACTTGCCTTCTTGGATAGCCAGACTGAGCGCGATGTACTCCGCTTCATTGCTTCTTGCTTCCCCAGCTCACAGGCGCACTCATGAGCATGAACGTGTAGCCTGAAGTGGACTTGCGGTCGGCGAGGTCGCCGGCCCAGTCCGCGTCCGAGTAGCCACGAAAGTCGATCTTGTCGCCCGGCTTGAAGCAGATCCCATGCGTCTTGGTGCCTTGCAGGTAGCGAAAGATACGCTTGACCGCAACCCAGTGTTCCTCTTGGGGGTTCTCCATGAAGCGCGATACATAGCCAACGGCGTACGCGATGTCTGGGCGCGTGGCGGTCATCAGGTGCATCAGAGAACCAACAGCTTCGCGAAACGGAGCGTTCACCTTGGTCGCCGCGTCGCTTGGAACCAGTCGAGTGCTCATGTCCACCGGACTCACCACGGCCTTGCACTCGTCCATGGCGAAGCACTTCAGGATGTCGTCCACGTATCGCCGCTGGCACATGGTCACGCTGCCGTCCGGGCCGTCCACCAACTCGATCCCAAGAACAAACGCGCACTTGCCGCTGTCGGTCATCTCGAAGCGCGTCTTCAGGTCGGTCTTCGTGCGTGCGATCAGCTCGGGCGAACTCCCGGTAATCAGTACGTCATCCACGTACACCAGTACAAGCACGCAGTGACCGTCCACCACCTTGATGTAGAGGCACGGATCGAAGGCCGACACTTGGAAGCCGATGGAGCACACGAACTCGTCGAAGGTCTCGTTCCACCCTCGCGAAGCTTGCTTGAGACCGTAGATGGCCTTCACCAGTTCCAGGCAGTCGAAGTCACCATCCAGTTCGACGCCTTCCGGAACCACGCAGAAGACCACCTCCTTCATTATCCCGTACAGGAATGCTGTCACCACGTCGAGTTGGTCGAGGGGCCAGCCAAAATACTTAGCAATCGCGATCACCATGCGCAGTGTCACATACTTGACCACGGGCGAGAACGTCTCGGTGTAGTCAATGCCGTACTTCTGCTTGAAGCCCTTGGCCACGAGGCGCGCCTTGTACTTCTCGATCGAGCCGTCCGCTTTGCGCTTGATCTTGAACACCCACTTGGTATCGATGGCGCGTTGTCCGTTAGGCAACTTGGCAGCTCGAAACACACCACGCAGTCGCATCGACTTGAGCTCTGCGCGGATCGCTTTGCGCCAGTGCACTTGATCAGGACCGTTCACAGCCTCTTGGAACGTCGTCGGCTCCGATAGATCGGCTGCTGCTTCCACAGCGTTGGCACTGGCACGCCAAAACACTGGGGGCGTCGAGTCGTCGTCTTCATCTTGGTCCCCAGACTTTTCTTCCTCGTCGGGGTCGGCTCGGCGCGAGGAGGATACGTCCGGCGCACTTGCTTCTTCTAAGCCAGCTCGGTGGCGAACGGGGCGCGATGTTCTGGCAGTGTTGTCGTCGCCACTCGGTCGGTACTTGCGCTTCCCCGCCTGCTTGAAGCTCGTTTGGCGCGGTCCATCGTTGTCGTCCAGGTCCAGCGCGTCCAAGTCCAGCACAGCATCATCGACGTCTTCATCCGAAGTATGCGTCGAAAGTCCAAAGGTCGACTCATCGAAGTTGACATCGCGACTGATAACCACCTGCCCCGCCTCGATGTCATAAACTCGATACGCCTTGGACACTTCTTCGTAGCCGAGGAACAGCCCGGCGCGAGCCTCGGGGTCCCACTTGCGCCGTCTTTCCTTCGGCGTCAGGATGTACGTCTGGCATCCGAACACACGCATGAGCTTCACACTCGGCTTGGACTTGTAAACGATCTCGAACGGAGTCTTGTGTTCGAGCTTGGGTGATGGCAGACGATTCTTCACGTAGATGGCTGTCATGGCCGCCTCAGCCCAGAAGCTCTTGTCCAGCTTGGCGTGATGCAGCATGCTGCGGCCAATCGTGACGATGGTCCGGATGGCGCGTTCTGCCGTGCCGTTGGTCTGGTGCGCGTACGGAACCGTGGTTTGCTGCTCGATGCCTTCGACTTCGTAGAAGGCCTTGAGCGAGTTGGTCGCGAACTCACGGGATCCGTCGTGCCGCACAAACTTGACCTTCTTGCCGAACTGCGTCTGCACCTTCGTGACGTACATCTTGATGCAGTCCTCGCTCTCCGACTTGGCACGCAGGCAGAACCCCTTCATGCATCCGCTGGCTTCGTCCACGATCAGCAACAGATACTTGCTGCCACCCAGTGACTCTTCTTCCATGGGGCCGCACACGTCGAAGTGGAGCAGCTCGAACGTGTCGTAGTGACGCTTGTCACGGTTGCTTGGGAACGGCTTCTGGACCATTTTCCCTTGCTGGCAGCCGCGACACACGCTTGGTCCACTCGACTTGGAAGGTGCCTTCGCGTCCATGATCATGTTGTTGTCGACCATCTTGCGAAGCACCTCCACCGGAGCGTGACCCATACGCGCGTGTAAGTCGACCGTCTTCCCACTGGTCGCCGCATTCGCCGATCGCTGAGGCGTCTGGAGCCAGTAGAGTCCATCCACGAGGTTTGCCGTCGCCACCACTTGCTTGGAGCTCCTGTGCGCAATCTGAATTTTGGTGCTGTCGAACACGACTTGGAACAGACCACTCTTGTTGATCTGTGGCACCGAAAGCAGATTCTTGCTCATGCTTGGGACGTACAGCGCGTTCTTGATCTCGATGTCGCGCTCGTCGCCGTTGGGCAGAACCACTCGTTCCACGATGGTCCCCACACCCATGATGGCCGCCTTGTTGCCGTCGGCCACCGAAAGTTTGCCTTCATTCCGCTCAATCAAATGAGCGAACTTGGCCTTGTCGTTGCAGATGTGGTGCGTTGCGCCGCTGTCTACCGCCCACAACCCGGACACATTCTTGCCCGTCGAAATGCCACACTCCAGTGAGACCGCGAACGCCACTCGATCATAGCCGTAGTCGTAGTTGTAGCTGGCGTCGTCGTTCCTCCACTGGGCATTGTTGGCCCCGCGTCCACGGCCATTGCCATTGCCGCCGCGTCTTGGGCCCCGATTCTCGTCCTTCTGCTTGGTCCAGCACTTGTCAATCGTGTGCCCCAATTTCCCGCAGTACGTACACTGGCGAGACTCTCGGTCGGTGTTGAACGCCTTGGCCGCATTCTCCGTCTTCACCGTCGCCGTCTTCTCGCCTTGTCTCTTGATGTGCTCATTCGTCAGCACCTTCACGACGTCTTGCGATCGTAGTTCAGCGCTGCTCACCTCCAAGTTCAGCACGACGTTCTCGTAGCTCTTGGGGAGGCTGCGCAACAGGCAGAAGGCCACGTCCTCATCCTCCATCTTGGCGCCGATGCTGCTGAGCTTGGCGCTGATGTTGAGGACCTCGTTGCAATGATGCAAGACGTTGCCGCCTTCCGACATCTCCATGCTGAAGAGTTGGCGCTTCAGGTAGATGCGTCCAGCCTTCTGCGAACCACCGTACAGCGTCTTCAGGCGCGTCCACGCAACCCACGCTTCCTCGCAGTCGTCGACCACATGGTGGTAGTCCGCGTCCATGTGGAGCAACATCAGTCCGAACGCGATGTTGCTCGACTTGACGTAGTCGTCCTTGGCCCGCGAGTCCGTGAAGCTCGGCGTCGTCTCGCGGTTCACGACATGCCACGTCGACTTGGTCAGGAACACGCCACGCATGTAGCGGTTCCACGTCGCGTAGTTGTCCCCGTTGAACTTGTCAATGGAGACCTTGGTCGAGGCGTCTTGGGCAGAGGACATGGTGCTTGGGCTCATAACCTGATGGAAGGTATGGATCTTGGACACGAAGCTCGGACGAAGCGGAGGGAGGGACGTCGCAGACGGCGGGACCGGAGCGAAGGCACTTGAGGGGTAGAATGAAGATTCGAAAGTGATTGAATTGTTGGAGCTTACACCCTACTGTTATAGACACGCGACCCTGCGTCCTATCACCTAGTGCATCTAATCAACCATCACTCACCGGTGTTCATCCAATCATCCTACTCGTCTAATCATCGGTGGCGTAAACAACTTACCGTAATCACCATAATCAACGTGGGTTCGGATTGGACCGGTTCGGGTTAACCAGTTAATGGGTACAACTGGTACACAGTACCCAAGACCAGCAACCCTCAATAGACTTCAATATCATCGCCTACGATCACATGTGATACAATTAGTAAGTCAGGTACTCAAACTATGAATGCAACGACCTTGAATATCAATCCGACTACGCTTCAACTCAGGGGAGATACTCAGGTGCGGAGCTGAACAAGCTTGCTGGATGCACAGCATCTACCGTTGAGCTGAACTATCTAGATCTTACCACCGGAGCAGGAACTGCAGAAGCATCAAAGGTTCTTGTACTAGACTCTAATAGTAGCATCTCATCAGGTATCTCATCTCTAACGTCAACCAATCTGATATCCACTACTTCTACCCAATGTCAGATTGCGGCCGGGACATCATTTACATCAACAACGCGTGCCTCTGATTTTAATCTCATGATTCGTAATCAAAGCAATACGGTTGGCGCTCAGGCCGGATTATCGTTCACGATTGAAGGTACTAGTGATATGACAACGTACACCCCCAGCGTTAGTCTATATTGTACTAGAACCGCTACGAGTCTTCAATATTCAATGGCTGATTTTGCAATCAGTACACGGTCAGGAGCTAATGCATTATCACCAATGACTGAACGTATGGGAATCACTCAAGCAGGATACATTCGCTTTGGATCAGCTACCAGTACTGCAAGAATAGATATAGTTTCGAGCGCGAATTTACTAAGCGGGTCTTGGCAACGCGCAATGCGTATAGCCAACGATGCTACTACTCCAATCGAATTTGAAATTCAGGTATACAACGATGTCGCGGGAGGAAGTAGTGGTGTAGCTCTAGGCACCACTACCAGCGACCCGCTAAGGTTCATGGTTGGAAACACAACTCAAGCTTATCTAAACAGCTCAGGAAGACTGGGAGTTGGTATGAGTACGTGGTCGCCAGAAGCAACCATTCACTCAGGCGGAGAGGTATGGGCGAATAATTTCATGCACGTAAAGGGAGGCGGCGATGGATTTGCTAGGTATCGATTCAATTGGTCTCAGACTGACTATCCAGCGATTGGTACTGATTCAACCGTAGGAGCTATCAGGTTGGGAAAATGCGATGCAAATTACGCGTGGACAGCCTATGTCCCGGTGCGTGGAGGAAGCTATACCAATGCAAGCGATGAGAGGTTGAAGGCGGACATTGTAGACTGTCCCTATGGTTTGGCAAGCCTTATGAGAATGAGACCTAGAAAATTCAGGATGGTTCAAGAGCAGACTGTCCATGTTGGCTATATCGCGCAGGAGCTGTATAAGGTCATACCAGAAGCAGTAGATATCGGAGCAAACGATGAGCTTAATCCGGATGGGTTTCCAGTGAATCCATGGGGAATCGATCTCGCCAGTTTAACCTCGGTACTGTGTAAATCTATCCAAGAACAGCAAGGCCAAATCAATAATCTCAAAGATGAACTCAATGAGTTGAGAGCGATTATGTCTGAGTAAATATAGAATGGTATCTGTCAAACCCAGTTCGTGGCGAAGACCGCTTGCCCTCAGACTACTAACGCTAATGTCGTTGATACTGATCAACTACAATGTGATCGAATTGTCGAATTCCACGAGAGGGTTATATATGGTATTGGCTCAGGGATAATTTTGCACCGATAAATATAGAGCAGATCTTGAGTACTTCGTTGTAATAGAGTATCATGGGCTGTGGACCAAGTAAAACGATCAAAAAGAACCTGACTAACCCTGAAACTGGCCAAGTCATCGGTTCAATAACGATACACGCTGGAGTGGTTTCGATAGGGAATTATGCTTATATCCCAATGTACAACGTACATAGTGGCAAGAATGCTGTCATGGCTATCGATATCGGAGATAAAAAATCAGACTCTATCGAGAGAAGAAAACAGACGTAGACATCTAAGTATATCCGCTCTGCTCTATAGAGCAAATGTCTTCAGACTTTGACTTTTTTTTGGCTGGTAAGCCCAGACTCGGCCGCCTTCCGTTTGGGTAGATGCCTCCACCTTCTTGGTCGACTTGTCGAGGTCAGTAGCCCACACAGCGGCTTGGGTCTTCTGGGGACGATCATGAATGATGAGGTTCTTCATGATAGCTTTCAACTCAGCGACGGTAAGGTCGCTATTGCCACCATAGCTGCCTCCGGAACTGGATATAATGCGCGAGTTGAAGAAGAACATGGTTTTATAATAAACGGGTGATAATATCTTTGAACTCTTTATCATCAATCAGTCGATTGCTGTACATATCCACCGTGAGAGACTTGAGCTGCTTGATGATACTGGGGTTGTCATTTCCGAGTTGTAGCTCTCCTTTTAGCTTATCGTATTCAGACCTAAGCGTATCTAGAGGATCCACTAACTTATCGTGGAAGCTGTATTGGAGATGAGTAATCGATAGAACCTCCTTGAACAGTTTCTTATCTTCAACGCTGCGCTTATCGTAAGCGGATTGATCGATACGGTTCTTATAGACAAGTGCCTTGATCATGGCTTGGAGGCTATCACTGATTTTCCACTTAGGACCACATTTACGCCGATTCGGCTGAACGATCACGAGCTTTTTAGCATCAAGGTCGGGGATACGAATATACTTGCTTCCGATCTGCTTGTATGTGTAGGCTGACGGCGTTGCTAATCCTTGGATCTCATTGAGATTGTAGGTACGGCCTCGGCGAACTACACCTTCCAGCGGGGCAACACCTGCACCGCGCAATCCTCGACCTTGAAGCTTTCGTTTAACGCCACTGCCGGATACCTCGCTTGCCTCGGCGTATCGCTTAGCCTTCGTTTGATATATCGATTTTGTCGCCTTCATAGCTGATGTAGCTGCCTTCAACACCGATCTCGCTGCTTTTGAGTTATTCCCTCTAATAGCCTCTTTTGCTTCTTCATAGCGTTTCTGAGCCTCACCGTATGTCTGAAAAGCTGCTTCTGACTCATCACGAAGCTTTTGCAAGCTGTCATCGTATTCATACTCTTCAACGCTTTGCTGTCTAATATCGTGTACAGACTTTAGAATAGCCTCATTCAATATTTCAAGATTTGCATCCAGGTTTTTACGTCTTTTCTTATCAAGCTCCTTTTCTTCAAGTATCTTAGCTGCTTCTTCATCGCTCGATGGGAAGGGGTATTCAACCTCATTAAGATAGCGGTCCAAGTCCTCAACCCCGTTGAGTAGGGACGAAAAGGTATCCATCCACATGATATTCTTCATTAGCCCCTTCCAAGCTACACCACTCACCTGCTTGTGTGCTTTGTTTTCACGATTTAAAATATTTAGGGGTCTAGACCCCGATGGCTGCCCAAAGTAGTATGATGGATGGGACTTAACAACACCGTTGATTTTAACGATTGGTTGTAGCCGAAATGGAATATCAATACTATTAGCGTGCAACTGGCTGTAGTAATCAGTTAAGATATTCTTGGCGTCGTTATCAGCGTTTGATAGGCTTGGGTCCATGTCTTCATCAATACCACTCATTAACCCACGCTGAGCTTCACCATTAGCTGGGGCAAAATCATTTATGTGTTTGGTTTCATTGCTACCAACTAGTTCTAACTCGAGGCCCCTGGCTTTAGTCATATTAATGAAAGATTGGAATGTCATTATCCAGTTCACTTTCTGAGTGATTGCTTGCTTCACACGATCGCTATCTTTCCCGTAAACGCTAATGCTATTGCCATTGATCCAAACATAGCCATCTTTGTCAATAGGAGAAGATTTTGCGGAACCATTAAGATACAATCTTCTTTATCAATCCGTTAGATTCAATGACTTCCCTATTTTTGCTAATTGTCTTAAATAATTTGAGCTTGCTGTCCATTTGATCGGATCTTGTGGATGTTCCAGTATCGAACACAAAAACTGTCGTCAAGTCTCTGCTTAGAGCGGTTTGAATAATCTCCTTCTGAGACATTGATTCTTTTTTTTTTGAGCCAATATTTTGCCAAACCTGGTATGAACTATTTTTGTCCTCTTTACCCATCTCATTACGTCGCTCATTCTCATTGACGTATGCGAGGAATCTGACATCATTAATTAATACCTCACCAATATGGTCATACGTCTCAGACCAATCAATGCTCGGAACTAGTACATATTTTCTCAGTTTAATACTGTACACCTTAGCATCCATCCCAATATAATACTTAGTAAGCTGCCGGCCGTTGGAAGCAATAGGGTGAATATTTAGTTCTGCAAGGATGGGGTAAACCTCGAAGATTTTAGCGACCGCTTCCTTTGACTTTGTTTGATTTTTCATCTCAGCATTGCCTTCGTCGAACAAATCTTCTTCGACGGGCTTTTGCGGCAGTGGACTATCAGGGCCAACACAGCATCTGTCATTCTTGCACTATTATCAACTCCAACATCAGTCATATCGGGGCTCACGTGGACCCAACCATCACTGGTTTTGGGCTTAGTACTGGAAGCATCAACGGACTGAGGCTTTGCAGTAGTCGATGCATCGTTCATTTCAGGTGTTGCATTAACTTCAGCATCTACCATTGTTGAGGACTCAGGTTTTTTTTGAGAGTTTCCAATATTCAGACTTTTTTTTAACTCTTCCGGCGTAGCCTCGTCAGGGCCAACCGAAATATCAGACTGAGCGGATTGTGTTGATTTCTTTGGAACAGTAGTGATACCATTCGCGATATCGCTAGCCCATGATGCACCTTCGTACATAAGGCGCTTGGACTTGGCTTGACGAACTCGGCGCTCAGCTCGTTCGAGTAGCTCCTGCCGCTTTTGCTCTCGTTGAGCGAGGGATGTAAAGTTGGGAAACATCGTCTAACTATATCATGGTAGTCATAAAAAAATATTAGCATGGATCAAATACGTACTCACCAATAGCTTGGCATAACGGAGTCATGCCTAAATGGTTGATACGTATGACAGATACGGTTTCGCTCATTGAGGAGATTGATGTATCGATCCTTGATGCAATGAAACGGCACACCAAATATCGTTTCTAACTGGTCGCGGTACTGTAGATTGCACACGGTTTTCCGGAAATTGGCTACTGGGTCTAAATCGCTGAGTTCATTTTTGATTCGACTAACCTCTTGAATTATCCACAGCTTTCTTCGGAGCTGTACAAGCTCACGTTGATTCTCTACGCAGTTGCAACACATTCTATATATGAAGTCATATATTTTTAAGCATTATTTTTGGAATATAGATTGATAGATATAGATGAGTCAACGCTTACAGAGGATTGCTCTATTAAACTTATTTCGAAGCTAGTTCGACTCATTTTTTATCGACTTCCAGTACTCATTCTCTAAGGTTGATCTCTTGTTCTTATTGACTAATCTAAGATTATCTTGTGGCTCCCAGGAGTCAAGTTCATTACCGACCCACTGCACGAGATACTTGTACTTGCCGGATCGCATCTTTTTGTGGTCTAAGATCTTCTCCACCTCTAAAATATCACCTCTGTTGATAGTAGCTTCAGATGTTTCTGCTTTAACAATTTTTAGATCGTTTGGCCCCTTGTAAAGAGTGTGTCCGTTTTTCGACTTGATTTGGATGCGGTAGCCATCAATACCTACCACCGAATACACAGCCTTAGACCATCTTGCTGCTTCTTTATCAAATGTTTTCTTTTTTAGTCGATACAAAATCTTTTCACCGACCTCGAACTCGTTTTCAATCCTCTCGGCTTCAGCCTGGTTGTGGACTAGTTCAGATTCAATTACCTTACCTTTAGCTTCGTTGGGGGTCATACCAATCGTCCGATGGGTCGTGCTATTGTAGTTCTCAATAACAGCAGCTATGAGCTTCTGGGTTAGTCGCTTTGGTTCGATTTTGACAAGGCGCTGCTTCAGAGTTCTATTGAAACGTTCAGTTTTACCCATTTTGGCGTGATCTCCAGGCTCATTGTTGAAATGGTCAATTTTCTTAGTTTTGAATAATTTCTGAGCCGGTTGGTTCATGAATTCTGAACCATTATCGGTTGTGAGAATGTCAACCTTATGGAGGCGGACAAAAACCCTAATTGCTGCTAGTACGGTCGGGCCAGTTTTGTTGGTTAGTAGTTTTGCGTAGCCTAGGCGAGAGTTGATGTTGATCGCAGTCAAGATTGGTCTTTTCTCCCAAAACGCCAAGTCCATCTGCCACGAATTGGGGTTAGTCGATGCGATTTTGAACCCATCGTATCGCTTCTTCTGCTCCTGAAATCGCTGAATATCGCTCTGGTTTGAGTACCATTCCTTGACGATTTTCATCGTAATCTTCGGCTCCAGTTCTTTAGCCTTCTGGTATAAGGCTTGGGCACCCACATAGCCCGTTTTGGGGTCATAGTATAATTTGGACAACAGCTGATCCATCGCTCTATATGGTTATAAAACAAAAAAATCCTCTGCCAGGTAGTTGCGTATATGTCGAGCGATTCGGTGGTGATACCATCCGCAAGTACACGACGCTTGTCATAATAGTAGTTTAGAGCTGTTTTAGTCTGGGTGTACGTAATGATTGACTTACTCTCCTTACTGAGTCTAAACCCCTTGATGGTGCCCTGTAGCGTGATGCGATCGCGAACAACTGATTCAAAGCCATATGGGTTGAGGACGTCGCCATTGCGGCCACCACTCTGCTGGACTCCCTTCGCTGAAACCTTGACCTTGTAAGATTCGTCTGGTAGGTAGCAAATGTAGTTCTTAGAGGACAATGATACCATAGCATCACCAGACCACTCATCCTTGAACAAACCTGGCGTTCGGCGATCAAACTGAGCCATCTCTTCGCTATAATCACGTGGGAACCACTCGTACTTATGCTGCTGAAAATGCTCACGAAGCTCGGGCTTGATACACTCAACGAATGGCTTCTCACAGCTAAACGCAATATAAGCCGAGTCTGTGTCCATTTCTTGGTACTGGAATTCGGAACGGTCGAAGTAGAAGTCAATGCAATCATAGTAGAATTGCAACATACGGAGCTTAGCGAGCTGATAGATTGCAATCGATAGATGAATTGGGTTCTTCTTGTTGAGCTTTCGCTTCTTCATAGTGAATTCACATGAATCATTCAGCTCTTCCATTCCATGGAAGGTGAAGTGCTCAATCTTGGCCTTGATTGCCTTATCGTCCGACTCATACCTGACCTCCTTGTGCTTGCTCATGTCCATGCCAGATCGACCAAACGCACTATTACCAACCAGTTTCATCATCTCAGCAATCATAGCATTATTATTGCTACCCTCACTAAGCGTTTTCAGCTTAGTCAACAAGTCTAGGACCAAATGAATCTTAGGATTGGTTGTCGATTCATTCATGAATCTATCGATAATGAGCGCATCAAATGATTTAGGGTTCGTAATGATTTTTTTCAACTCTTGGACTAAATCATCCATATCAGAGTCAGATACCTTCTCAATAATGATCTTACAGATGGATTTAACATTTTCATCACCCTCTCGTCGCGCGCTCGATACGGCTTCCATGAATGGTACAAATGCCTTGTGGGAGCTAGCCTTGATGAAGCTGTAAGTCTTGGTGATCTCCATACCATGAGAAATGTACCATTTGAGTAGCGGTGCATAAATGAGGATCTTCTCACCAAAGTAGCTCCCGATGAGTTTGCGAGCCGGCTTTGCTCGGCTTTGCTTGCGCTCCTCGTTGTACTCGAACATGTGCTGACCGATGACACTCCGATCGCTGCGGTCGATAAGGGTGTTCTTGAAAATTGGGGTCATTTCACTGAAGTAGGGTTTGAGGTGCTCTGGTGTACGGATATCACACTCGAGGAAGCCAAAGATCTTGTCATTTACAATATCATCGACGATCCCTGTGTATGCTTCGATGGTAGTCAACCGTCCACATGGCATCTCATTACCAAGAGCCCACAAATACAGAGCATTAGCATCGTAGCCGATGATCTTTTTGCAGATCCTACCCCCTCGAATCTTGGTCTCGTTGCGTTTCGCGTATCTGGTGAAGATGATAGAAGGACCACCAGCAATGTTCGCCTTCATCTTGGTGTAGATTCTCCTCTCTATCGATACTGCACACCAACCTGTCTGAGTTGAATTCAAGTAGCTTCTTGTGGCGGAAGCCCTTTAGCGACATGTTTTTGCGAGCAACGTTGCATCCCACACAGCTGATCAAGATATTACCATCGATGTGTCCGAGCTTGTTATTGATTCGGTCAGCCGAGGCAGTATAAGCTGTGAGTTGCTTGTAGCATAGCCCACACAGGTACTTTTGTCGCTCTAGCAAGTCGTTGAGGTGTTCTAGCGTCATATTGAATTCACGATCGGCATCAGCATCCTGGGTCTTATATCCACTTAAGCGACTAGCGGGAAAGTCAAACGCTTCAGCAGGCTCCTTACTTGGTTGCTGGAGGTTGTTGAAGCACGTCTGATACATGACTTTCTCAGAGAGACCAGGTAGCGACACACCATCAGTGAACATATCAAGTTCGAAACGTTTGAATAGTTCTCGCTGGGCTTTGATGGCCTTGATGAAGGGTACTACATCGAGGTTGTTGTACCAAATGAGTAGATCCTTGATTGACTTCATGTCATAGTGTTCCGAGACGAACTGTACCCGCACATAGTCCTCATCGCTGATGCTAGTGCTACGAAGAGCACTGTCGAACGCCGACTTAGGAGGGACTTCCGGCTGACTGAGTACCTCAAATGAAGTAATGTACTCGTATGGGAAGATCCCTTTTCCTGGGCCACAGACGCATCGAATCTTGTCATCACACTTGCACTCACCGAGATATGTCGACAAGTACTTTGCATAGCTGGTGCCTGCCGGAACATAGTTGCTAATGTCAAGCATTTTCATGTCTGACGTGGCGATGCACATGTAGCTAGGGTTCTTGATGACTGATGTGATGTTGTTAGTACCGATGACTGTAAACAGGTCCGCCTTGATAAGGTTGATGTCTTAGCGTCCAGAGTTGAATCCGAATACTGGTACATGACCAATGCACTGCGTCAGCTTGCCATAATCCGAGCGCTTCTTACCGAATGTGAGCTTGCTGTGGAAATCGAAGAAACAAGCAAACTCCCCGTTCTGAATCCAAGCATTGACATCATCCATCTTGTACGTCTTACCCAAGTCTAGACCAGGAACCTCAGCGTCAGTCAAATCATGGACGTTGATGATTTTGCGGAGCAAAGACTCGTACTTCGAGACGTTGTACTGCTGAATCTTAGCCACAACTTCCTTGATGTACTGGAACATATCCTTGAGCAACTCCTTCGGGTCATCGCTGACGAAGCATCGCACCTCCTCAGTCAAGCTGTCGGCCACGGTAACAGACACAGGAATGTGTTCGTTTGTGAAGATAGTATTCTCTCCGTTTTTGACACCCGTAGGCTTGAGGATAGCCTCAAAATCATAGACAATGAAGTGATCAATGTAATGGCCAGCATCCTTGATGGAGTACTTAGTCAGCATGGAACGAATGCTGTTCGGAGCGGGTTGGTAGATGGTTGGCTGAGCTGGGAACGATTCGATGTTCACGAGTTCGCATTGGTTCTTAGTGTGGTTGCGTAGCTTATCAGAGCTAAGAAACACCATCTCACACGTAGAGCATTGGTACTTCTGCTGGAGCATATCAACGTTCGTGATGTAGAGAGCGTGATTCTCGTGCGACAAGATGTTGATCGAATCATAGTCCTTGTCCGAGCAGCGAATGCATTCAACCTTGCCCGTCTCAACATCCATGTTGAAGACGTTGATGTTCAGCTTGAAGCACTCCTCAAGCTCATCGAATTGGAATGTCGATAGGCTTGAAATTGCGGAACAGACCCAGAGTGTAGGTGATCTCCTTGTACGAACAGTACTGCTTGAAGGCTTGTTTCACCAGAGCCTGGATTCTACGAGGATCCTTCTTGGCTCCCTCCTGCTTGTGATACGCAATGCAGTGGAAGACACACTTGTTGTTCGTCTTGGGGAAGTTGATGACGTGCTTGTTATCATGAATCACCTTAGGAATGACAGCCTCGCTATCACCCAGAGCATGGTCGCGTTGGTAGATATAGATTTTGAAGCCAGTAATCCCCTTCACCATGTACCCGGAGCTGGGGTAGTTGAGCTTGTCAGCCAACTCCATGGAGCGAATCTCCGAGATCACCTTCTTACGAATATCAGCCTTGCTGTTGATAGCTACAGGAGTGCTAAATACAGACGTGTTGCTAATATTCGGGTGGAAGTAGCGAGTCTCGCTGTCATCAGTTCTGCTGACAAGCTTGTATCCAAGAGCGATGTTGACCTTGAAGGCAGACTTCTGGGTTGCGAGCACGTTCTCGAGCTTGTCGTAGAACTCAGCAGGCTGAATTCCCTCGTAGAGGTGCGACTCCATGTTCTTGCCTTGGTAGAAGCGGTACTTACTGTCTTTCTTGAAATCAGCAGCCACATTCTTTTGGAGCTTGCCTAGACTGATCTGGTACTGCTTCGCTACCAATTTTTGGTTGGTGGGGTGGGAAATGTTGCTAATGTATACCATGCGCCCCGTCTTGCCGCGTACCTTAATACGGTAGCTGCTACCCCATCGGATTGGGTTAATATTTAATCTCTTAAGACCTTCAAGCTCGTATGCGAACATTGCTATATATCGGTGGCTATATTATTCTCCGAAAAAAGGACTTTATAATATTGGGTCTTGTATCAGGATTGACTTTATATCATAGGCGACATTTTATCCGAGGAAAAAAAATTAATTAATTAAGTTCGGTTTCATTATTAAGTTCGACTTCACCATCAATAAGTTCGGTTTTGGGTTTACGCTTGCGAGCTCGAATCTGGTCTCTGTTCTTGTCATCGTTGTCTTTTTGATAAGATAAACGGGCTTCGCGTGTGCGCTGGTAGTAGCGCTTCTGCGCTGCTTTGATTCGTTCCTTGCTAGCTTGGTATTGCTCAGGAGAGTACGCCATCTTTGTATATTACTAACTTTATTTTTATCAGGATCAAAGTATGTCAAGAAATCAAATACTACTTCGAAGTATTTAACTCGGGAGCCACATTATTCCATTCAATCGACCGCAGGAGTCATATCCCAAAAGCTTCTCCAACGCTCCGCATTATCGTCGTGCTTCCACCTCATGCACAAACAAAATGTTTCTGGATCCTCCACGTGAACAAACGTCTTCATCATGAGCGGATCGTCCGTCCTGGTTGATCCTCCTTTCAAACGACTGAAAACGCGATCTGTGCACTGAGCATCCAGAACCTTCACGAAGACCTCGACCTACACGCAAATGTCAGTAAACTTACACACACCAGAACTACGCGCTCACACAGTACCTTGCGTCTGTTGCCAATGGATTGATTCTCTTCAACAGATCCGGGTAGCATGTTGACGATGGGAACCTCAATGCTCATACCGTCGAACCAACCATGCATTTCGCGAGAAAGCGCAAGCCTGTTGTTTGAGTCGCGATCGTACTTGGCGAATTCCCGTTTGTGGTCTCTGCTTTGCTTTCTCGACACCAAATGGCAGCTTTCTGCCTTGCCGTACGGTAGGAAGAACTTCTCGTCCTCAATCCGCTGAAAACGAAACTCGTCAGTCGATGGGTCCAGATTCGAAACGCTTGTAGTCAACGATATCGATGAAACTGTGTTTTGAGGAGATTCCGAATCGTCTGGAACGTAGTCGCAGTAGAAGACGCGCTGGAGATCAGTAGACACAGCGTTAGCTGGTGCAACACGCGTCTCAACAACCTGGTTAGTTAACGGAGAGCCCAGCGTTTGTGGCCCAGTCCTTAAGTCAGTTTCGAACAGCAAAGCAGCATCTTCTATAAAAGAAACAGAGTTAGCCCTCAATGAAGCAGTATTACGATGCAGCGACAGCATATAGAAGCACGTACTTGTCTCGAATAAAACATGAAAACACAATTTCTTGTCTTCATACCAAAACGCGACATTCTTGTTGCCGATGCAGCGCGTAGGATCGTAGTATCCAATGCGTAACGTCGCCATCCAGTACAGTTTGCAGCGAATCCCTTTCGTGATCAACGCGTTTTCAACGGATCCAGTGACAAGCCACAATCCAGTTTGTGCGTGTTCTTGCTCCGGAACCACCACCAGCACGTGGATTTGTCTCGACTTTGGAGCGCGCCCTTTCCGTTTGGTCATATTGTTAGCTGTCAACACGTCCTCAATTGTCCACGTAGCCTTCATCTTCTCGCCATCGATCAACGCTTGAATGTCCTCATGAACCTTTCCGTCCTCCAGATCCAGCGCAGCTTGGTCGTCGTCTGGCAGCCACGCGCCGTCCGCCGTCTTCGCCAGGAAGAGCTGCAGCTCGTCAGCAGGGAACTGGTACATCTTCTTCGCCTTGATCGCGTCCTTCAAGTCTCCGACCAGCTGACTCGCGTCGATGTCCACAGGGAAAGCGCTTCCCGCCACACCAACGATCGCACAGACGAGCTTCACCATCTTTCCTCGAGCCGGCAGACTCTGGAATGAGGAAGAAGGATGTAGAATTTCTGGCGTACTTAAGCGAACATGAAGGTGTGTGACATAGATTTTCAACCAATGATGAGACGCCACGTCGCGCTGGTCCGAACTACTAGTAAAATCTGCCGGCGTAATGTTCTATTGGTTTATCAATGTGGTTTGAACGAGCGGTCCCGAAACGCCCTAAGGTCCAAAAGACGTGGCTCTCGCTATAAAGTGGGCGTCGTCAAATCAACGTCTATTAGATCTGACCGGTTTAGAGGTTCTAAAACTACCCTCATATCGAAAAGACGTGGCTCTCGCTCTCAAGTGGTCGAGAGGGGTCGTCGTTGAAATCGCTGCTGTCCCGAAAGAAGGTTTCAGGAATGTTCTCGGTGGTAAATTACGGTAAGGTAAAAAACTGCCGGCGTAATGTTCCATGACCATCGACGACGACATTTTGGCGTTCTGTAACCACATCAAGACGTACGGTCTCAGCCCCACTGGCAGTCCTCCGGGGTGATGCAGAAGCCGATCGATGGGTCTATCGTCTCCACGCCGCCTTCAGAGTCGTCATGTTTGGCGCCGCACGATTTCAACAGCGTAGCCGAGGTGGTGGACGAAAACACAGAGCTCAATGCAAGCTACCTGGAACTCGGCGCCGAAATAAATCAGCCACTGGACTTCGACAACACTACCGCGATGGACCTGCCTCCGTTGGAAGAGGCGCTCGATTTCCTCATCTCCGTCTGGGCTAAAGCAAGCACCGACGTAGACGATCTATAAGATGCAGTTTTGGTTCTCGAAAAAATACGACGAGCTGTCCCTACCCGAATGCAGATACGAATGCAGATTCAACGCGCCGCCTACCGCAGCTGCGGCCTGTACCGTGTCGATCGATTCTTGGCTCAAGAATCTTGAGGCGCTGTGGCTTACTGATCCACCGGTGCGCATTGCGTCGTTGATGTGCAGCTACGCCGACGCAACAGTGCTCGCTAGAAATATCTGCCCGTTCCAAAGGCGTGCTGCACCGAAACCATTTTGGTCGGAAAAAATCCGAGAGTGTCCGAGTTGAAGTTGTTGCTCATCTTTTTGTCGAGGCTCTATACGTGGGGAAGGTGGTCAACGCTGTGAATTTGAGTGGAGACTCCATCGCTGAAGGCCGCGACAACGAAGGGCACTGCTAGGAACCGGCACCACGCAGCAGTAGGCCTGCCCACCACACCCAAAATACGAGCAGGTCATGCGCTGTTTGCCTTCGTCGCGAAAACAAAATAGTCAAAGGGGGCCTGGCCGTCAGTTCGTTGGATGCTCTTCACGCGTCTTTGAGCAGTGGACGGACAGTGCGCTTTCGGAGACCCTTTCCGATGACTTGATGAGAAGTGTGTACCGTCATGTGTGTCACGCGTCGACGCATGATTCTCGTCGCGTGGATCCCCACCGAAAGTCTCACGATCAGTCTCATTCCGTGATTCCCTCAGTGCGCCTAACTTGAATCTATGCCATCAATAATCCGCAGCTGGTACCCACGCCTCACTTCCAGGACCGGCGTTTGGTCCGAAGACGAGCACGACCGGTTCCTCGCCGCTATTCGAGAGTTTCCCCGCGGTCCGTGGTTCTCGATCGCCAAAGCAGTCGGCACTCGGTCCGTCCGGCAGGTGCAGACGCACGCGCAAAAGTACTACGAGAAGATCATGAGGCGAGGTCGAGGGCTTCGCAAGGACCGCAAGACGTGGCCGAGGGTCGAGCACCGCATTGGCGACGACGTTCTCGAGTTCTGCGAGCTCATGAAGCAGTTCAACAAGACCAAGAGCGAGCCCCTGCCATCGACTCCTAAGCGCAGTCAACGACGCTCCAAGAAGTCTTCGATCAGTCCACACAACAGCCCGCTGCGACGGTGTGCGGCGTTTGCTTTGGACGGCGCTAAGTTCAAGCTCGAGCTGGAGAGATGTACTCGGAGGATGGATGCACCCCGTGATCTCTCACTCAGCATCGACGCCGATGTAAGCGATTTGGAGCTCCCACCGTTCGAGGAGGCGATCGACTTCCTGATCGAAATCATGGAGACATGAGGCCCCGGCACCACACTACACCCCGCCACGAAGTGAGGACAGGTATTAGCGCTGCGACGCGAACCCTCGCCACGGCGAGGACACATCATCGATGACTTATCCGTCAGTACACGTTATCGCACACCCGTGGTTTGCTGTACTATAGGCAGCTGGTTGAAGTGTATCGATCTTTAGGAGACGCAGTGGAAATGATAGGCAACAGTAACAAGGTCAACGCCGTTGCGTGTTAAAGAGGCATACAAATGTGGCCAGCGCCAATCTCTATAGTGCCTTATCTTCAGAGCTCAACCTCGACAGCCTTGTTGCCGGCTTTGGACAAGCGCTCAATCAAGAAGTCGAGGGACTCGTCGATCGTCGGGAGCTGGCCGGACGAACTCGCGATTACCGGGACAATAACAGGGTCAGAGATGCCGTTCGACTCCACGCGGTCGGGGCTCGCGGAACCAGCCATCGAATCCAGTAAGAGCGGGACCATGAGCTCCGTGGGGCCCGACGTTGGACTCGCTGGCGGCTTCTGCGGTGGGGACCCGATGCGGTTGGGGAGGACGACGCCGAAGCCCTCGCCCACCTTGCAGGCAGCGAGCAGGTCGTCGTCGATGCGGTGCTCCTTGCGACTGGAGGACCGGCGGCCCTTGTGCAGCCCGCGCATGCGGCGCACCACCTTCTCGTGGTACTTCTGGGCGTGCGTCTGCACTTGTCGGATGGAGCGCGTGCCGACGAACGCCGCGATCTTGCGCCACGGGCCGTGCGGGTACATCTTGATGGCAGTTAGGAACTTATCGTGCTCGGCCTGAGACCAGAGACCGGTACCCATGGTTGGGTAGGGGTTGGTGTACGTAATGCTGGTACGTGTTGAGCAAGTGACACCGTCGCGGGTAAATTGAAAGTGAAGGAAAGCTATCAAGTCCGTGCACCGCACCGCAGCACGTCCAGCTTGCCAGGTAGGCGGTCTCACGTGTCTTCCACTCCGCAAGATCGCCGTTAGAGGCCTCTGCGCCAAAGTGCGTTTCCGGCTAGGCATGCGGTCGATGATAAATTCACCGCAATGCGGAGCAGACCCCCTGGCCCTCTCCGTGGTCGAGTACGAGTATGGTGCAATCCGCCGTATCTAGCTCGTGTCCGTTGGTTTAGCCACCCGTCAACGAGGACTTTGCGCTAAGTTTGGCGTTCGAAAGCGAAGTCCTCTCGAGCTCGTCGCCACGTTTTAACACTTCCGTTTATCGCTTCCAGATCTCGAACCACGTTGGTGTTCGAGCACACGACACCGACGGCATCGCTCCACCAAAAGGCTTGGTGGTGCTAGTCAATCTTGCATCCAGTCTCAATGGTAGTAGCAGCGTGGCATTCCTCTACACTCTAAAACATATCTACATACGGTCTAACGTACTGTTATATGGGCTGATTGGCTTTCGAATCAAGCCTGGCCTCAGGGTCAGATCTGCGACTGAGACGCTGGGGTTGTCGTGGACACGGCATCAAAGAACTCGTCCTCCTCGTCGTCTTCGGTCTCGTCAGCGGCTTCGCTTTCGTCGTCGTTAATGAACAGTTCCAGCTCCTTCGCGTGGCCGCTCGGCAAATCCACAGCAGCGATAACCTGTACAGCAGCCTGGAACGTGGTCAGCACGTAGCCCTCGACGCCTTTGCCGCCTCCGTTCGTGAAGAAGGAGATGAACGCGATCTCGGCCACGAAGTCCGAGCCAGCCTGACACAGCCGCGGACACTCGACCAGGAACGCGCACAGAATCGGTATCAGCATATCGGCATTCGAGGCCGATCGGTGCAGCTTCTCCGCGAAGCAGCAGATGCTTCGGAAACCGTCACAAAGCAGCACCAACTTCAGCAGCGGGGACGACGTCTCCTGCATCATGGTGACTAGTTTCCCTTCGGCCTTCTGTAGGTCTTCAGCGAGTACAGGATGCCGAGAACGCTTGCCGTTAGCTCCTTCTTGTGGAGCGTGCGGCAGCTGCAACAGCGCAGTCGAGTGATACTTCTGCTCCCGCCGAATGTCCGCCAGGTTATCAGCGAAGGCCGTGTCCGCATCCTTGAACGCGCGCTGGAATTCGCCAAACACCATCGCGTGGATGTCGTCGTAAACAATCCGCTCCACTGCTAGGGTACAGCTGCTGACCGCTTCAGGAGTACTCGCCAGACTTGGAAGGCACTGCAAGGTCGCACCCAGAACATGCGCGATGTACATCTTGGTATCTTGAAGCGTATCCTTGGCCAGCGCGCGAGCCGCAGCTGTCTCTGTGAAGCTCGATCGTCGCATCTGCTGCTTCTGATGCCTCTCCGTGAAGCGCTTACGGAAAGCCTCGCATAGCTGCACGTTCATCTGCCCGAGTAGCTCACTGGGCGAAGAAAAGATGCCGAACAAGAAGCGGTACACTTCGGTATCATCCGGCCTGGTTTCCTGCGTTGTTGGGGCTTCTTCACTCGCCAAAGACGTCTCGGTGCTACCATCGTCATCTTCTTCAGCTTGTTCTCGTTGGTAGCGTCGTGGGTCTGGCAGCTGAAAGCGACGCAGGAACTCCGCGTCCTTTTTCCAGACCTCGTCCGAGGGAGCACCGTCGAAGTTCTTCTTGCAGTTCCAGCATATCTCCATCGCCCACTCGCCCTTCCGCAGCCTCTCCTTCTTCCGCTGGTCCGCCCTCACCTTGCTCTGATGCGTCACAGTGGCAGCCGCTGCTGCACTCGCCGTGAGTCCAATACCCGCCATGACCGTCTCCGCGCCCACACTGGCCACCAGCATGTTCAGTCCCGCCAGCACTCCAGCCGCAGGCCCCATGGCGATGGCCCCCACGACGCCTCCAGCAGCTAGTACGGGCGCCAGCTTCTTGGCGATCTTGGATGCCGTCTGCAGCTGCTGCTTCTGCGCGCCTCCAGTCTTCACGACGGCCGTGGACGTCGCACCAATGCCAGCGACGCTACTGCTGTTCAGCTCCTCAATCAACGTGGCCAGCGTGAGGTTCTCCGCGCTACTCGCACTGTTCTTCCTGCGTATCTTGTGTGCTTTAGGAGCTCCCTTGTCACTGCTCTGTGGCCCCTCCAACGGTGGCGGGAACAGCAACGCGTCTGCGGACGGTGGAGCATGGCTGCACACCGGCATGAGGCTCTCGTGGCCCCTGCAATAACGGTGCGCGTGCGAGAAGCTCACGCATTCTCGATGCGCGAACCTGCCGCAGCTCAGACACTGGCAGACGCCGGAGTTCGACGCTCGGGGCGCGCCCGCGTCGGGTTTATTGGCCGAAGAGCCCGACAGCTTGCGTCGACGCGCGTTCTGCGGCTTCCCGATGGTCAGGAGCCGCTCGCGACACAGCAAACAGTCCCGGAAGAAGAGCAGACTGCGGTCCACCGTCGGCAGCAGCCGCATCTTCACGGAGAGGAAGCTGTGGCCGTGCAACGGGTCGGACAGGGAGCCGGCGGTGTCGCGCAGGTACGCGCTGGAATTGCGAGCGTTGTGTAGGGAGTTGGGGGGAGATTGCGATATGAGGAGCAAGAGCAGACACAGATGGAGGTGAGCATCGTGCAGAGAGCCGTGGGCATGCACTGAGGGCTGAGGTACACGCTGGGGAAGGCGCGCGAGGGCTTACCTGAGTGCGCCGTGCATGAGCATTTCTGCTTTCTGAGTGTAATCAGCTTCGTAACCGACTGTGTAACCTACGTAACCCCCCAATTACCACGAACTGTGTCAGAAATGTGGAAACGCCTGTAGACGAATTCGCCACATCTTATGATGGACCTGGTTGACTTGAGTATTTCTTTCTGTGCCACGACAAGAGGCGGAAAGCTTGCGTCAAGCAATTTGAGGAGGGAGAGCTTTCGTTGCGCCAATGGAGGCTGTGTTAAGAGTAAGTGAAGGGGACGACGTCTCCACCGACACTATGTATGGCAAGTGGCAAACTTTGTGATGCACCGCGGACGGATTGACAGATGACTAAGTCGTACAAGTTGCAGTCCGCAGTGCCAAAAGTATGTAAAGCACAATATTACTTTTTTAATGGTAAAATAACGAAATGTAAATGTCAGTGAGATGTGGGATGCCATACAGCTGCGAAGTATAATAAGTTTAGCAGAAACATACATGTAACTCGCGGGTTTTGAGGGTTGTCGAGGCCGATAAAAGGTTATTGGCCACCTCGAAAATAAAATGTAGCATTGCAACGTTCGGCCCCTCGTCATTCTACTAAGTAAACCGTTGGAGCTCAGTTAATCAATGGATGAGACCTTAAAAATGTCCTCGTGTACGACAACTCGCTGTCATAAGCAATTTCAGTCATCCAGCATACCCAGGTAATGGTAAAATGTATCGAATGTTCTGCCTGGCAGGGGTCGGAAAAAATAATAGCACAACAATTATTATGGTATTGTCCCACTACAATTATTTATTATTGGAAGATCATGAAAGCAATACAATATGATATTGCCCCTATAATAGCAATACAATATCAAGTACTATGAATTCTAGGGTTGGGCGTTCATAAATGATGAAAATGCTATAATAAACTATTATAATCTCTATTTTTCGGGTCGAGGACGCAGCCTTGGGTTGCGAGGCTTTTGTGGAGCAAGCGGTGTATACTCAATAGCACTTTACCGGACAGCAACACTTCCCAAAACCGTCCTGGAAACAGTACAGGGCTATTGTAATCGTCATCAGCCTCCACCTGTATTTTCTCACTGTATAGGTTGGCCTGACACCTCAGTAATAGTTCGATATCAGCCATGGGACGTTTGCGTAAAGTTCTAGCAGGAATGGGCTGACACCGATGGCTACATTGCGAGTTGATGAATGCTGCGAGGTTCACTCATGCTGGAGCCAGGTCGGACGCGAGACAAGAAGATCTGCGCGCCGTTAGTTGGGACACGACAGACCGAAGGGTTTTTTTACTGTTGAAGTTGCTGTAGTGCATGTCCGACAGCTTTCCCTCCTCGTGTACGACACGTTGCATGTGGGAGTATGCGGTAGGAGAAAGAGAACAATGAAAGCATTCTGGTTTTGGTTCCTGTTGAGCTAAGTGACGCGAGATACTCGTTTGGTGTTCGTCTGCAAGGCCCCCTACGCAGCAGGATCCAGCCTGCGCTCTGCTAGAGACCTGTCTACTACTTTACCGGACAGCAACACTTCCCAAAACCGTCCTGGAAACAGTACAGGGCTATTGTAATCGTCATCAGCCTCCACCTGTATTTTCTCACTGTATAGGTTGGCCTGACACCTCAGTAATAGTTCGATATCAGCCATGGGACGTTTGCGTAAAGTTCGCGTGAAGTTTGCGGCCTTCCTGTCACATTTTGGCAATGAATAGCTCATGTCACGAGTGGTACAATATACTTAAATTGTATCAATTATTATTATTCATCTCCGCTCTGCCGCTTCAGCATCGTCAGTACATGGCTACAAGCACTAAAGGTGTTAGTAGTAGTCAAGCGGTGAAGTATTGTGCTGTAAGCAGTTGCAGGCGCGAGTTGGGGAATCCAAAGGCAACATGGTATTGAGTAGGCTGAAAGATGGCGGTAGCGAGCCACGCCTAGCAGGCGTGAACCCCCCAAAGCAAGATACCACCATTATCAGCTCTCATCACTTGGATTCACCATTCGCGCCGCGATGTTCCTGCTCGTCGTTTCTTCGTACCGTGTGTAGCGTTGACATACATCTGAACGCCAGTGACCGTGGGGCATTATCACGGTGCTATCGATGCCTGCTGCCAGCAGTGTCGTCGCGCCACCGCTCCGCAGTGAATGACAGGATATCCCAACAGGACCCTTCCCGGTTGCTGTGGCTGATGCGCGCAGAAGTTTCGCCAAGAACTCGGCCGATAGCAATCGCCCTGGTGTCAGGTTGCATAGGGGATCACCTGGGGCCAGGCCGAGCTCGCTGGCATTGTGTAGTAGAAGCATACCCGCTGTGACCGGGCAAAACCTCCGGTCACCCGATCGCTGTGAACTTCGACTCGTCCCGTGTCCTTCTTGATCGTTCTTCTGTCCTCGGAATGTTAACTCGCTGGATCGTGCCTGTTGTGCGCTTTCCGTTTGCCGTCCATGTGCATCGCGGACAACAGCATCTCTTACTTGGAGTGTGTAGACTCTTCGCTTGCCTCTCACCGCGAGATATTCTGCACTCCGGAGCAGCAAAAAAAAGCCCAGCATCGCAGCCCCACCAATGACGCGGTGCTGTACTTTGTTGAAGTCGAGTCGGTTGAGGATCCATTCCAGCATTGCACGCAAGACGGGTTCTCGTCGCGAGGGGGGCGGGCTAACGCGTCGCATGCCGGACAGAACCAAAGCGTGGTGGGCTTCAAGACTTGGTTCGAATCCAGCGAAGACCCGATGATACCAGCGGACATGGCACAATTTAGACTGAATCGTTCCAGGCGACATACGTCCTTGTCCCGCGTGGCCTGCCCAGCAATGAACGGCGAAGAGAGCCAGGAGTAACGAGTGCGCGGTTCTGTCCTGGGGCGATAGCCATCGGTTGCGGCCAAGCCGTTGGCAGAAGGCGGCCCGTTGGCGCCAGGTGCCAGCATACTGGCGCCGCGAGGATTCGGCGAGGGGATGCTGTTGAAGGGGGACCAACTCGGCAAGTCAACCTTCCGAATAACAGCTGGGACCGCTACCTGGGACCATCCACGAGTTAGTTTGCGCCACCGGTGAGAATATCGGGCATCCCAAGTTCGTGAGCCCGCATCCGTCATGGTATTGTCCACTCCCGGTAAATGATGTGCTGACACACGGAGATTCCACTGGGCTTCGACCGCACCTAGCACCCGGTACAGTTCTTGGGCCATGCTGTCGCGACTGCTGAGGTTGTTGCACCAGGATACAGCGCAGCGATTGTCGATCCAGAACTTGATGTGGGTCAGATCGTCTCCAGAGGTAGGGCGCATATCGTGGCCCCAGCACAGCACCGCCCACACGGCGCTCACCTTCTCCCGTACATTGATGGACAATAGGCCTTGGGCCATCAGCAGCTTCTCTGCCTCGTCAAATTGCACTTGAATGTAAAGCTTGCGGGCTGGATGAAGAGCACAGACACCGAGGTCACTTGCGTCCATGAGGATGTTCACGTCCGCTCCGAGAAGTACCGCAGCGGCATTCCGCGAAGGCGGCCATGTCGCAGAATATGGTCGAACCACTCGAGATCCAGGATGGCTGCAGCGCTCAGGCGAATTTTCCCCAACCTGGGCGTTTTGCGATGTAGGGCCGCTAGCCGCTGAAAGAATGGTTTTGCCGGACGGATGCACGAGCACACGTGCCACAGAAACCCAAATACCTCAGGTAGCTCCGTGCGTGTGACGAGTAGTTTGCGGCGCAGCGTCACGACACTACGGAGTGATTTATCGATCTTGTCCTCCGGAATCGAAACCGTGCGTCGCTCGGTGTCCCAGTCGAGGCCCAGCGCCCGGGATTGGGTCGACCAGCATGTAAACTTCTTCTCATTGACCGCTCGTGGCCCAAGCACCGCTAGCATCGCCAGCCGTAGCGCACACTCGCACAGTTCGAGGCGGTTAGCGACGTCTTCTTCAATCAGCATGTGATCATCGGCCCACTCAAAGCAGAAAAATGGAGACGCGTCGGGGTCAGTCGGACAGAGACTCGAGGGGCTTTCGCACCGGACGAGGAAGGAAATCGCCGAGCCAAAAAACTGCGTAATGGGCTGGGGATCCGGTCCAGCCAAAGGGCAGCGCAAGATCGATCGCCACCGCGTTCTCCTCGGGTAAGACCCCTGCAAATTTGACGCAGACCGACGAATGCCCATGGACATGCTTGAACGCCCACTTGACGTCGCCTCGCATCAGCTTGACCGGCGTTGCTGGAGATCGCTGCTTCAGCGTCTCGATTCGCCGAGCGATGGCGCCGATACTCTCATAGACGAGCGGCGGTAGCTTGTCTGGGTCTGATAGGTAATTCACGGACTCGCCAGCGGGGAATGATAAGTCGTGAATGACTAGTGGGCGGGGTCGGTATCGGCCTTTGGAACGCAGCCAAACGGGCTGTAGCGCTGAGCCACGTCGCGGTCCAAGACGAGATACGTTCCGGCCTCTTGGCCTTCTCGGATGCTTCGGCGGAGGGCATTAGACGGCGTCAGTGCGGACTTGTGATTCTTCACGGATCTTCGGCGATTGGGAGGCTGTTGGCGGAAGATGTGGCGTACACCCCCGCAATTGTAGCAAGAAGCAACTCGCGGTGGTCGTAGCCATGCAGCAGCCAATCGAGGTGCTGCGACTCCAGAGCTTTGTTAGGGCGTAAGTCACCAGCGCGTTGTGCATTCCAGCATCGAGTCTGTACGAGGGGCCTAGTGGTGTCTCGAGCCACTGTGACGACGGCTCCGGTGGTCTCACACCCGCACCGCGGGACGCCGCCAGCTTCCCATTTGCAATTTCTTGCTCGGCCTCCACGAGTAAGGTTTCAAGGCGCGCCGCCACAGCCGTGACGACTGCCGGCGTCACCGAAAGTGTATGAGTAGCGACGTATCGCTCATGTCAGAGGGTCGAAGCGAGGTCCGCCCGTAGGCCACCATACTTTTCCACGATGTACGACTTGACAGCGGGCTTGAGAGTCGACGGCGTGAAGTGGACCAGGAAGTGGTGGGTACATCGGTCCGGAGACTGCGACGGGCAGCCTTGAGCCGAGATGACCGCAGGCAAAGCTGTTTTCCATCCAGGTGCGGTGCAGCCTTTGCCACTGCAAGAGGGACGGAGCGTCGCGGGCCCGGTTTGTCGGCGGACAGTTGCGGTCGCTGGCCAGAAAAGCTTGAATTGTCCCGCTGGGGCGTAGGAGCGGCGGAGGCCTGCGTGAACGGAGACTTGCGGTCCGGGAAACGGGACAGCTTAAGGAGGATCCCGTTGAACTCAGCGTCTTGCAAGCAGAACCGGTTGCGGACGGCAAGCCGGGTCTCGGACCCGTGTTCCGCGTCGTGAGCAGCAGCAATACGATAGGCTCCCAGGACGCGGCTGAACCAAAACGCTAGCGCGCGGACCTCCGTGGCCGTAGTCATCCAGCTCTCCAGCGAAATCTTCAGCCGCAGCAAGTAGACGACGTGTCGTAGCGTTGAAGAACTCGTTGACGTACGAGTTGAGGACTCGTAACGCCGTGACGACGTCAAAATAGCTCGGGGTCAACGTGACCTTGGGTAGGTCCACCTTGGCGGAGTAGTTGCGCATGTTGACCGAACCGGAGCCCGCTTGTTCCAGCCGAGCGTGCATGTCAAAACGACGGAAGTGCAGGATCGATAGTTCGCAGACGTCGAAATTCAGGTCGTACAGGCGGCTGAAGATGGCAGGGTGCGGAACGAACTTGGTTGCCGACGAAGATGGAGCGTATTCAACGAACGATACAGGGGACTTACCTCGGTGTTCTTCCGCAGTGATCAGATCGTGAACTGCGGGTTGAGCCGGCGACGGACGGAAACTCCCATGGCGGTCCGGTAAATCCTCGGCTGAGGTCACAAAGTCTGAGGGAGCACCGTAGTCCGTTCGGCGACGCTTTGGCTCCAGTCTTTGAAGTTGGCCGGCGTACGTTTGCAGAAGGTCCGGATAGTCCGCGAGGAGCGACATGATCCGTACAGGAGCCGACAGGTCTGACGCAGGTGGGGCCGGCGGGTTGGGCTCCGACCTCACCTCCACCCGCACGGCCACTCGCATAGGTGCGCGTGGTGGCGAGTGACTTGGACGGGATCCTGCTTCTGGATCGGAATGACGGCGCGCGCTTGCAGACACGGGGCTGGTGCTGTTGTTGACCTCCCTTGGCCCCTCGAGGGCATCAAGCAGGTCGGCGAATTGGGTGACCGACGAATCCGCGCGCACAGCAGTTGGAGACGAGTCGCGCACAGCAGTAGGGGCGTGGACAGACCGGGGAACGTTATGGCGACTAGCGCCGACGCCCGGATCAGCGCAAAAGGTAACACCGATGGCGATGTTCGAGGGCAGCGAAGAGCCGCCGACGACGGAGTACCCGAAGTGAATCACATGTTGCACACGGCACAGGGTGTCGCGGTCAGTAGTCGGGCAGCACCACAGCAGAGTGTCCGAAGGCTGGGGCTGCTTCGCCGCTGGTACAAACCCCGCCAGGAGCTCGCGAATAGAGCGAGACGAATGCTCTCCGTTCAGACCAAGGAGACGGTTGAGGATAGTTGCGTGTACGGCAGCCCTGCTACGGCGGCCCCTCGTGGCGCTCCGAAACGTGATCTTCGTCCGGGCCAACAGGAAAACCAGGGCGGGGGCAATCTCCTCGGCTTGAGCAACGGGGACGTGGGTGACGCCGTGCGCGTGGCGCACGGTAAGTTGAGCCGCCGCATAGGCAACAACCTGACCGTAAATGGTGCCCGACGCGACCACCGCTGCAACCGGGCGGCGCAGCATCTGCCTCGGTGCGCCGTGTTCGATCGCCGGTCCACACCATGCGCTGAAAAGCTACCGGGCGAGGGACCCACAGCGAAATGCCGAGCACGTTCACGTCGGCCTGGCCGTCCGTGGCTTCAAGTAGGACCGTGTCCGGCTGGAAGTCGTCTGCGACGCTCAAGTACGTGGGAGCGGGGAGACGAACGTCTTGACCAGCGAGGATGTCCTCCGGATAAAGCAGAACCAGTTGGCGTTGCATGGTGTCTTATGGATGCTCACGAAACGTTGTATCGCTTGGCTTATCTGCTTTCTTTGCTTGAGGAGGCTTGATTGGAAATGAGCGGCCAGCAGGCCAGGTCGGCCTTGGCCACAGATCTTGCGGCGGCTCTGCGCGCCGATCCTGGGAGCATGAACAGCTGCTCCTCCTTCCCGAAAAACTGTCTTTGCCACATGCAAAGCCATCATATTGGTTGCCCTCATGTCCCCGGGTTAGTCCCGGCTGTATACAGTCACACCTCTATAAATGACACCCAGTTCGTTCGGTCTAATACGCTGTTTCAGTTAAAGAATTGATCAGATAAAGAAATGGCTACACTTCTAATGGCTACATTTTCATATGTTAGGTGCACAGTACAAGGGCTTTCATTACCTGGTACCCCTCCAGCATTTTCGTACTCTTGTTTTGTTTCGTCTTCACACAGACAGAACTTAACCAATAACGGTTGGCGCGGTATTGTCTGTTCCTACTCCTTCTTCTCATTGGTATTAGCAGAATCACATCCTCTCAGGTTGTACGTGAGTTTCAATACAGTGAGGCTATGGGAATATTTGTTGTCCCGATATCCTGCCACCATGCCTGCAGTTTTATCTTTTGCTTGGTATCTACTGCATAGCACCTAGTTGTCTCGACATCATAATATTTTAGTGTTTTGTAAAATATATATGTACGCTGCGCTGATTGTAAAATACTGTGGCTAGCTTATTTATCAGTACTTACAAGCTTCCAGCTACTACAAACTCTTTGTTCCAACTTAGCATTCCAAACAAAATTTACCTCTTCGCTCGATTTGTTGTGGCGGGAGTAGTGGTAGCAATGGCATACGTGAGAGGAGGCAGGCAAGTGATTAAGAAAAATATATGAGTTTGGATCTATTACTACGGCGTCCATTTAGAGGGTTGAGGCGCCAACAATGGCGACCATTTTGTTCAGAGAATAAAGAGGTTTTTTATCAGTTATAGAACACCTATAGTGAAATCCATATAATCCCGTTTGCAGTCGAGGAATCCTAACCAGATAGGGAGCACATAGTCAGTTAAAGGGGTTCATTTAGGGAGGTGTCACTGTATTTTATTGTAACTTGCACAGGAACTTCCTGTCAGGAAGTACAACAAGCTCTCAAGATTTGCGCGCTACTTCTGCAAACATATTGATTTAGATGAGTGTACAGCGATACCTACTGCGACAAGTGGCACCTTGCGAAAATACCTCCACCGATTCTTGAGCTACGCTTGTAGTAAGTCAGTACATACTCATTTATGTTCAGACCGCGGGAATCTCGTTGATTCGCAAACATCATTACAGTGACACCTCCCTAAATGAACCCCTCTAACTGACTATGTGCTCCCTATCTGGTTAGGATTCCTCGACTGCAAACGGGATTATATGGATTTCACTATAGGTGTTCTATAACTGATAAAAAACCTCTTTATTCTCTGAACAAAATGGTCGCCATTGTTGGCGCCTCAACCCTCTAAATGGACGCCGTAGTAATAGATCCAAACTCATATATTTTTCTTAATCACTTGCCTGCCTCCTCTCACGTATGCCATTGCTACCACTACTCCCGCCACAACAAATCGAGCGAAGAGGTAAATTTTGTTTGGAATGCTAAGTTGGAACAAAGAGTTTGTAGTAGCTGGAAGCTTGTAAGTACTGATAAATAAGCTAGCCACAGTATTTTACAATCAGCGCAGCGTACATATATATTTTACAAAACACTAAAATATTATGATGTCGAGACAACTAGGTGCTATGCAGTAGATACCAAGCAAAAGATAAAACTGCAGGCATGGTGGCAGGATATCGGGACAACAAATATTCCCATAGCCTCACTGTATTGAAACTCACGTACAACCTGAGAGGATGTGATTCTGCTAATACCAATGAGAAGAAGGAGTAGGAACAGACAATACCGCGCCAACCGTTATTGGTTAAGTTCTGTCTGTGTGAAGACGAAACAAAACAAGAGTACGAAAATGCTGGAGGGGTACCAGGTAATGAAAGCCCTTGTACTGTGCACCTAACATATGAAAATGTAGCCATTAGAAGTGTAGCCATTTCTTTATCTGATCAATTCTTTAACTGAAACAGCGTATTAGACCGAGCGAACTGGGTGTCATTTATAGAGGTATGACTGTAGTACCACGATGGCGAATAGGCCGGGGACGCCTGCTTTGGCCTCGCAATACAATTTCATACTGTATTGTCCGACCCCTGCTGCCTGGGTCTCATCAAAGGTTTGCATCTGCGTTCAAAGCATAGCCAATTCCTATCAAATCGAATCTGTCTAAAGCTGGACGCCGGCGCTGACGATACCAGCACCACTGCTCGTGTCGATGGTGAACTCCGCGCACAGCGGGTTCATAGTGTTCCCCCCGTACACATCGCACCACGTGTCCGGCTTGATGGCCACCACGTACTTACTGTCCTCGACGATGCGCTTGAGGCCCTGGCCGATCTGCGGCTGGTACACGCCCCAGTCCTCCGCCGACAGCGAGAACGACACGTCCATGGACTCGCCCGCCTGCAGCTCGATCTTCTTGAACTTCTTGAGCATCTTCATCTCGGGCACCGAGATCTTGCGGTACGGCTGGATCAGGAACAGCATCACCGTCTCCTTGCCGGCGCGCTTGCCCACGTTCGTGACGGTCACCGAGGCCGTCAGCGTGTCGTCTGTGTTCGCGATGGTCGTCTTGTCCAGCGTTACGGACGAGTAGTTGAACTTGGTGTAGCTCAAGCCGGCGCCGAAGTCCCATTGCATCCAGCAGTTGTCCCACATGCAGCGTGTGGTTACGAGGTGGTTGTACGGGATGGCGATGTTGGCCGGGTCCTTCGGGTACGTGATCGGCAGCTTGCCGCTGGGGTTGACGTCGCCGTAGAGGATCTCGGCCATGGCCTGACCGCCGAGTTCGCAGGGCAACATGCCGTCGATGATGGCGACGGCGTGGTCAGGGATTGGAGCCAAGCAGTCGCGGGCGACCGCCAAACAGCACGACGATGACCTTGGTACCAGTGGCGGCCAGGGCCTCGATGAACTTCTCCTGGCCTTCGGGCAGGGCCGGGTCGTCGATGTCACCGGGCTCCTCCGTGTACGAGGATTCACCGATGACCGCAACCGTGTACTCGTGCTGGCTGGCGAGCTCGACAGCCTTGACCATGTCCGCATCCGAAATCGATCCGTTAGCCATGAGGCCATTGAAGAACGTAAACGAATCGTTGCCAACAAGGTGTTCGAGGCCCTTGCGAACTGAAATTCCGTGGTTGAACATGTCGTTGCCCGAGTAGCCCTGCCAGATGAACGTCCAGCCGCCACATTGGTAGCCGACGTTGTCTGCTGAGTGACCAGTGAGGAAAACCTTAGCGCTCTTGGGCTGGGGCAGGACATCGTCTTCATTCTTGAGCAGTACGATAGATTCGCGGGCCATCTCAAGCGCAGCCTCCTTGTCCTTGTCCTTGCCCACCATTGACACGTACTGCTCACCCGGCACTGGTTATCGTAGAGTCCGAGCTGGAGTTTCATCTTAATGACGCGTTTTACGGACTCGCGCAGACGAGCTTCTTGGTTGGGGTTCTCCTTCAGCATGTTGAGTCCGTACTCGATGAAGTCGGTGTCCGTTGCCACCATGCTAATGTCGATCGATGTCTCCTTCAGGGACATTGCGACAGCTTCCTCGCGGGTGCTGGCACTCGGTGAAAGTCGTGGAGGTTGTAGATCTCGTTCCAGTCCGACAGCAACACTCGGTCGAACCCCAAATCTGATCGAAGCAGATCGTTCAAAATCCTGGAGCTGGAGATCACCGGGTCACCGTTGAGAGAGATGTGGTTCTCCATCACGGACAGAGCTCCAGCCTCCATGGCCGCCTTGAAAGGAGGCAGGAAGTGGTTCGACAGCTCGAAGTCTCCCAACAGGATATTTTCGCGATCGTGGCCTGTGGGGGTCTTGGAATAGCCGATGAAGTGCTTGACACACGCAGCCGTCTGGTTGTAACTTTGCAGTCCGCGGGTGAGAGCGGCTCCCATGACCGAGGCCAGGTACGGGTCCTCGCCGAACGTCTCGTAGGTGCGGGCCCATAACGTGTTTTGCGAAATGTCGAGAATGGGGCCGAAGACCCACGGGATGCCGGCCGCTTCCGTGTCTCGCGCCGTAATTGCGCCTACCTTCTCAACCAACTCGGGGTTCAAGCTCGCACCACTGTTGATCTGCTGGGGGACCAACACGGATCCGTCGACATAGTTGGCTCCATGGACCGAGTCGATTCCGTAGATGACGGGGTGTCCTCCGTTCTCCTCCATGGTGATTTCCTGGATGCGACCAATGATCGCGCGGAACTCGGAGGCGTTGTAGCCGTAGCTTCCTTTCACCGGTTGTTCCCAGAACGCGTTGAGGCACGATCCGACATGCTGCTTGGCGAATGATCGCACCGCGGTCTCGTTCAGCTCGCGGGTGGTGCCGTTCATGACGACACCGAGCGTGAGCTGCGTCATCTGCCCCAGTAATTGTTCAGCGGAGAAGCCGTCGACGATCGCTTGAGCTTGAGCATCGTAGCTGTCGGCAGCGCCTACTGTGGATGCAAAAACCGCCACGGAGCAGACTGCAGCGAACCAAGACTGGAGCATGGCGCCGACTCGATGGCTGTTGCCGTGCGGTCGGTGGTGGATGGTTGGTACTGCGCTCGGCAGTCGGCGAATTGCAGAGTGAATGGCTTTGGGATATGAGGCACGCACCCAAGGCACATCTGTAGCCGTGAGAAACAACGTGACTACCGTGCCGGAGTGGATAGACCGTGTTGATTGTACCAGTGAATCGGAGAAGAATCGGATTAATTGGGATCAGCGATAACACCGCTGAAAAGACATTAATCGATACAAGCATTGAACACTTGGATACAAGCCCAGACCTTCTAGCTAGCGGAGGCGACGCGTGGGAGCCGCAGCGGGTGTGTTAGGGTTCTGTCCAAGCAAGCGATGCGAGTCATTAGGGCCTAGCGGGCCGCATAGCAAGGTGGTATTTCGTTTTCATTTTAAGTGAGGTGTAGTTGGGGCGGACCGTCACTTGCAGCGGCAGCGAGAAGAAACTGCTCGGCGAGCAGGTGACGCCGGTCGTGCTCAACGTGGTGTACGTTACGTAGATCGGGGCAAGAGTTAGCGAGAGACGTCGATCGGTGGCAAGGACTAGCCAGCTGGCTGCCGTCACGTGCGTGGGGTAGCTAGAAGTTCGAAGGTTGAAGATGGAAGATCGCGAGGGAGACGACACGTCCGGCAGGGACAGTGAGCAGTATGAGGACAAGGCGGGGCGACATGGAGGCGAAGGATGTGAGGCTCGGAGGCCTCGAGACGGGCGATGCGCCCCGAAAGGGGAGAGGTCCAAGCAGGTAGCTTAGGAGAAGGGCGCCGTTCCCGTAGGTAGTTTGAATAGGGGGCTTCGTAGGAGAGCGGCGTGCTGCTCGACTCTCAGTCAAGATTAGTGCAGGACGGGCATTAAGTGGAGACTAATCTGAGGAACTTGGCGCTGGAGCACGGGTTGTGAACGCCGGACGAGGCCGGATGCAACGTAAAACGAGGTACGCCGTACGGGAACGGCGGGGACGGCCGGACAGTAGAGTGCTAGAGGGCCGTAGAGAGAGACTGCGGGGGCCGCGGTGCCTATAGTTGGCGCCTTGGCCGAGGGGTCTGTGTGTGCGAATGTGCCGTGCGGGCCAGGTGGCTCGTGCAGGGCGACGCACGGCGGCCCGTTACATATTTCATAGGGAATAATGGGGAGCAGCCCGGTCACTCCCAGGCCGTGGTCGCTTAGTGCTCCCTCCTCATCGTCTCTATCCTGGACCCTCAAGGGGAAAGGGCCAGTCTTAGCTGGTGGAACGCTCAGCCCCGACCCGGCGGTGAGTACCCGTTGCCTCGGTGGCCAGGCCACGAACAGTTCTGAGGATGTGATTCTAAGCTAGTTACCCGAACGAGGCGGGTGCTGGCGATGCTAGTTGCCCGGACGCGGCGGGCTCTAGTTGATGATCTAACCCGGATGAGGCCCGGAGGTAACTACATGGTAGTCAGACAAGGGCCTTCCGGGCAGGAGTGTTCGAGGCTTCCTGCGGGCTTGGTGTCAGAGTCGGAGGAGAGCATCGGCACGCTGGCGGACATGTTACGCGCGAAGTACATGACGCGCAGGACGGGACCGGAGGTCGTGGACTAGCTGAACTCGCGGCGACAGATGCGCGGTGAGCGACAGCTGGAATACGCGCAGTCGCTGCGCGAGATAGCCGAGCAGGGTGACATCGGCGAGGACTGGCTCGTCAACGCGTTCTTGAAGGGGATGAGTAGCACGATCGGCGCAACACACGTGCGCGGCCATCGCCCCAGGAACTTGGACGACGCAGTGAACCTGGCGATCCCGCATGTGGGAGACTACGGTGAGGGATACGGCGTGGGCCTGGAGGAGGCCATGGCCGCGTGGGACGAGCGCGAAAGCGCCAGTGCGCGCGGGCCTCTGGCAGCGGCGAGAGCGGCACGAGATCAGGAACAAACTGGACTGAGCGGAAACAAGGGGACTGTGGTGACGGGCTATGGCCCGATGTGGGGTAAGGTCCAAAAGCCACCCCGCTATGATACTGAGGGGAGACCGGTAAGCAACGGTAAAGCCCGTTTGGACGAGTGGTGGATGGCTATCCCACCTGGCTTTCAGCTGGTGCCAACCAATCAGGGGTCAGCGGCGAACAGTTCAAAAATTCAAACGGGTGGCGGCGTCCAACAGACGTCCGTACAGCAACAAAGTGGATGGCGCGGCAAGCGTCAAGGTAGCGGCGACCAGTTCGTGAGGCGTCCAGGTAAGGCGCTGAAGGTCGAGGGCCACACTGGGTGCGGCCAGCTAGGAGCTGGAGGACGACTACCCGATCAATCCTTCGCTTCGCGGGAAGAGCGGCTTCAGCGGAATGAGTAGTACGTGCGGAGAACGACGACAGATGGTTTCGGGGCCCGCCCGAACGACTACTGCTACTGGTGCGGTAAGGCAGGCCACTACTCGCGGGACTGCGACGTACGAAAGGAAGATCTGGCGGTGCATGCAGCCGCGTCCGTCCAGGACACGACGACGACAACGGCCGACGGGTCGGGAAATGTGCAGTGAGCATAAGGGCCCCGGCCATATCGCTCGCTAGTCCTGATCCGGGGGAAGAACGAGATGAACGATGTGAGCAAGTGGCCGGTGGAGTACAACGGCCTGCGCAGGGAAGAGAACGGCACGGCAAGAGACCGCGAGGACGGTGTGGCAAGATGGCGAAGGCGCGCATTGAGCAGCGCGGGGGGTACGAGACTGGGGATGGCGCCGTGCGCGCCGCACTAGCACTTCCGCGTAGTCGATGCAATGAACGGCTTTGTAGTGGAGGTGACGCGGCGCGACAGGCGAAGGAGGGCACGTGGCCGTCCCATGGCGGCGAGGCCAAGAGGAGCGTGAGGTTCGTGGACTCCGAGACCAAGGGCAACGGCCAGGAAACACGCGAGGGCCCCAAGCCGGCAGCAGCGGCCGCGCTACGGGCCGACGAGAAGGAGAGTATGGCGAAGCACGCGTCGGGGAGCATGGTGTGCGACGGTGACCTGGAGTTCGACGCGGTACCAACGCCGAGTGGCGGCAGCATGGGGAGGAATGCTGGGGTGGCGCCGGGCGTGGCAAGCGATGACCAGGATCGTGGAGAAAACGCGGCTTGGGTCGAGGAATTGCTAGCGATGGCGATGGACGAGACGAAGACGGAAGACTTGGACGGCGAGGCCAAGGCCACGAACCCCGGTGGCGAGTCGGAAGGTGCGCAGCTGGACGTGACCGCGGAGGACGGCGGCGGCACGCCGGACGCTCTGCAGGCGGCTATTGAGACGGAGATGAAGTCGGGCGACGTGACGGCGGGCAAGGTGATGCTCGTCAAGGCCCAGAAGTCGGCGAAAGAAGACGCGATGGCCGCAGAACTCGAGCTGCAGCGTCGGAAGCGGCAGGCACGGCTAGAGCGCGCGCGCGCGGCGTAAGCGACGTGCGGAGGGAGAGCGGCTCGGAGATGGACGTGCAGTCAGTGAGGCGACGGGCACGGTGGCGCCGGAGGCGCAGGGCGGTAGCGTCATGACAGCAGTAGGCAAGACGGCCACGAGCAAGGATGCTGGGCAGCGAGCCGCGGTGTTGGCCAGCCGCGTGAATACTGGTGACGAAGAAGCCGCGCCGGTGGTGGGCGACACGGAGCTACAGAGGTCACGAACGAGGCGACGATACGAGCGATGAGTTCGCAAGGCCCGTGCCAAGAAGTTGCGCGCTCTACGCAAGGAGTTGGACCGCCTGAAGAGGCCCGATGGCGGTTACTACGTGATGGAGGAGTACTTTCGGAGGTGCGGGACGGGCGCGCCCCGGTGCTGAGCCAAGAAGAGGCGGCGGCGATTGGAATCGCGCTACCAGGCGCGACAAAGGTGCGGTGGTCGAGGGGAAGTTTACCAGTATGAATATCACAGTGGGAGCGTGTACGCGCATCCGCGCGAGGAACGAGTCGAGGGAAAACAGCGACCCGTGCGCATCGGACGTCTGCGAGCAGTGCAATCCCCAGCGGTGGACTCACTCCCTACCGCGAGGGTCGAAGTCCGGGGCAAGGACGAGAGGATTAAACTGGACACCGGTGACCAGTATAGTGTTACCGGCGAAGCGTGGTGTGGACTCGGCGAGCGGCTGGACGCGCTGCCGCCAGTCGACTACGTGGAAGGCTTTACGGGCGCTGTGGCCAAGGTTCTGGGCGTGTGGAGGTTCCGTATACGGACGCAGTACGGCCAGATCATGGAGGTGGACGCGCTCATCGTCGAGGGCGCAACCACGAAGTTCCTCTTAGGCGAGGATTGGATGTTAAAGCGCGGAGTCAAGATCGACTTCGTGTCATGCGAAATGAAGTGGTACGACAGCGGGGAAAAGAAGGTGGTGCCGTTCACGTGTTCGCAGGCAGAGCGGTACGACGAGCGACCGGCGAAGGTGCGGCTGGTGAAGAAAGCGCGAATGCAGGCACAGACGTGCCGTAACGTAACGGTGGCGGTGGCGGCACCCGAAGGGACAGTGGGTATCTTCATGCCGAAGCCAAGGAGCAAGGTCAACCTGCTAATGGCGCCGACGCTGACGTCAGTTCGCGGGGGCAAGGTCGTTGTGCGCGTGCTCAACCTGGTCGGGGCGACGACCAAGCTCCCATCACACGAGGTACTAGGAACGTGGACGCCTACGAGTGATGACATTACGGTGATGGAGCTCAACGGCGAGCTGACGAACGACAAGGTCAAGCGATGGCTGGACGAATAGTTCGGCAACGCGGGCCCGCTGGGCAACGAGGACGAGTTGAAGATCGGGCGCATGAGCGCCGAGGACAAGGAGCTGCTGTTGCAGCTGCTGCGGCATTACCCAGCGCTGCTAGAGCCACGAACGGGATGCCCACCGGCGACCACGCTGCCGGTGGAGCACGAGATACATACGGGCAGCGAGCCGCCGATTAAAGTGAGGCCGCGGCGGTACGCGCAGAGTGAGCACGAGATCATTGATAAGGAAGTGAAGGGCATGCTGCGCGACGGGGTCATCGAGGAGGGCAATGGCTCTGGGGGGGTTCCCAGTCGTATTAGTCAAGAAGAAGGACGGATCAGTGCGCTTCTGTATTGACTACAGAATGCTCAACGCTGTTACGAAGCGTGACGTCTACCCCTTGCCCAGGATCGACGACACCCTGGACAATCTACATGGTGCGAAGCGGTACACGAGCTTCGACCTCCACGCCGGGTATTGGCAGGAACCCGTGGCGCCCAAGGACCGCCTTTGTGACGAGGCAAGGACTGTTTCGGTTCCTGCGCATGCTATTTGGGTTGGCAAACGCACCAGGGACCTTTCAAAGGATGATGGACGCGGTGTTGAGAGGGCTAACGTGGCAAACATGTTTAGTTTATCTAGACGATGTTATCGTCTTCTCTAGAGGAGTCGTAGGCCAGCACGTCGTCGAGCTAGCGATGGTGTTGGAGCGTCTGAGCAACGCGGGGCTGTCGCTGAAGGCCAATAAGTGCTCGTTCGCGACGGAGCACTTGGAGTATTTGGGCCACGAGTTGAACGAGAACGGGGTGTGCCCCATGGAGAGTGTGGTGAACTTCCCCGTGTCGAAGGACGCGGCCGCGGTGAAGAGCTTCGTGCACATGTCGGGGTACTACAGACGATTCGTGCCGAACTTCGCGGCGAAAGCAGCGCCGTTGACGCTGTTGTTGCGCAAGGGAGTGGTCTGAGCCCCAGCAAGATGCGTTTGAATGCTTGAAGCGGCCGCTGCTGGCCTATCCTGATTTCTCGCGATCATTCACGTTGGTGACAGACGCCTCGAAGGTAGGACTCGGAGCGGCGTTAACTCAGGACCAAGGGCGGGCGAGCAACCCGTAGCGTACGCATCGAAGATCAACTCGAAGGACGTGGCGCAGTGTGGCATTACCGACCTAGAGTGTGCGGCAGTGATGTGGGCCATCAAGCGGTTCCGCCCGTACCTGTACGGACGGCGGTTCCGACTGGTGACAGACCACGCCGCGCTGAAGTGCCTATTGACTTCAAAGGGCCTCACGGGTAGAGTGCACCGGTGGGCACTACAACTACAGGAATATGATTTTGAGATTGTATATCGCCCTGGCAAGGACAACGTGGTCGCAGACGCTCTCTCGAGGGCACCAGTACGAACGGTGGCTGGTAGAGGTGCGAACGAAAGAGCAACAGGAGGCGAAGGGCAGCTGACTGACGGCGAGATCGCCGAGGAGCAGGCGAAGGGCAAGACGGTGCAGAATCTGAAGAACAAGGGGAAACACGGCGATCGGCGGGTAGGAGTCGAGGGCGAGCTGGTTTACATCTACGCGAGAGACGGTAGCAGACGTGTCGTCCTACCGTCCTCGTTGTGGGCAAAGGTCCTACGCGAGAACCACGACTCGATCTTCGCATGTCATCTGCGAACATCTCAAACCTACACTAAGATTGCAGCCAACTACTGGTGGCCGGATATGCGGGCGTGGGTGAGACGATGGGTGCAGTCTTGCCGTGACTGCGGTACGAGGAAGGCGAAGGAAGTGATCCTTCCGCTGCGGAGTCAGGGCGTGGGAGATGCTGGTGATCGTTGGGCGCTGGATGTAGCAGGCCCGCTGCCGGTGACGGACAAGGGCAACCGGTATGTGGTGGCAGCCGTGGACTATGCCACGAGGTATGCGGTGGTGGCCGCGGTGCCGAACCACAGGGCGCCAGACATCGCGGACTTCATCGTCGAGAAGCTGGTGTTGGTGTACGGGCCCATGAGGGAGCTCGTGATGGACGGAGCGCCCGAACTGAGCGGGGCAGTGGTGTAGGCGCTGGTGAGTGCTCTCCAGGCGAAGCATTTGACGCCGGTGCCGTATCGGCCGGCTCTGCTCGGCTTGATCGAGCGTTTCCACCTGACGTGGAAGGATATGGTCGCGATGTTCGTGTCGGAGGCACAGAGTGATTGGGATCGATGGCTGCCGTGCGCGGCCTACTCCTACAATGGTGCGAGGCATTCAGGAACGGGGTACAGCCCCAACGAATTGATGCTGGCCCCGAATGAGCTGTTGCGGGCGAGTGGCGTCACGCAGGTCGGCGTGTTCGCCGAGTATCATCGGGCGTTGGTGAGGAACATGGCGACGGCAACGGAGGCGGTCAAGAAGGCGCTGGGCAAGGACCAGTTGAGGCGGGCTAGGTACTACGATCGGCAGGTGCGGGCGCACAACGAGTTCGCGGTTGGCGACAGCGTGTGGGTGCTGCGACCACCTCGTGGCAAAGGAATAACGAAACTGGCCCATAAGTGGCTGGGCCCAGCTCGTATTGTAGCAGACGCGGGCTTTGATAATTGGGAAGTGCTACGCGAGGACAATGATGAGCGGGTGATCACGCACTGCAGCTTCTTGGTGAAGTGCAGTTGCCCGAGTGACTCACTGGGCGTGGTGGCGGAGCGCATGCTTCGAGAACTGAGCGAGGAAGAGGTGGTAGCTGGCGGTGCCGCCATGGAACAAGAGCGGACTCAGAGCAGTGAGGATGTGACCGCCCGGGCGGAAGGTGGCACGCAAGAGATCAGGACGGAGACGAGTGGCGCTAGAACGACCGCTACGACACCAGTGAGCACCGACGAGGCGTCGAGGACGGTGACTGGCACGCTGCCTGTGGCCGCTGGACAAGAACCGAGGCCGATGGCAACGGCGCGGAGCGAGCCGAAAGCTGCTGGGCCAAGAATAGAGGCGACGAGCGCCATGGAGGCGGCGGCCGTAGCTGCTCCAAGGCCTCTGCCGACAGAGTCAAAGCGGAGCCGCCGGCGGCAAGAGCGGCCCCAAGCCGAAGAGAGGAACGATGAAGTACAAAAGAAGCGCCGGCGAACAGAAGCTGACGAGGCTCGTGGAGCGCGGGCAGATCGGCGCGAAGCTGCACGTCACCAGCAGGAAGCCGCAGAGTCGAAGGCGGTGGCTGCAGATGAAGATCGCGGGATTCACGGCGGTGCGCAAGCCGACGAGCGAGAAGCCAGTGCAGCAGCTGGACGAGCACGACCCGCGCAGCGAGGAGGTGTTCGCCGTGAAGCAGGAGCCAGTCGAGAGCGTGGAGACGGCCCCGGTGCTGAGGACGCTGGAGGTAACGGTGATAGAACGAGTGGTGTCGCTGACGCCACGGTGGGTATGCTTCGTGGACGTGGACGGTCACGACAGCCAGCTCCAATGCCAGAGCTCCTACAAGTCGCGGCGGCAGGGCATATCGTGGAGCGGGCGCGAAGACGGGTCCGGAATCGCGCGGGCCGCTACGTAGTCGAGCACGAGGTGTAGTACACGACAAGACCAGGGATGCCGGTAGGACGGATATGGCTCAGTGCTGCTGAGTACGAAGAGCTGCTGGACGCCGGGAAGATCGCCGACGATCTTACGTCCGGGGATGGCGTGTAGTTGGGGCGGACCGTCACATGCAGCGGCAGCGAGAAGAAACTGCTCGGCGAGCAGGTGACGCCGGTCGTGCTCAACGTGGTGTACGTTACGTAGATCGGGGCAAGAGTGTGCGAGGGACGTCGATCGGTGGCAAGGACTAGCCAGCTGGCTGCCGTCACGTGCGTGGGGTAGCTAGAAGTTCGAAGGTTGAAGATGGAAGATCGCGAGGGAGACGACACGTCCGGCAGGGACAGTGAGCAGTATGAGGACAAGGCGGGGCGACATGGAGGCGAAGGATGTGAGGCTCGGAGGCCTCGAAACGGGCGATGCGCCCCGAAAGGGGAGAGGTCCAAGCAGGTAGCTTAGGAGAAGGGCGCCGTTCCCGTAGGTAGTTTGAATAGGGGGCTTCGTAGGAGAGCGGCGTGCTGCTCGACTCTCAGTCAAGATTAGTGCAGGACGGGCATTAAGTGGAGACTAATCTGAGGAACTTGGCGCTGGAGCACGGGTTGTGAACGCCGGACGAGGCCGGATGCAACGTAAAACGAGGTACGCCGTACGGGAACGGCGGGGACGGCCGGACAGTAGAGTGCTAGAGGGCCGTAGAGAGAGACTGCGGGGGCCGCGGTGCCTATAGTTGGCGCCTTGGCCGAGGGGTCTGTGTGTGCGAATGTGCCGTGCGGGCCAGGTGGCTCGTGCAGGGCGACGCACGGCGGCCCGTTACATATTTCATAGGGAATAATGGGGAGCAGCCCGGTCACTCCCAGGCCGTGGTCGCTTAGTGCTCCCTCCTCATCGTCTCTATCCTGGACCCTCAAGGGGAAAGGGCCAGTCTTAGCTGGTGGAACGCTCAGCCCCGACCCGGCGGTGAGTACCCGTTGCCTCGGTGGCCAGGCCACGAACAGTTCTGAGGATGCGATTCTAAGCTAGTTACCCGAACGAGGCGGGTGCTGGCGATGTTAGTTGCCCGGACGCGGCGGGCTCTAGTTGATGATCTAACCCGGGAGAGGCCCGGAGGTAACTACTGTGGTTTCATTTCAGCCTTTTTTAGGCTATAGCAGGGGGTATTTAAACCTTGGTCAAATTGGCCGAATCTACTTGTGTTCCTTAATCTCCTACCATTTCGGGTTCTCAAGAGTAACACACGCAAGGATCACACACACCAAAGAACGTGCCTTTCTTCAGTTCTTCGAGATGGGGTCGCCGCCGAAACGCGCTCCGGATCAATGGCGAAGGCGATTTTTGCGCTCCTGTCCCCAAAAGTTCAAATCGTGGATTGGCCCAGTGGTGGCGAATGTCCACAGCGATTGCGGCGAACGTCTCGATCATACGTATGCTACATTTCATGACCTTTCTTCGCTAGCCAAATCGAGGATTTGTTTATCCCCATGCTCATATTACAATGCATGTAGTAATGAAGATGAAATATTCTTTAGAATTTTAGTGGCTACCATAGTTTACCAAATAAAATATCTTCTACTAGTAGTTTATTCCCATGTATTACAACTGTCAAGCGAATGCTGCTGCCGGACACCGAGTTATGATAGCACAGGAACTACAGAGTTACGGTACTTCGAGTACCACATGGATACCGAGTTGCATTTGACCCGGGAACTTTATTGAAGTAAAGTTGTCTGGGGTTTAAACTGCGCCACGTAGCGAATAACGTACGAGCTAGGGCCAGTAGATACTCATGTATTATGCGGCCAAATGATGACCCACAAAAGAAAAACAGTTCGCGATCGGAAGAGGCGAAACTCTGGTCACGATAGACCAAATCGTGAAGCAAAAACCTTCAGACATTTTTCTTGCAACTAATTTTCAAAAGAGCAGAGCACAAAAACAGACAACTGATGAGCTTCCGGAGCCTTAGCGATTGCCTGAGGTTTTGTTGAGCTTATTTTTAGCGGCAGCAACACTCCGCAAGAAGGCATCGCAGAGCAGGATCTAGAAGGCGGCCAGGCACCGCGCGCACACGAACACGACGCCCCAGCTGACAGAAGTAAACTTTTATGAACACCTCACGGCTTTGTTTATTACTTTTCCGAGATTTGATTTTGGATATACGGTATATAATTGTGCTTTGCAAGATGAAATTGCAGTGAGAGAAGCCTGCCCAGGGTGAAATTTTAGGCAAATGTTACCTGTGGCGGCAGGTTGTGTGGGGCATCTCAAATACCTACATTCGAGCGACCTGACTCGAAAATTTGTGTTTACCAATTCGAATCTTACAATAAAAATACATACGATTGATGTCTAGCGCTACCACCGCTAGACATCAATCGTGTTGGAACATTTGATGAACATTGCACGACTTCACCCAAAAGCATGCATTCGCCCATTTCAAACAAACCAAGCAGTCGATGACCAGGCGCAGTCTGTGAGGAGGTTGATGGAGGTATTACATGAAGCAGAGTGGTACCAAAACCTTTCCGATCTCTATACGAATCGACCAGAATGCCCAGTTTTCCGTCGGCATTCTGCAGGATGTAAATATGTTATATCGACCAGGATTTGGTGATGCCAAATCCCTTGATGGCGCGGAAATCCGAGCGGACAAAACGCTTGGTGAACACAATACTAATTGTAAGAAAATCCCTCCTATACAGTACTGCTAGATGTCGACAAATTAAGTCGGCTAACTATGGGATAGGGAATTAATAAAACCACTGATTCCAATCGAAACCTTTTCGTTGAAGTTTGTGAACTAACTACCCGGGCGTGCTAGCATAACTCGGGCGACGGCTTCCCGTGTTTAGATGACTAAGGTGGCTTTATCGGCACAGAGAGCGAAAACAGCATTGAACCCACAGTACGGACAAGTAGTAGTTGTAGTACTTGTGGTGTAGTGATTTAGCGGTAAACGAGAATCGAGCTGACGACCAAGCTTCAGTGGCGACCCGAGTCGTCGGGACATGTTCAGCAATGTTCGGCGGATGCTGATTGGCCATTCTGGACCGGTGCCGAAGACTCGTCGACACCCAAGTTCGAGATCCAGGACTTCAAGTACGATCCGAACCTACAGCGAACTTTGACCCGAGATCCGCACTTAAGACGACCGTTCGAGCCCCGGCGACTGCTCCAAGTCAGGGAACCCCTTCATCGTCCAATAGAGTCATCGAGAGGCCTCTTGGGGCGTCGAGGAGGCTCTGAAGGGTCGGTGGTTACTTGGGAAGATCCAAAACGGACGCGTTTATACTAGATATTTGTATTGAATCATAGGAAAGAGAAGATAGAACAGATAAGCCCTTTGGGCAACAAGAACAAAACAGCTTTTCCTCCCAACCACTCAAGGAAGACGTCCGGGCTATCGGTGAGTTCCCGTAGCAATTGGATAAACCTGTTGGTAGGATTATGACTGTCGGTGGACGCGCCTGCTAGTATCGTAGCGTGCGTTTACCCGTGGTCAGGCCAAGAGTAGTGAAGAAGTGGCCGTGTATACGAAGGGCGAGTCATCGCCGAGTAGTGGAGGAGCGAGAGCGCACTCCATTTTTCCTTCCCGCCGGAGTATAGCTCCGGTACCCTCGTATCAAGGCGTGACTGGTTGGGACCCTTCCTTCCTGAGGGCCTGCGAGGTTTATATTGCGTGTGAGAGCGTGCCAGCCTTTGCTCGTGGCTGGTGACGCTGGGTTTCCGTCAGTTGACTAAGCGGAAACACGATGCACAGAGGAAACATCAACCCGGTGCAAGGGAAAGTTCCTGGGCCTTCAGGTTCTAACCCTAACAAGCCCATTGAGTCATCGGGACTTGGTGGGTGTTCTTGGTGGGGAAAGTGTGCTATTATATAATTTAGTGCGTGTTCCTACACGACATACTGCAGTGGTTACAAGTGTTCTCACAAGTTCCCTGGGCGACCATCGAGTTCCGAGTAACAAATATTGTGCTGTGACTTCAAGTGCGATAACTGAATTTGAGCTCGTGCGCTGTATCCAGTCTTCAGGCGTTGTTTGTTGCGATAGCAGTCACGACCAACGTGCCGCAAGAACTTTAGGACGGTATTTATTTTGTTTTCTGTTAGGAACGCTTACATTCCCATTAGCTTGCTCACGCTCGTGTCAAATCTTTTCTCCCGCAAATGCTTTGTAATGGGCTCTCCTTCTGGATTCGGAATGTTTCAGAAAGATTATTTCAAAGTCGTAAATGAGACCTTTGTGCAGTTTTCGCCCTTCACATTCGAAAATCTTTGGAAAATCACAAAGCTTCTTCGGGCCGAAGGCACAACTTTGTCTCTATCGGAGGAGAGAGCAAGTGTTGTATCAAATGCATGTATCTTTTGCACGAAACGAAACGAAACAGTATACTTTAAAGCTTAAGTATGAAGTTAAATATTTGCCTGCTGCAGCTCCGTCGGTCAGTGCGGGGTCGACGTTGAAGAGGGCTAGACGCGCGCGACCTTTCCCTAATATAAGGATAAGTTCTCGATGAAGAAGTCAAGCAACTCGCTCAATGTCGGGAGGTCGTCGGCGTCCACAAGGGCAAAGACCGAGTCGTCAAACAGGAACGACGACGACACCGAGGACGAAGATGCGTCATCCGAGTCCGTGATGGGGCAAAAGTCCTTGTCAATCAAATCGATGGTGGGGCACTGAAACTCAGGCGTCTTCACCCCGGGCGCAGGTGGTTCCACCGACGTCACAACAGGGGCACGCTTCGCCTCGCTTGGGTGACTCCGACGCACGCGCTTGTGGCGCAGTTCGGGAGGGAAACTGATGAGCGTGTGCAGCGCCAAAATGTCGTGGTCGATGCGGTGTTCACGCCGCAGACGAATGGCCTTGCCCGTCTGCATGCCGTACACCCTGCGCGACACTTTTTCCTGGTACTTTTGAGCGTGCGTCTGCACCTGGCGGACTAAGCGGGTCCCAACGTACTCGGTGATGGCCTTCCAGGGCCCCTGCGGCTACTTCTTGAGCGCCTCGAGGAATCGGTCGTGCTCCTCGCTGGACCAGACGCCCACCGCTCGCTTGCCGGTGATGGGTTTGGTTGAGATGGTCGGGGTGGCGGTAGAAGACGTCGCGGTCGGGGAGGTCAGCATCATCATTGCCGAGTCGGTGGATGACGAGTGGGTCTCAACTGAGAAGTTGGTCGAGGCTCGTGCTGGTGCAATCGCCGCCATGAGGGAAATTGGGGAGTGACTGCCCTCTCTCGATCCCCGAGGAGAAGGAAGACCGAAGCAAGACGCTTCGATGTGAAAAATCGATGCTATGTTGTGAGCCATGCTACGCAGGCCTCCAAGACAAAAGGTTTTCACTTTTTTATTTCAGTCACGCATGATGTAGGGTCAAAATGACACGCTCTACTTACATGAGTAGATTTGGTTGTGTAGCTTTGCATCTTGCAAAAGTAAATGAAAACCCGACCATTGGCGTGTGGATAAAGCGGCACATAGTCGCGGGGTAGCCCTTTATCATGTACATTTTGCAATAGCGTGGGATAAGTGCACATGTATTAATACAAGTTGTACACGCACAGTGTCCCGATGGAAATGCCAGACTAATCAGCCGTGTCACGTCAAAGGGCTCACCTGATCTTGATCGGACAGCAAGAGGCACTGTCCGGGATGGCGGTGTTCTAATTATTGCACGGGATACCACGAAAGGGTAAAGGCAGACACGTGGTTCACGAAGCTATTCGTCGACAACCAACACCAAAGAGTGCTGTCATCCACGAAAACTAGAATCACATCTGATACTTTGACCTCCCGCTGGGATAGACGTATGTAAGACGGTCTCCGATGTGTAAGTTGCAATGCCCACAGAACGTCCAGGGGGGCAACATGTCGTACAGCTACCAAACTGCGCGGACGTGGGATGTGTGAGTCAACTCGAACCAAGACACCCTCGAACCAGGAGACCCATGCGCTGGCATGCTTCTCAGCCCGTCGAAGAGTGCAATCAAGACCGTTGTTTTGGCGCGCGAATGGTAGAAAATACGTTTCGTTGTACAGTACATGCGTGCTTACTCGGAAGATCCTTTCCCTATCATTCGTAGATAGATTGGTACACGTACATTCAGAGACCGTGTTCGTGCAAACCCCGCTTGGGTTCACCGCGCCTCCTGTTGTCGCTCGCGGTGCCACTGCGCTTGCTACAAGCGCGTGCCACCGGTCTGCCTCACCTGCGCCGAAACCCGCGCTTGTATGAGCCAAAGGGGCTTCTTCAGGCAGACAAGAAAATCCAGCTGCCGATCTTAATTTGACCTAATAGTGCAGACTGCCGCTGGGGCCGAGTTTAGCCCGCGGCCGAGCCGTTAAGGCGCGCTGGTGGCGCTGGTGCTGAGATCTGCAGATCATCAATCAAGGGCCTTCTCTTCCGAGGATACCAAGGGTCTGACCACCGTCGCGTTATCCTTAAATCTTCGGAGCAACACGAACGCGGCCCCGAGAAAATCCACCCGGCCTTGTCTCGGGACGGCCACTCGTGGCATTGCCGCTGGGCGAGAGTTGTCCTGAGATCCCCGACCTCCTACCAAGCAGTGCATGCACCTGCCTCGGAGATGCCATGGCGTGCGTCGTGCGGCCTCCTTGGCCCTCCATCACAATGGAGGTCTCTGCTCTGACTGACAGCCAAAGCCGAAGTGAGGGCGACATACACTAGCCGACATGGGTTGCTGGTCAAGAACCGAGGTAAGTAACGATGGTGCGGTCGTTCGTGGCACCTGCGAGGACGTCGTGCAAATTTTGGGGTGTTGCCCACTGACGACCAGGAGGACTGCAACGCCGCAAAAGGAATCAAATGCTGCAAAGTAGTCTGCATGCGAAATCGTGGGTCGGTTTGACTTGACTTCTCATATGTTGATAATTTGGTAGCGGAGGTGTATGCGGCTCGGCAGTGTTAAAGTCGTCCCAGAAACACGAAGGCGAACTTCAGCAAGCAGAACCGCCGTCCATCTCACGGTAGCCGTCGGCAATGCCGCTCGTCACTGAACTAGAGTCCGGCGCGGCGGCTGGCCTGGATTTTCGTGCCCTAGCGCGGCCGGCAAGAAATGCCCAAACTTCCGTTGTCGCTATAGATATACATTGGATCTCCTCCTGAGTACTGTGATTCTGTTTCCTGGTCGTTGTCGGCAACAGCCAAACAATGCTCAAACCTCACGCCTTTCACGGTTTTCGATATTTTTTGCTGTTTGAGGGAAAGTTGCCGTCGATTTGCACTAGACACTTCAAGGCCTGCCGCTGTGATAGAGATGGGCTCGCGTACGTTGACTCGCCCGCGTTGAACGATGCGTCATTCCACAATTCGTTGGGAAGGCCCCAAAGCTGCCCAGGTGCAGCTTTACCAGAACCTACAACACACCCCGTCCCATTCCTACGGAATACTAGTTTAACACCATGAAGCACGGCATCTGGTCCGAGGACGAGCACGACCGCTTCCTGCTCGCCATCAAGGAGTACCCGCGCGGCCCGTGGGGCTCCATCGCCTCGGCCGTCGGCACGCGCTCCGTCCGACAGGTGCAGACCCACACGCAAAAGTACTACGAGAAGATTATGCGCCGCGTGCGCGGCCTGCGCAAGGACCGCAAGACGTGGGCGCGCGTCGAGCACCGCATCGACGACGACATCCTCCAGTTCTGCAACTTCATGAAGAGCATGGGCAGCAACAAGGTCATGGTCACGTCCCCCAGCGCGCTCAAGATCAATGCGCAGGTGGCGCAAGCCGTGTCCCCGCCGTCCAGCGCCAGCTCCAGCCCGTGCACCAGCCCCGTGCAGTTCCGCCTCAGCCTCGGCGACAAGTGCCCCGAGCCCGAAGAGGAGCTGGACGCAGCAGCAGATCACCGGTCTCTGACCATCGACACATCAGCGCCACAGCTGGACCTGCCGCCTCTGGAGGAGGCGCTCGACTTCCTGATCACAGTAATGATGGACAAGTGAGTCCCCGCCCGTCCGTAGCTCAAGTCAGTCAGTATCAGCAGTCATCAACGGCGTCTCTGGGGTCGCGGATACCATAGCCTCCCCCTACAGCAGCAACAATCATAACACCACACTACCTCGTGCAATGTTCTCTATAAGATCGCGGTTAATAAGAAATCATACTGCCATCCTTCGAACCGGTATGAGCTGCTCTGCTCTGCTCACGTCACCTCTCTGTCTTCGTGCCGCGACGGTAGTACAGTAGTCTTGTGCTTCTTTTTACTGGTCCACAGGGACGATGTTCTCTTCGTCGACCACCAGCGTGTAGCTGTAGAACTGCAGATACTGCGAGAAGAAGGCCCCCTCGAGCGTGATCAGCACCTTGAAGACGTGATCGTTCCACGTGAACGTGAACTCGCTGCCAGAGTCCCACAACATGTCCGACACGCTGCGGTTCTGCAGCAGCGACTCGCCGTCGAACAGGATAGAGCGAAAGCCGCCGCGCAGACCGTGCTGCAGCTCCACACAATGCCGCTCGTCCGACCCCTCCAGCTCGAAAACCCACCAAACCTGTTTCCACGGGAACGTGAACAGCAGCGCACTGGCCGGGTGCTTGATCTCCTCCAAGGTGCAATTCCAGACCGTGTTGCCGTCGTCCAAGCTCAGCGTGCCCTTGCGAGAGAGCGGCACGCCGTCGCGGCCCTGGGAACTTGCCGCCAAGATGTTGCGCGACTCGAACACCGACATCTGCAGAATCGTCTCCTCCGCCAGGATGGTACGGCAGCTCTCGTCTGGGACCTTGAACCACGTTCGATTCGGGAATCCGATGCTGACCCAGCTCGGCGGCATAGAATAGAGGTTATACAGCTCCTCTGATATCCGCACGAGAGTTCGTGGTGGGCCGTCTTCGTTTTCACTCGTAGACTGCATGCTGAAGATGCTGCGGCTGGATGATGGTCGAGTCGTGAAGATGTCTGTTCGCGGTCTTGCCGCGTCAAGCGCCACCCATCCCTTCTCTTTCGTAAGTCGCACATACGTCTCCTGCGTACGTGGTAATGTGTACTCCATTTCGGCCGAGAAAATTGTGTTCGCGAACAGGTAGCGCACAACCTCGCTCGTCCGCTCGGGTGAGAGAAGCACCTCCTTCTTCTCGCTAATAACCCGGAAGAAGAACTTGCCATTCTTCTTCTCTGGGTCTTCGTCCACAGCCTCCAGCACTTGGTCTCCACTCGGTGTTTGATCGAATAGCCACCCATTGCAGGCACTATTTGTTGACGGATGTGAAGCGCTGGCCACCTTAATGTACGTGATGCGGCTGCCTGGTGGTGTATACTGGAGACTACTTTCAAACACAGTACCGGCCGTCATAGGAGCCACGCCGGGCAATCTTGGACACTCGAAGTCAGGAGCTGAGCGCAAATACACCGGAACCAGCACACGATAGAATTTGGGTAAGTCGCGGGTCACAGCGTAGCCCTGCACCTGCTCGAGCAACAACTTGTACGGCGAGTGCAGTTGTCGCTCACATATCCAACCCACATCGTGTCGAAGTTTGACGAAGCCAATTTGAGGCACATCCATTTCACCAGCGTCTGCCAAAACGGGAGGCACTGCAGGCACAAGCCGTTCACTGCACTCAATCAGCGTGTCTTTTAGACGCTTCCGTCTACCAGGCGGACTGGAGGGGGCCGACGAGCTCGAAATTGCGAGCCTCTTCCCGCCTGCTGGCGTGGGCAGCACATCAGCGTCCTCCAACACACGATAAAAGAGTCGCTCCACCTGTCGCACCTTGGGCTCAGCCATCGGCTCCAGCACTACCTGTCCGTCCATGGTTTTCTCGAAAATCCAACCTCCGTGACACGATGGCGGTAGTGACAGCGACGAAAACTTTTTATCCTCGTTTGGTGACTCACCGTCGCTATCACCCCCTCCTCCTCCAGCGCTATACTTCCGGGCCATAGACTTCGGACTTGACGCGCTTCCTGCGTGACTCTGCGAGCATCCACAACGTGAATTTTTATCCTTGCACACTCGGACATACGTGATCTTGCTGCCTGGTGGGGTAAATCGCTGGGACGCTTCGACAATCGAGTGCAGCTTGAATCCTTTGCCCGAGCGCTGCGCCATAATGTGCGGCGCCACGCGAATGCCCACTGGAATCTTCACCACGTAAAAGAAGTGACCGTACTCAATGTCCGGCTCCGTGGCGAGCCTCTCCAGCACCTTAATCCCCGAGTTCAGCGTCTCAAACAACCAGCCGTCCTCGTACGCCAGCTTGACGAACGTCACGCCGCTCTGCGGGCAGCGGTAGGTCTCGTGGCACTCGATGATCTCCTCTGCGTTCTTGAACACGTGCCTCGAGATCACGGGCGCCAAAAGATCGGGCGCTTTCCGCAGCTCGATCGGCACCAGCACGCGGTAGTAGAAGCGGCCCTTGGCCACGATGGCCTTCTCGTTCTCCGGCAGCAGCTCCAGGAAGTGCTTCTCCGTGGCCGCGCCCGCCTCCGCCGTCTTGCTCGGCTCCTTGGTGGACAGCGTCATGAACGCGTTCTCGACGTGCGCCAGGCGGATGAACCACGTGGGCGCGTTCGACGCCCCGAAGAGACACTGCAGACGCCCGCTGCTGGCCACCACCTCCTCCGGCATTTTCATGACACTGTACGCTGCAGCAACGAAACCAACACAAAAGGTCGTCAATAAGCACATCAGCATATCTCTCCTCGACCGCGCACGCACCATTGCGTTCTTGTTGCATCATCTGCTGGCGGCTCCTGGCCGAAGACGTGCGGCCGCTGCTGGGCTTGGCCAGCTCCTGGATGCGCACGACCTTGTAGTCGCTCTCGGCGAGGGACGTGGCCCGCCGCCGCATGTCGTCGATCTCCGCGTCCTGGTCGTCGCCGCCGCCGTCTTGGTCGCCGTCGCCCGCCTGCAGCCCGCCGAAGTCGATGGAGTACAGCTTGGCCTCCTCCAGCACGCGGTAGAAGCGCGCCTCCTTGAGCACCGCGTTGCGCAGCGTGCGCGCGGCCGACACGGCGTGGTTGCGCGATCGTTTAGTGGGCGACATGCCCTCGCCCGGCGTCTCCAGCGCGGCCAGCGCCGCCGCCACTTGCTCCTCGTCGCTCGTCTGCGGGATCAGGCGCGCGTAGAAGGCCGCGGAGGCCGGCGCCAAGCCCCGCGCCGCCCGCGACTCCATTGCGCACTCTTTGGGGGGCTCGACTGAAACTGGAAGAAGACGTTCGAAATGGTGTACGTTACGTTGATTTGGCGCTTCTGCAGACCGGGTAGTCAACGGAGGGAGAAGAAATTGCAGATCTAGCCGTTTAGAGATTATAAATTGTTGGTGGCGTTTGACTTCGTGGAAGTCATGGTGCATTGATGAAAATTACAGGTCGGTGCGCTCGCCAGCCGCGTTGGGCACGGCGGCGGTGTCGCTGACGGGCAGGTCCACGTCGCGGTGGGCCGAGATCTCCATGTCCTGCATGACACTGGCGAGCGTGGCCTCCTGCTGGTCGTGCGTCTTCTGCTTCTGCTGCTTGATGCGCGCCAGCAGGTCCGGCAGGTACTCGTCCTCGTACTGCTTGGCGGCCTTGTCGATGGCGGCGAAGAACTCGGGCATGCCCTCGCCCGTGGCGGCCGACACGCCGACGGACGTGAGGTTGTTGTAGAACTCCTCGAGCACGAGGCTCAGCGAGCGCGAGAGGCTGCCCATGTAGCTGTCGTCCTGCGCATCGTCCAGCGCCGTCTGGAAGGCCTCGAAGTCCGTCATCCACTCGGTGGCGAAGTCGTGGCGCAGCACGTCGATCTTGTTGAACACGACCACGAACGGCAGCTTCAACTTGTACAGGATGCTGCAGGCGTACAGCATGTTGGACATAAACGTGTTGGGGCTGGCCGTGCGCGGCGTGTCCACCACGTACACGATCACGGACGGGAACGTGGACGCCAGCGACTCGGTGATGATCTGGCCCGACGCCGACCACGTGAACGCCTCGATCTGGCCGGGCGTGTCCACAATGGCGTAGCTGCAATGCAACACTCATATTAATCACCCAATCACCCACCCACCCCCTCAATCATCCGGCCAACGTACTCGAGGTCGTTGCTGCGCTTGCCCAGCAGGTCGACGACCTGGTCGAAGCGCGTGGCGAACAGGTTGAGCGACGTCATGATGGCGCCGTTGGGGCCCAGGCCGTACTCCTTCATGACCTGCTTGTAGTCCACCGTGTCGCGGATGTCCACGTTGGCCGTGTAGCCCGTCTTGCGCACCGCCGGGTCCAGGTTGATCACGTAGTTGCGCAGCCCCGCGTCCACGCCGTAGGCCGCCAGCCGCTGCATGAGCGTCGTCTTGCCGCTGCCGGCCATGCCGATCACTAGCACGGTCACGGGCTTCGGGTAGATGGTCGGCAGGCTCGGGTCCGCGGCCGCGGGCGGCGGCGTCGCGGCGCTGGCGTCCGAGTCGGCAGGTGCTGGGGTCGCCATTGAATCTCGCTGGTTGAAAAGTGGCGCCCAAAATGGGTCATTTTCAAGAAATGGGTTTGACTTGATTCGAGTGTTTAGGTAATCGCAAAAGGGTATCTGTATCCATTTTATATGGGCAAGTTGAAGTGCATGTACTCTTTTTTTAGAGTGCTATTGTTGCTAGTGATGGTTTTGGACGACTTCAGAATAGTTCAGAATACTTTGGAAAACGTCCAAAATTCCGTCCAAAATCCAAATGTATCCAAAACTGTCAGAAAGAAAACTCGGGATTGATTCTCAACCAGAGGCACAACTGCCCAAGGAAGCCACCGCTGGTGCCCAATTCGAACGAGACGCCGCTGCAGATTCCCTCTGCGGACGAGCCCATGCCAATTACAGCTCCGTTAGCTGCTGAGCACGAGCCCCAACACCGACAGAGACGCCCGTGCGTTAGACCTGTACCGGAAGGCCAAGCCGAGCCACCGTAAGCGCCCTAAAGACGAGCTGGACACCAGCACGCGAAGGTGGCCGACGTCGAGGAAGAACGGACGACCGGCTGCAGGGCGACCGCGCCAGCGACAACGACGCGGAGAGGCTCTCTCAGTGAAGCAGCTTGCCGAGCGCCAGAAGGAGGAGACCCACCGCACCGTCGTGGGGAACATCAAGCTGCGCGGCATACTCAAGCGTGGCTTAGGCGTTGACGGCCGTCCTCACGGCCAAGGATGGCACTGACGTGCTCGTGCTCATGAAGAGCAAGTAGTACTATTACCCCGCGGGCGCACAGCGCGACATTAGAAACGCTGGCTACACTGCATGTTCATCGTGGGTGACGGCGCTGTGGTTGTCGAGGTGGTCGGCGACACGACGTCCAAGCGCCCGAGGTGCACTGTGACGATCCTCGAGGGAGAGACCAAGCGGGTCGCGAGTGACGAGTCCGCGATCAAGCCGTCGACGTACCTCAAACACCTGGCCGTCAACGTGGAGCTGGGCGAGCATCAGACGAAGTATCTCAATGGCCATTACTTCGAGAAGCGCAGGTTGCGGGCGGACAAGGCACAGATATTGAGGCGGACATCCAGACCTGTGCGGTGGCTTCAGCCGAGCTTATCCAGAAGCAAGCGCGTCGCTTCGTCAAAGACAACCGAAAGCCGCAGCAGAACAGCGCGTAGTACGCCAGCAGCTACGTGCAGGCCCAGATCAATACCACCAAGAGTTCTATGTTGAAGAGAAGGTATATGAAGACCTAAAGTAAAACCAAACACACAATGTATTAAAGATTAGTTGTCGACTTCTACACTCTCTGGGCGCGATTGATGACGCGCAAGATCGAGCTCTTCGCTCTCAATGATGCCATAATTGATGTAGATGAATGCAAGCATCTCGACCTTTTCTACGGAGAGTCTATTCCTCCTTTTGGAGTGAATGTGATCAAATATGCTCCATGCTCTCTCGCTCGCAGCCGATGAAGTAGGAATCGCAAATACAATATCAGCTACCTTCTTGAGGAGCGGGTACCGGAAAGACTTCTTCTCACTCTTCGAGCCCCAGTAGTACTGCGGACTTGACTCAGAAAACTTTACCCGCTCAGCTTCACCACCACGCCGTTTTTCAGTCTTGAACTCAAGAATCTCCGCGGTCAGCTTAGGTATATCCACTGCCGTTATGATGCCGCAACGTACCGCCATTAGGCAGGCTTGGTCATCTACCTTCTCGCTGTCCATGCCAACAAAGTCGTCAAGATCCGTAGCAGGATCGAGCATGAATGCAATGCCCATTGCGTTGGTGTGCACGTACGTCCAGCGCTTCTTGATCTTTTCACGAAAGCAGCCTTGCAACTCGACGAGCGATAAAGTTGCAACCTTCTTGTAGTCATCTCCAGTAAGGATGCTTTCATCCTCTGCCAATACACTTTGAAGCTCATTGTCAGCGCTGCTGGTGGAGGTTATGCGCTCTACTGTGTCGCTCAGAAGTTCGATTCCATCTCGCGCAGGTCCATGCGCTTCTCTGTTGTTCTGCCGCTCCACCACGCGATTCTGCGGCTCCGTCGGTGGACCCGCCGCATCATCCTGCTGTTATTCGTCGGGTGACGTGACACCGTAAGCCGAATGATAACGAAGCCACCGGAACCACCAATACACACCCGACACAAACATATTGTCTGTTTCTAATGCCCGGAGCGCCGTAATGATGGGATCGAGAAGGCGTACTACTGTCCTCAAGCTACTCCAAAACCCGTTATCGCGGATGAGCTCCGTGATATAGCGAAGCTTCCTCCGACTTGCCGCGGTTCCACGATAGCGATCAAGAAATCGATCGTACTCAGGACTCAAAAACAATTTCTCGAATATGTCCTGGCTGTTCAGCACACTCCGCATACAGGCATGCACTGAGTACCATCGCGTCGGCATTGGTAGCACGAGATTGCGCGTTTTAATCCCCGATTCGCGCGTTTCTTTCTTCAACTGCTTGAACTCGTCAAGTAAGGCAAGGTGGTCTCGAATAAAGCGTGTCAGGGTGACAGCTCTCGACAGGATCGCTTTAATGGCAGGAAATTGGCACACGTCTTGCACCAATAAATTCAGTACGTGGGCCGAACAGCCACCGCTCACCACATTTGGGCGTCTGCCCTGTACTCGAGCCGACGCGCCCCTCATGCGCGTTGTCTGTTACAATACCAACGACTTCGGCTGTAGTATCACGTTCAATTTCCTCGATAACTTTGTCAATTTCGCCAGCGATATATCTTGCCGTGTGCTGCTCGGATCTGGTAGACCATGACGACCAAAAGACGGACGGCATCCCGGGTGCAACCACCATAAAATTGATTATACTCGAGCTGTTGGTGTCACTCCATCCGTCGGTGACGAGCGAGACGTAGACTTGTTTATTGATCAGCTCGATGACATGGCTCCGGCGAAGCTGATCTCGCACCCGTTTCAGCAACACTCCGCTCACTTTATGGCGCGATGGTATTTGCCAACATAGCGAGAAATTCACGAAATATTGGGGCCTCCAGGAGAATAAAAGGAAGTGCGCAAACAAAAAAGACTTTCGCCAGCGCCAATTCGAAGGCGTCTTGCGTCAACCCGCTTTGAGTAGATCGGACTGTCTGGTCGCGTTCTTGAGCCTGAGCAGTGGCTTGAGCAGGGGCTTGAGCAGGCTCGGGAGGTGCGGGACGCATAGAAATTTGTACATCACGGGGGACACAAGGGCACTGCTTGGGCTGCGTTAGATGCTTTAGCAGGTTGCCGCTGGGCTTGCCATTTTTCTTCAAAGTACCGCAATACTTGCAACGACCGTGTTTTTTCCCGCTCTCTCTCTCAATGTCGTAATGCTGCCAGATTTCATCTCGAGGGCGCCCCATTCGGGTTGGCGAAGCTCCCGTTCGTCGCAACGAAGGTGATGGCGAGAAGTTAACGCGTTTTGTTGGCGTAGGCGATCGCATGTGCCTTAGAGACGGGCTGGAGGTAGAAGTTCCGCCATGGTAGGGGCTGTAGCGAGGAGGACGTCGCAACGCAGAGCCGGAACGGATCCCCTGCGCACTACGCGCGGTTACTTGCGGTGGTGTAAAGTTGTCACTTGATGCTGGTGTCGCTTGCCGACTGGAAATAGGCGCTGGGGAGGCGTTCGGCAGGTTCGCAGGCAAAGATGCAGTTTCAGGAGCGCCGTCGGGTGGCATGGTGTTCATGGAGGGGAATGTCTTGCAGTGAGGGAGATTTACAGAGGGAGGGAAGAGGGAAGATCGCACATCAAGTTCGAGGTACTGACTTTTAGACACTTTTGGACATTTTGGACACTTCTAAAGTGTTTAGAACGTTTTAGACGTTTTGGACGTTCTTTACTCGTCCAATTCAAAACCATCACTACACTCGTGAATCGGAAAGAGAAAACGTGGGAGGACTCGTGAGCTCGTCCAGCGTGGCATTGCATCTTAGCCGCGATTTCTGAAGTTTTTGGTGCTTCGAATGCAGCGACTTACGGACGAGCCGGCTTTTCTGAAGTTTTGTACGGTACTCACTTCAACATGGGAAGGTATCAAAATCTTGCGTTTTCTGGGTAGACCTACAGGCTCGGAGCGCAGTTGAGCTTTCTACCTCCTACCCAGTACAGGTTTACAGTATTCGATGATAGATTCCATTAGTCCGCGAGGTCTCACGGGTTGCTGCGCAGAATCTCGTTGAGTCGGCCGTCGGCCAGCAGGTTCTGCAGCGCCCAGTCCTCCGTCCCTCCGCCCGCCGCCTTCCAGGTCCAGAGCGTCCAGCCGCCCTCCGCCTCCTCGTGCACCTTGAGCTGCTCCGTAGCGAACGTGTAGAAGGCGTCCGGGTTGTTCTTGCGCATGTTGGAGGCCGTGGCCACGCTCCACTCGCCGATGAACAGGCGGTTGTGGCCCGCGCGCGCATTCCACTTGTCCACGCGCGCCTTGTACTCCTGCTTGACGGCCACGCTCACCAACTGGTCGTCGGGCGTGTGCTCGTAGCCCCAGATGAAGTACGGGTGCCACTCGACCCAGACGTTCGTGAAGGCCGGCGCCTCCATGAAGCCCACCATCTCGTCGGGGCTCTGCTTCTGCAACAGCGGCATGACGCTCAGCACGCAGTCGCTGCCCGTTGCCCGCACCGCTCGGTAGGCGTCCTGGTAGTACTGGTACAGCAGCGTCTGGTCCGTGCTGCCGCTGGGCTCGTTGAGCAGGCCGAGGCCGAGGAAGGCCTCGTCGTGGAGATACCGCTCGGCCAGGAAGCGCGCGACCTCGACGGTGTTGGCCACGTTCTCAGGGTATTGACTCCAGAGCGACTGACCGGGGCTGGCAGGCGATGAGTGATCCGCGCCGTTCTGCGAGCCCTTCGCGGCGTGCAGACTGACGAGCACTGCGACGTTGTACTTCTTGGCCCAACCTCTGATGAGTTGGTCCAAGTACGCGATCGTTCCGCGCGTGTACGCCTGCCACTCGCGCTGGTTGGCCGGGTCGTGGTTGTCATAGCCCAAGATCCAGAAGCCGACGGGCACGCGCACCGTGTTGAGTCCCGCCGCCGCGATCTGTTGGATGTCGACTTCCGAGATGAAAGTCGCGTGGTGATTGCCAAGCTTGGCGCGGACGTCGTCGGGACTGGCCGCTTTCGTGATGGTACTGTACTCGCCCGTGTTGGCCACGCGGTCGTCGATTCCTCCCCAGAACGCTGCGCTCGTTGTCATCCAGTGCTCTGCCACCAGCCAGCCACCGAGGTTCACACCCCGACTTTTGATTAAGCCACTGCGGATTCCCATTTGCACGTGGGTGGGGCCAACTGATACTTCGAGTCGAGTGTCGTTGCTTGTTGATCCGGCGTCGGCAGCAGCAGCAAAAGTTGTCCATACAGACAGAACTGCGAGCACGGCCACGGAGAAGTTGTAAGCGAGGTGCATCTTGCAATTGGCTTTGGGCTGCTCGCTGGATGTCGAAATGAAATGTGGTCATGGAGTTTGGCTGGTGCCTAGCAGCATGTACAACGCCAGCTATTTGATAATCAGATAATGCCGCACTTCGTGCAAGGCACCTTCGTTATCAGACTGGCCGTTCCGGCACGCGTGCGCTCCACGGCATTTGGATGTTACAAGGTGGGGCTTGAAACCAATATGAAGTCTAACGCCTCGTGCGCAAGATTTCAGCTCCTAGAATTGATGGTGCGTAACCTGAAATGCGACTGACTCGCGTACTTGGGACTCCACGCAAGGGAAGTCTCGCCGCCCGACAATGGGCTCCTTCACAACGCGTTTGGCGTGATTCCTGCAATTTGGTCCCACCTTACACAACCCTTGATGGACGTGTACACGTATGACGTCGTTGTTGTGTTCTCCTCCATAGATTGGCAATGTTGATACGGCAATGGCATTGCCGGAATGGAAGCAATCATAAAAAAGCTCACTTCACTTCTATTTATTCACAAACAAACTGTTTTTATTTTTATTTTTTGACAAGTCGTGGTAACTCTGCAGCTAGTTTAATCAACACGACTTGTTGAACTCACAGCCCGATTAGGCGCTGCACGCAGCCGACTTCTTCAAGAGCATGCTCACGTCGGCGTAGCTCAGTCCAACGCTGGTCACAGTGCCCGCAGCGGGTTGGGCCTTGGGGAACCAAAGGAAGTCCGGGTGGTTTTCGTCCGAGTCGTAGACCCACTCGCCACCGATGATGTTTCCCTGCTTGTCCATCTCAAGGAGGTAGGTGTAGTAAGCACCAGTCGTGAACTGGTCGACCTGGCCAGAAGCCACAAGGCCACCATCAGTGTACGTCTCGAAAATCCACGAAAGGCGCGTCTTGACGTACACGATGCTCTGGGCAGCGGCGTTCCACGGGTACTTCTTGAGACCGTAGAAGGTCTGTGCGGCCTTCTTCGGCGACATCTTCGTCTGCTCGTACACCTTGAAACCACGCACGGGCTGGTTCCAGACCTCGGTGCCGGCCGTCACGTCGGCAACGAACGTGGCGTTCAGCTTGCCGAGCATGTTGGCCGCGGCGATGTGGAAGAAGGCGGGGTTCAGGTCGCGGTAGGCGGCGCTCGAGTGGCGGCCGTACTCGTCAGGGGTATCTGCACCACCGTTGAAGCGCGAACCAGTGAACACGGTGCCTACGCTGGCTCCGTCGTAGATGTCCGAGATTAGAGCCTTCAGGTCCATGGGGTGGAACGTCACACCGTTGTGCGTCACAGGGCAGTTGGGCTCAGCCTCCATAATGGAGGCCGGCGCCCAAGCGTGGCAAATGCCGAACCACGAAGGGATGCAGTAGCCCGAGGACGCCCCGGCGCGAATTCCACAGGCGCTGCCGTCGGTCAGAGAAGCGCAGTCGTTGTCCGACGTGCACTGTTTGCGCTTGCTCATCGAGTCGATACCGTTGTCCTTGGAGACCTTGTCCATGAAGTCCGACACGTCCTTGCCGAAGGCCGTGGCGTACTTCTCGGCCGGGCTCGGCTGGCCCTCATCCCAGACAACGTTGATGCCGTCCTGGTACGTGGGCCAGTACGGGCCAGGCCAGGGCGAAGGCGTGTGCACGCCCTCAGTGGGCAGGTTCTTCAGCTTCATCTCCATCTTGGTGCCGAAGTAGGCCTCAAGCTTGGCGATGTCCTTGTTGGCGTTGTCCTCAAGACGACGCTTAGTCTCCAGCTTCTCCTCGAGGGCGCGGCCAGGCACAGCGGCCTCACGCAGCTTCGGGGCGATGGGCTTGCTCTCCTCCCATCCGGTCTTGATGCCTGCCTCACCCTGCAGGGCCTGCACCAAGCCCGACTGGGGAGCCGGCGTGACGACACCGATCTTGACAAGAGGATCATTGGTGCTCGTGGACGGAGCAGCCGTGACCGTGGAAGTGCCCGTCTTGGTAGCAGGTGTGGTCATGCCAGGAAGCGGGGCGTCGCCCGCCTTGCTCTTAGGCGTGGCCTTGCCGAGGTAGCCCTCCAGCCCAGCAATGGTGGCGGGGACGGGCTTGGACAGCACAACCGTGCCCACCTTCGTCGACACAGGCTCGGCCGGGCCCGTGGTCAGGTTGGCCAGCAGGTCCGGGTACTCCGAAGGCTCGGGCAAGATGGTGGCGATGTCCGGCAGCATCGGGTCCACCTGCACCGTGATGGCGCAGTCCTGGTCGGCCACATCAGCGCCGCGAGCCGGGAACTTGCCACTGATCGTGCCGACGGTGTCGGTCGACGTGAAAGGGTCGTAGAAGAGCGAGGTAGCAGCCGTGTGCTGCATCTGCAGCGCCACGACGGCCACGGCGGCGGAAACGAGGTAGGTGCTGGGCGAGTAGACCATCTTGTCCGAAGAAGGTAGAGCTTTAGCGCAGAGTCGACCACGAACGGAAGCTGTAAGGTAATCTTCTCGCAAGCGAGCAGATTTGGGAATGAGGTTGCAGGGCCACCGTGGCGAGCTATACGAGCGCGCTACAGTAGGGTGTTACTCCAGCGTACGCACTGGAAGGCCTCGCGTGTGTTCTGCACTTTGCACACCATCGTGGACGAAGAAACCGTGTCCATTCGTAATCCGCCGGATTCCCGAACACCAGAGAGAAGCGCCCGCTCGAACAGACAAAGGGCATCCTGTGGTCTCACCGAAAGACAACACGTTGTGCGACCACGTTCGTACTGTACATTCGAAAAAAGCTGGAGGATGCAAATCATACCAGACACGTCCAGGATTTCAAACACCTCCACAAGTCGATGCAGCTTCTCGGAAAGATTGGGCGTATTCAGTCCGAAGACGATGTACAGACAAAGTCGCGAAAAAGCTCTGGAATTTAGTACAGTCAAATGTAAGGACCGACCCGTCGAGAGGTTCCTGGATATCCTGTATCCATATATATGATAACCTTACATATTTGTATTTGTTGCGGTTATGGCGACTACGCCCGAGGCGCGCTGCGCTGCATCCTCGCCTACGGAGACCACGACGAAGCGTAGGCCCCGCTGTAGCTACCAAAATACACGGCCCTACGTAGGCCACCAACCGAGGTCGGCAGATCGGCGCTGGGCTCTCAATATGAAAAGAAAAATGTAATGACCGGCAGCATGGGTGACGTTGCGGTCGGTTGATCGTGTCTCGGAGGCATGGTCATATCCGCGAGCTCTACCTTGAAGTATTTGTCCGTTGGTTTCATGTTGCTTGCTCGTGATGTCGGTCTTCGAGGCAATTTTTGCGCCGCCGGAGCCACTGCTGGCTCAGAGACTGAAGTTTTGCATTCCGCTGCAACATCGATCGTGTCACTCGTTCCTTCGTCTTCTGTGCCCATGTCCGGCGCCGCGAAGCAATTCCATGGTTGACCTCCTTGCGCAGAGCCTTGCGCCTGCGTTGGCGGACAGCCCGATTGCACCTCTTGCATGATGTTTTCCAATAGCTGTGAAGAGTCCGCCAGGTACCAGCAAATAGCTGGGCGTGGAGAAGTCGAGCGCCTTTAGTGGTGTATGATACTGCTTCTGCCCACACGGTACTTCCGTTCGTCATAGTCGGATAGCACCTCCAGCCCGAGGGGGCTGTATAGACCGTCAATTTTAGTCGATCGAGTTGGTGGCGTATGCGATTCCACCATACTGGGTATGCCGCTGTGTCCGTCGGAGGGGTGAACCATTCAAAGAGCGGGTACCGCCACTCTGTAGGTCCATGGCAGGCAACGTCGTGAAGGGAGTGAGTGATCCACTCAGGTACCCCGAGCTGGTACACGGCCGTCTCCCATATCCGACGAGCATCAGTGATAGCTTGGGTAGCCGATCGCGTTGGTGCCAGTACTCCTATAGCAATGGCATGGGGATTCTTGGTGATGATGGCCCGGAATGGCTGCTGGTCATTAGGTTGAATAGAGAAGTTTCGCAAGTTAAACTTGTGGAAGTTAGAACCGTTCGAAAGATTTGACAGAGAGCGGCCATAGATTTATTCGGCCAAGTTCTAGAACGAGCTTTCGCAACTTAGACTTGTACGTCTGTAGCATTTTCAAAGATGAACTCTACTTACGTACAAGACCTTCTCGTGCTCGGCATGCTCTCAGAGGAAGAAGCGGTTTGTCTCCTCTCTGCTCGAACGTCGTCCACAAGCAACGTCCCCCGGTCCATTTCCTACGGCGAACGCTTTAACATCAACGCGCTCAACGACTGCGAAACACGGTTCTACTTTCGCTTCTGGAAGCGAGACCTATTTCGACTCTTTGAAGCGCTCCGCCTAGACAGCAGCTATAAACTCCCAAATCGAGCTGTCTTCTCCGGTTTCGAGGGCCTCTGCATTCTCTTGCGTCGCATGGCATACCCGGGACGTTATGGAGACTTAAGCCGCTTTTTCGGGCGGTCCGCCCCTATTGTCTGCATGATATTTAACTTCATGCTGGGGTTGGTGTACGACAAGTACAAATGCCTACTCACCATTGAATGTGGGCTACTTACATCGTCGCAATTGGAGGAGTACGCTGCTGCTGTGGCACAACGTGGAGCACCGGAGCCGAGATGCATTGGTTTTATCGATGGCACTGTGCGTGCTATTGCACGCCCAACGCGCAACCAAAAACAAGGTTACAACGGACACAAGAGGAAACACGCGCTAAAATATCAAGGAGTAATGGCACCGGACGGACTATTCATCGACTTTTACGATCCTACGGTTGGACGTCGGCACGACTCTTGGTTTTAAGGCAGAGTGGACTGCTGGAGCGCCTTCCGCGTGTCTTACATCACGACGGGGAACTTCCGTATTGCATCTATGGGGATCCTGCCTACCCACTCAAACCAACGCTGCACGTCGGTTTCAAGGGCTCCAATCTGAGTGATACGCAAAAGGCATTCAATGCGGCTATGAGTAAAGTTCGCGTGGCAGTGGAGTGGGGGTTCGGAGGGATCATTCGCTTATGGCCGTTTCTTGATCTGAGACTGAGTCAAAGACTATATCTATCACCTGTGGGGAAACACGACTTGGTCGGTGTACTCCTGACCAACTTCCGCAACTGTTCCAACCCCAACCAGATCAGCAAATGCTTTTCCATTAAGCCGCCAAGCCTCGAGGAGTATCTTAGTCTAGCTACTACGAACTAGTCTTGCTGACGACAGCCTTTAACATTTCAATAAACGCAAGTCGCTCGTCTCGCTCAAGTTCCATTCGCAGCTCTTGCAGTTCCAGGCGTCGCTCCTCCAACGCAAGCCGCTTCTCCTCGTTGGCGACCTTCCTCCCTTCCAGTGCTTGAGCGACTTGGTCGCGGCGTTCGAGATAAGCAACCAGTTGCTGCTGCTGCGATCCACCTTTTCCTCCTCCTCGGCTCATCCCTTCTAAGGCTGCGTCGCGCATAGCGCTAGCTTGCTCGTCCTCCTGCTGCTGCTGGTCCTTCTGCTGCTTCTTGTCGTTCTTCAGCAGCGCCTCTATCTCGCGCATCTCCAGCAGCTCCGCCACACATTCGTCCTTCGGCGTGTACTCTTCACACGGCCCGCTTCGTTTCTCACTCGCCATCTGCTTTGCCTCATACGCATCTACGAGCTGGTCGCAGCGCTCGCGGCAACGGCGACCGTCGACGTCCACTTCCAAAGCTGCAGCTACATCAGCCCAAGCCTGGGTCTTCTTCCCGTAGTCTTCCCCATACGGATTTCTCGCTTGAGCTTCCTGGATCAGTTGGAAGTCAAGCTCATCCGTAAAGCGGACAATCGTTTCACGACGCTTCGTCGGTGGGGCCTCCTCCACGGGGTTGTTGTGCGTTTGGCTTGGCTTCTCCATAGTAAAGATTGCTGGGAGATTGTAAAATGCTTACCCGTATCTCCTCAAGTACCAACGTGTACAGGGCGTTCTAGACGTTCTAGACGAGTCGAGAACAACTTGTAGACACACGTCTCTATAGAGGGGTAGGGAATGTATTGTCGCTAACTCCCACAAGTTGCTTTGCGAAACCTCTCTAATGACGGAGTAGTCTGTACGCTTGGGAAGTGCCCCAGCAGGAATTCGTGCTATCCACTGACACCCAAGTCGGGTACAACGATCAAAGCCTGCTGAGCTTGTATAAGATACGACCCAGTAAGTGTTGCTTGGCCGAGGCGGTGTAAACTGTTCCCACCACCATGCAGAATGGGGAATATACAGGTCATCAATCAACCAGCAGTGGACTTGGTCCGGGGCAGTCAGCTGTCGTAGATAATCAAAGTCGGTGATTCGTATAGAGGATTTAAAGCTTGCGGATATCCAGCCGGGTGTCCACTGACCGAGATAAGCAGCGTGAAAGCCAAGCATGGGGCTTACCAGGCGGATCACATCAACTAGGCGAGTAGGCAAGATCCAGCCACCGAGTGCTCCTTTTCGGGCGGATTGCTCTTCTCTGACCGCTCTCACAAAGGCAGCGTCATGTAACAGACGACTCGGCTCACCAAACCGCTCGAGCCATTGGGCATTAACCCAGATCCCATCGGCGATCTGAACCATAGGTCGCCAGCGCGATGCCTTCGCTCCTGTATCCTTCCATGACGCTCTACAGGGGGCTTGGAGCGAGTGTGCGATTTGATGGCCAACGGCCGGGACTAACTAGCACAGCCTGGTCTGGGAGCAGTAGTTTCCGTTCAAGAGCGGAGTACTCCGTACGAAGCATTTCACTTAACGTTGCTGAATCCGAACACGGGGGTTCCGCAACGCCAAAACGATGCCCTTGTGTGTCCGCCACACCATGGTCGCAGTTAATGCATCTCGGGGACCACCGGCTATCAAACCCGTGTTTTACCGCATTAGTGTGAAGGACGCCCATTTTCGCCCGCCAGTAAAACCGACACAAAGCTGGTGACCAATGACCAGACTGCAGCATATCAATTTCATCATCTGTCATCATGACGACGTTACCGATTAATCCATTTGCGACGCGCGTCCGTGTAGGCTCTCTGCTTAAGATACTGCGCTGCATTCCCGAATACAAGTCGACCCTCCTCGTCGTTGAGCATATATCCAGCAAACATGATCCAGTCTGCGTACGACAGCGGCATTGGTCGTGTGTGTGCGTTTCCGGCAGCTTCATCTACTACCGCAAGGGCGATACGCTGGTGGTGCAGTAAGGAGTCGTCGGTAGGTGGCACAGTGAGCGAATTTCGATTCTGTGCGGATCGCTGTACTTGATGTTGAGCCGCACCCCGTTGGCCAGATCCCGTGCCTTGGCGAATATGCGGATGGTACTTTGGTTGTCACACACTTGTTCTCCGGTGTCGTTGCCTATGACTAGCCCAGCAATTAAAGCATGGACTTCACAGCGAGTTGATGTAATGTCACTCCTGTGAATGGCAAGCTGACCGGTCACGATAGGGCCGGCGGGTTGCTGCATGGCCCAAGTACCGGAACCTTGCTGGGTATTCGCAGCACGCACACTGCCATCTCCTGCGGATACTTGAATATTGCTGGTACTTACTCGCCATTGAAACCGGGCGGCCTCGTGCCTGGAGTAGCTGAGGGCCACGTCGCCGAGATGGAGAATTTGACACGCTCCGCGTATACATTGGCCATCGGCCACACCTCCGGCACCAATCTACGTCACGGCGGCGACCACAGACAGAACAGCTTGTCTCTATATCGATTGTGCGCCCGTGGTGCATCATGGATAAGTAGCGCATGCGACTCCTAGCTAACGCTTCCTCGAGTATTCCTTCATCGTTGACGCCACGAACACCGTTTATGATGGTCGAGGTCCAGAAGATGACACGTTGCCTACCGGACGAAATTTGCGGCAGATAGGTTGGTGTGATTGGCACACATACCGCTTCAAATTCGTCTTCGACCACTCGGCAAGTCCTCTCATACCAAACATCACTTCCGCGAGGTCGCTCGTACCACCATCGGATCGGAATGGTAAGGCCGTATCGGTGGTTGTAAACCTCACCTATCTCACGGTAGCCGACTTCGTAGTGATCCACCGTGAGCTCTGCCCCTGTCGTATTTACTGCAACGATCCACTGGCCGACCCCGATCCGTAAGGACATTTGTGCGGGTCCATCTGTCATCGACGAGCAGCCGACCGGGCTTCGTAGTAGATCTGTCTCGGGGTCGACGAGGACTCCAGCCCAGTGGTTGTACAGAGTCGTTACTTTGGCTCGGTCGGTGATGATAACCTTACATATGTGTGAAGCGCAGTTGCTTACCACAACGCATCTCCTGCGAAAATGCCTCAGGATCTTAGCAATGTCTGCAGATTCCTACCAGCAGGGCTCTGCACTCTCTTATCGACCAGGGTCAGCTTCTGCACACGAAAACAATGTCATTGCGGCTTTTAGCGGGCAAGTACTTGTGTCGGCGTACTTGGTGAGCGCAGTCGCGACGGCGCAGCACAAGGGGTTTTGGAAGCGTTGCGGCACAGGGAGGATAAAAACTTCAGTGCCCTATGATCGAAGTGGCTAACGCAACCTTAATAGGAACATATAAAAGCCGTAAAATTGCTCAAGTAACCTTATCGTTGACAAAGTCGTCTTCTTCATCCGCGTGCATCATTTGCAAAATACCGGCCAGCATCGCAAGTTTCCTGTTTTCGCCTCGATCTGTCCGCTGATCTGTACAATAAAATCTATCGGGGGGGGACAGAATTGAAATCTGTCGAGTTGATGTCGGCGATAAGTTGTATAGAAGTGACCGTTTTATGGAAATCTGAACGAAATCAATACAAAGTAGCCGCGACAGATCCTACCGTGAAAAAATTGCTCAAAGTTGTTCGAGTTCTACCGAGAACTTTTGATTCAGCCGTACGAAGTGGTGGATGTTCGCCCGGCAAGTGGGTTATTCTGTTGTTGCACCACAAATATCTATCATGCTCACTATTCTTGCAGTTTTTCAGGTATGAGCTAGCTCGCTCACCTCGACGGGGCGATCAACTGTAGTTCAATAAATAAGTAGTTCGTGTCTGGTTATTTCATTGCTAGTTTGGTTGTCGACTGCGGAGACACCAACTCGGCCGCCTCAAGTTTTGCAAGAAGACGCTAGAATCCCCACAAAAAAACAGCAGCACCGGTCACTTTCCTTGTCATTCAAAACAGACGTTCGGAGCTCTTACTGCTGCTTACCTTGCGAGCGAGTTTCTTGTCAGAGAACTTTGTGTCCGAGGCCATTACGGGGCCGAATCTGCGTGCTTTGAGTCTCTTGACGCCAATAATCAGGGTGACGTTGACTGGGATGAGAAGGAACCCGACGGCCAAGAGCATGAGGCCGATCATCGTGATCGACGGGGCCATGTGTACGCAAATTGCGTCGTAGATGCTGAAGAATCCGTCGGCGATGAAGGTGCAGTACATGACCTTCTCGAAGTCGTTCACGTACTTGATGAGGCTGTTCTCGAGGTTGTCCTTGATCCTCTCTATCCTGCCCAAGAGGCTGGTGATATTGGCCATGAACTCGCGCGTGAAGTCGACGACGTCAGTGACGTTCTGCTGGAGCTGGTTAACAAACACGACGACGCTGTTGTTGACGTCGGCCAAATTGACGAGGACCTTGAATTGCTCGCCCATGAACGCCGAGAACGGACACGGGTTGGAGTGGCTCGTACACGCAAAGGGCTGGCCGTAGTCGGGAGGGGGGATCCCAGAGCAGTTGTCGTTGTGGGGTTCGTACCGCAGCGTGATGTAATTCACTGGAGTCTCCACGGACGACTCGCCGTTGTCTTGCCAGGGCTGAAGCACGTTCTCCGCCGTGTACTTGTCGTCCAGCTCACAGTACAGCGAGTCCTGTGACGCGTACGAGTTGACGAAGACCACAACCTCGTCGAAGGGCTTGACCGCTATTCTCAGGAGTCCCGCGACCAATCGTCACCAAATGCCAGCATCGGCGACCATATACCAGCTGTCCTTCATAATGTCCCGTGGGTCCCGACTTGTCCTAAAGTGACACACCCTCTATTAATAGTTTAACTAAATGAACCCACACGGGGAGGTTCATGACATCTATCCGCATATCTGAAGTGGCGGACTCGTCGGCATGCCCCACAATACGAGAGGCGGCGCGCTACTAAGCCACAGAACGCGTGCGTACGCATGCAAGCTAAGGAGAAGACGCTTGTCGCGACGAGGAAGAAGGCGGGCCGAGGGTAACAAGTCTGAAGGTGAGAAGCTCACTGTTGCATCGCTTTATTCTGCGGCATCATGACGTGTGTTACTGTACTATTATATGATGTAGGCGCATGGCCAAGATAACGATGGATAGCAAAACCTGGTTGGAAGTATCGCTACAGGGTGCCTCCAGCCTAACGACGGCGACTGTGAGTGCCGTCGCTAGCTGCGGCTAATGCTGAATCGCAAGCACTGTCCCGTGTTGTACCTCGACTCAGACGAGGACTTCAACACGTACACCAAGCAGCTCCAGACGTGCGCGCTCGGCTCCTGACGCCCTGACGTCGAGGTTTGCTCGCTGCACTTAAGGTACTGTGATATTTACTACCGTAGTCTAATAGTTCTAAGCGGACTAATTGATCAGTTGTATTCATTTGTTCTGTGTTGTTGGTCATGTAGAGCCTTCCTAAGCTGACGTAAAATATGCACTGATTGATTTCCCACTCTGAGCTTTGTACTTACAGTACTTGTTGTTGCCTGATGGACCGCATCTTCGTCTCAACTCGTAGCAGCTCTTACACGCTGACTGTTTTGAGTGTTCGCAGGGACGTCGCCCCTGTGCAGATCACTGCTGCGGGAGTCTTTTGGTGCGTTTGGCTGTGTCTGGATTGTCATCTTCTTGCGCGGAGAGGGTTCTTCGGAGTAATTGGGAGCAGCTGCATCGGACTGAGCTGCTGGTGACACCATCCGCTTTTTGGACCGATTTTCAAGGCAACAGCGGAGAGCATTGATGGACAGTGCCGACCCAGGTTTGATACGCTGAAATTCCTCGAAGATCATCCTCCATTTTCCAGGTGTATTCTTTTTCAAACGAATCCGCATAACTTCGCAGGTGCTCGAGCACGATACGACGGATTACACAAACTGGAACCTTGGCGCGTAATTAGCTCGTACATGAACTCCAGCTGAGGAGAGGCAGGAAATTGCTCGCGACCCAAAACAGCAGCAAGGCACATCGTCAAGAAGTCAAACTAAAAAAATTCAGGATTTCTTCCGAACTTGGCCCCTACTTTCAAATACGCATATAGTAGAATATGATCTACATGCAATTACCTGCAAGAGGAAGATGTCGAGTATACGAAGGCCCGTTTCGTACGATACAATACGATCTAAGAGCTTGTGGAGTTTGGAATGAACTGCTTCGAGCTGACTAGTCGAAAGTACTCGTACCCTGCCGCCATTCTCGACGTATTCAGCCTCGCCAACAAATAAATCTCCTACTCGGATCTGGTTCAGGTTGCTAGCTATGCATCCTTGCCACTCAGGCTCTTTGACATTGAGGCTTGAAGCTGGAATCTTGCCCAGAGCGGTTGAAAACAGTGTAGCCATTTCTTCGGGCTCTCGTATTTTGTGGTTGGCCGTGTAAATAGCAGAGGACAGCTCAGTCGCTAGCCATCCCCGCATGACGTGATCCTTTACCTTCTCTGTGAACCTTTGGATGACGTGGAAAGGGTCTTGTTTGACTACCAATGCACCGTTGAAGACCTTGTCAATGAGGCTTCGTGTGCCGTTGGCGTGGTCGGCTATACAGAAGCGAGATTCAAGTGGTTTTGACGCTAATTGCGCGGCCACAGGTTTTAGAATTGCCGCAGTTTCAGCGTGATTTTCTGAGTACGTCAGGCCACGAGCAACAATTTGACCTATTTCATTTTGGGCAAGTAGTAGCATACGTACCTCGCTTGATTGATCTTTCTTACCTTGAGCACCAAATACTTTGAGTTTGCTGCAAAACTTTTGCGAATGTTCTAGACGAATCACTCGCTTGATTTTGCACTGTGTCATGTGGGCTTCAAGCAAACGAGAGCATATTTCAGTCTGGGTCAGCCATATCTTTTGAAGAGCCTCATCATCAAGACATGCATTCGCTTCCATGTATTGCTCCAATGACACTAGCATAGGAGGCGAATAGTTTGCTTCTTTTTGCCTTCGCTTCTCCACCTCGACACCTGCCACAGATAAGAGAGCATAATAGCGTCTCTGACGACAACGGGTGACGCTGCTGCTTGCCCCAGATATGCCTCTTGTCGTTAGCATGCTATCATAAACAAGGTGAAACAGCTCGCGTGGTACACCCGTTTGATAGGTTAGAAGGTAAGGGAATGCTAGCAAGAGTTCTGGTGATGATGCTAGATACTCATCGTCGATAGTTGAAAATGTGCGTGTTGCATGAGGCCCTGTTACAGCGATACCTTGCATATTACAAAACAGTCTTGTGATCGACGTCGTGTACGTACCGCTGCAAATACTCCTTCACTTTTGGCTCACACAGACACCCCTCAAGAACGCATTTTGGAACGCGGCTAGTGCGAAGGCACTCCGGGGCCCAGGCGAGCGTATGCCATGAGGAGAAAAGTGAGTCCTTTTTCTTCTCGGGAAGCTGCAATTCAGGAGGGAACTTCCTCAGGGCGATGGCGTCCCGCGCTGCGGACGCCTTCTTGCCCATGTGAAAACAAATAACGACTGTTCCCAATAAAAAAAGCGGCGGCCCACCGGCCACCCTTCGAGTGGCGGCGGGCCGCGGGCCTAGAGGCCCGGGAATAGGGGTTAAGCCCGTCGAAGTACGCGTCACTGAAGGCGAAAGTGTCCTCCTTCGTGGTCTGCATTTGGGTCGAGAAGTTGTCCAGAGCTGAGAAATCAAGCATCGAGTCCACGTTAATTGTGGGGAAGTTGATGCCTCCCCGAGCGAACGCCAGCTGAGTGGACAGATTGAACACGTCCAGCAGCGATTCGTTCTGGAAACACGCGTCCACAGCGCGAGCGGAGTCCCCCAGCGGCACCGTCCAGTTGGTGGAGAAGATGAGAGCGTGTCGCCTAGAACGATCCCAAGCGCGAGCACAACGGAGCTGACGATGAAGATGAGGACGAGCACGATAAACCCACAGACGTACGCCACATGGATGAGGTTAACCAGCGACTTGAGCGGCGTGAGACCGAAGAGAATCCCCACAAGCCCCAGCGCTATCACACCACCGGCAAACCAGAACAGCCGCATGATTTCAATCCCCACGTCATCTCGGTACGCCTGGAAAGTGCCGTCGTAGCTGTCCACCTTGCCACGCGTGGCGTCCAGAGTGGTGATAAGTTGGTCCGCTAGCTGAGCCTTTGAGTCCACGGCGTCTCGAACCGAGTCCGCCACGTTAACGAGCTTGTTGTTCAGTTGCGACCGAACCGTGATGAGCTGCTGGACGCCGGGGTCTGCTTTCGCCTCGATTTGGTTCGAGGCTGTGTCGATCTCCGTACTGATCGACGTACAGATGCCACAGGGAAGACAGACATTGCCGATCGTACCGATGTACTTCTCCTTGGACTGGTCAGAATCCACAGAGCAGCCATCGGGCAGCGTGCGGTTGGCCGCGAAGTCTCCGAACACGCGGAGCTTCCCGATGAGGCCGTAGACGCCATTCTCGATGAAGTCGGAGCCGTTGAGCTCCATGATGACGAGCTCCACCGAGCTGTTGACCTTGTCGCGGACGTTCTCGAGTGGGGTGCGGATGCTGACGACCCAGTCGCTGCCGTTCTCTAACAGACCGGAGCTAGCGTGGAAAATCTCGTCCACAGATCCTAGAATCGAGTTGCGATAGAGCAACGCTGCTGTGCTTATCACGAAGACGGCCATGGAGAAGAACAGGAAGAGCAGCAACGACACAAACTTGTGAGCGCGGGTGTAGCCCTGTTTCCGAGAGTGGCGGCCTGCGCATGGGTTGCAGCAGCAGCGGCAGATCAAGAAGAAGGCCATCGTGAGTAGACTTACCACGCCCAATACGACACCAGGGACTATGAAACCCACGACACCAACGATCCATTCTTTTAGTTTGGCGCTCGATGTGTCTTTATCCATGGAACTGTCTGGATCAGCGTACACTTTGGCTCGATTCGTGTCTCCGTCTTCAATCGGAGCCCAGTAGCAGTTCGGCTGCACCTCGCAGAGCCCCTCGTCGTAGGCAGCCACAGCGTCGCTGTCTGTTTGGTTTGTCACTTGTAGTCTGACACAACCACCATCGTCGTCCTTGTAGGCGTCGTCGGTGCTGCTGTTCACGATCCGCACCATGTTCTTGGCCAAGTCGTGTTCACACATAGCGATCTTGACTGCGACGATGAGGTTGCGATAAAACTCGTCGGTCCCTCCTCGGAGCTGTCATGTGATGTTACTGCAAAACGCGCCCACACCCTTCGCCCTGGCTGAAGCCCTCTCTTCCTCAGTTGACATCGTGTCCAGCCTTCGGTAAGTCTCTGCAGGTCTGGTCTCGGTGCTTGCCATGACCCTACTAATGAATAGTGTTGGATTCATCGCAGACGAGGTCGTCAAACCTTGGGCCGTAGCAAAACTGAGTAGAAAGAGAATCGACACAACCAGCCACGAGCTTAGACCGCGTGACGACGTCGTCCAAGGTGCCATTGTGCGAGGTGATCCTGATGCTCAGAACGTTTGCACCGGGGGCAATTCAGCACGAAAGTGCGTGAGAGGAAGGAGTATTAGGAGACCGACTTCGTCGGCATCGCATTCGCATTGTGGGCAGCAGTTTTATTTTGGATTGTCATGCGCGCAAGCAGCGAGGTTGGCATGTTTATCACTATTTCCTCTGCCTGCAGGTGCTACAACAGGACACTACGCAAAATACTACTGCAGCTAGCGCCAGAGTCAATCCCCAAGGTAGCTAGCAATTATGTCATAGTTCATTTTCACGACTGTTGAGCAACTTGTCGACAGTTCACCCTGCAAACCGAGCACTACCCTTTAACACCAAGACACTCAAACTCACTCACTAGAGAAAATAAAGAAAATAGGTAGTCTTCATAAAATTACTGCGTTCATATATGTAGAATCTAGCAAAGGCCATCCTACCCTTCGGCTGGTGGCACGTTTCACTTGAACTTCATTTCGGTGTCCATGATGTGGCCGTTGCCGTGTGCCTTGAGCCGCTTGACGCCGATGATGAGGCAGATGTTGACGGGGATGAGGAAGATGCCGCAGAGGAAAAGCATGAGCGCGATCATGGTGATCGACGGCATCAGGTCTCCGCACAGGGCGTTGTAGATGGTCCAGAACCCGTCGGCGATGAAGGTGCAGTACATGGCCTCCTCGAACTCTTTCACGTACTTGATGAGGTTGCTGTTCAGGTCGGCCTTGATGCCGTTGATGTTGTCGTTGAAGCCCTTGGTATCTTCCTCGAAGGTGTCGGTCGAGGTCTGGATTGCAGTAACGCGGCCTTGAAGCGTAGTTACGTACGTGTCGACGTCCGCTTTAGCGTCGACCATCGCCACCAGCATCTGGAACTGCTCGCCCATGAACACCGAGAAGGTGCACGTGTTTGCATCGGCCACCGTGCACTCGAAGGCCTGGCCGTAGGTCGGGTCTGTGTTTCCACTACTATCTTCACCCGCGCAATCAACATCGTCGCCGGAGTAGCGTGCTGTGATGTATGTCGCTGGGTCGCCGGAGAATGTTTCGCTGTTGTCAAGCCAAGGTTGCTTAATGTTATCCACCGTGTACTTATCGCTTAGCGTACAGTGGGTCGTCGTTTGTTCCGCGTAGGTGTTAACGATTGCCAAGGACGCTTCCACATCGACGCCAATCGAGGCTGCGTTAATGCTGTTGGCGTTGTCGGAGAGCGTGTCCAGATCGGAGAAGTCGAACATCTCGGTCATGTCGAGGTCCGGGAACTCAATGCCACCGCGAGCGAAGTCGAGCTTGGACGACAGGTTGAACACGTCCAGCAGCGACTCGTTCTGGAAGCAGGCGTCCACCGCCTTCGCCGAGTCTCCGAGCGGCACCGTCCAGTTACTCGAGAAGATCATCGTGATCTCGCACGCATCGCCCAGCACGACGCCAATCGCCAACACGATGGCGCTGATGATGAATGTGAGGAAGAGCGCGATGAAGCCGAGGAAGTAGGCGATATTCATGAGGTTGGCCAAGATCTTGAGCGGCGTGAGCCCGAAGAGGATGCCGATGAAGCCGATGGCGATGACTACCAGAGCGAGGGCGAACAGCGCCATGATCGCGTACCCGAGCTGGTCCCGGTAGCTCTGGAACTTGCTGTCGTAGTCGTCCACGTCGCCTTGAGTCTTCTCGACCGTGGTAATGAGGTCGTTGGCAGTCGACACCTGCGTGTCCACGGCGCTTTCGACGGTCCCCGAAATGTCGACGAGTTTCTCCTTCAGATCCTTCTTGACCGCGCTCAACTGGTCGAGGCCCGGTCCAGCGTTATCCTTCATCTGCTTCGAAGCCTTGGTCGACTGCGTGCCGATTTCACCGCATGCAACGCACGTAAAGCAGTTGGGCTGTACACAGCTATCAGGGAACTCGGGGCTGGTGGAGTAATCTTGGCCAAGACTATCGAGCTGGCCGGTGATATCGTCCAGACCCGTGTCGATGAACTCCGTTCCGTCAAGCTGCTTGCTGATCTTGTTGGCCGAGCCGGCCACCGTGTCGCCGATGTCTTGGAGCGGGTCGCGAATGGTGACGATCCAGTCGCTTCCGTTCTCCAAAGTCCCCGACGTGGCGTTGAACATGTCGTCCACAGCAGCGAGCATCGTGCCGCGGTACAGGAATGCAGCAGCCGAGACCACGATGACTCCAATCGCAAAGAGCAGGAAGAAAAGCAGCGGCAGGAACTTCTGCATGCACGTGTAGCCCTCTTCGCGCGGGTAGCGGCCGCCGCATCGGTTGCAGCAGCAGCGGCAGATCAGGAAGAAAACCATCGTGAGTAAACTCAGCACGCCCAGCACGATGCCGGGGATCACGAAGCCGAGGACGCCCGTGGCCCACTCCTTGAACTTGGCGTCGGCCGCGGAGCTGTCCATGGTGCTGTCCGGGTCCGCGTACACCTTGGCGCGGGCCGTGTCTCCGTCCACGATCTCGGCCCAGTAGCAGTTGGGCTTGACTTCGCACTTGCCCTGATTGTAGGCTTGAACGGTCTCGTCGTCCGTCAGCTTCCCGACTGGCAGCTTGACATCGTCGCCGTTGTCGTCCTTGTAGGCGTTGTCGGCGCTGCAGCTCACGAAGCGGACGCGGTTCGTCGCGAGGTCGTTCTCGCACAACTTGATCTTGACGGCTGTGATGAGGTCCTGGTAGAACTTGTCGGTGCCTCCTCGCAGCTGCTTGATGGCCTTGCGGACCGACGCGCCGACCTCGTTCGCCTTTGCCGATGCGTCGGCCTGAGTCGAAGCAGTGTCAAGTCGTCGGTAGCTCACGATCGCCCTCGCGTTCTCGCTGTTGAATGGGTAGCTTTGCTGCTGCTGCGCGAACGCTGCTCTACTGAAGCCGCGCAGATTGGAGATCACCTCGAGAGACTGCTGAGCTGCCTGGGTCGTGGCTAAAATACTCGCAGCCAGCAGCGTGAGCACCACCAGCCTGCGCCTCAAAGCCGGTCGTCGAGCGCGCGTCCCCATCGTCGCCCAACCTCCAGCTGCAGGACGCACCGAAGACAAAGAGAGAATGAGGCGACACGCGATGGCAGGTTTGTTGTTGAATGAAACTCACTCTTGGGATGCAACAGGCTCGAGCGCTGGTTGATGTGCAAAAGGGGTTTTATTTAGACCGAGTCGGATGCGATGAGGAAGCAAGCAACATGCACCATGTCGTGAAAATAGCCGTCGCTCCCATCGTTTCTTGTTTCTTGGGCCGTTGGCTTCTAGGCTCTGCTTGATGAGCTTTAGTGTCGGGGATGAGATGAAGCGGGTCTGATGGGAAGACGAGGGCGCCAAAATAACTCGATTCGAGGCAAAACCGACGCGAAATCTCGCGGCTGTGTCATCCAGGTCCTTGCACAACTGCATCCGGTTGTTTTCTTGCCGTTTTTGTCAAAGCTGCCTGATGCTGGAGATGATAGCGGATAGCTTAGGGCCTGGTCGGGGAACGCTCGTCTCGGCTTTCGATCGTCTTACACGATGTGGCGACATTTTTTCTTATTTTTGATTGGCCAGTTATTAGCTCGATCGGCTAGGTTCATCGTCTCCAGACTGACCAATCTGAGACGACTAAATCAACAGTCTCACTTTGGAGACGAGCGTCTTCACTGCGTTTCGATGGTGCACAGCGAAAGCCTTGTTGCTGCAGTTGCTGCGGCCACGGGGGCTCTCGCGACGGCGGTCCACACCGCTGTGTGGGCAATTTCGAACCCGAAGCAGAACATCCTTACCCTGACACCGCTAGAGCTTGAGGCTATGCTTTACGACGCGGTCTACAACGAGTGGTTTCGACAGAATCTCAGGTTGACACTGCTGGTCAGTGAAAACTTTGCTCTGGTTAACAGAGAGTGTTGATGCTAAGACGGCCCACGCATATTTGATGCGCTTGGTGTCCTTCGTGTTCTTGAAGTTGTCAGCTAACTCTACGTAACGGAGGCGAAAGAACTCGCTCACATCATCGTCGCTCCATGATGCAGCTGGCCTGGTCGAAGCTCCTCGTCCTCCACGACCACCGCGACCTGCCCCGCGACCACCACGGCCTCCACCCTGCGGGGGTGCCCTCTCGACGCCGCTCCCGTTGGTGTCCGTGCCGCTTACGCTTCTCTCAGCAGCGTCTTCAGCTTCAACGCCGCCCACAGGTGGAGCAGTAAGGGTGCCTTCCATGGCTGCGAGTTCTCGAGTGTGATGGTGCTGAGTCGAGCAGCTTGACACACCAAAACTAAGACGGTCTCCAGCCAACCGACCACATCGGCTCGGTTCACCTTAGGGGTAGGCTTACCGGAGACGAGCGAGACTGAGACGATCATTCCCCGACCAAGCCCTTAGAGCCAGCGTCATTTCTTGTCAGACCATCAGTTTAATACATTCGGTACATTTTAATATGAACTAGAGTATCCAAAATCTCATGGTATTACCGGTATAAAGCAGCGCAGCGTCCGGATCGATGCTTTTGACGTGGTTTTGGATTTGGAATAAAATTTAAGCAAAACTGGGGCGGGTCTCTAAGCGGAGGCAAACGCACCGAACAGTTTTGCGTTTTTTGCTACTATAACGGCTAGGACACGCTGCGCCTTATTGTTATTACCATTATCATCACTATTTTGATTAGTACTATGCATGTAACGCTTCATATGACTGCACTAGATATTTTAATTCTCATACTAGAGATGCTCTAAGAGCATCTCCGGCGGTTGGTCTCAAACACGGTTATAATTGATGTTGGCAACGTTATCATGTTGCTATTGGTATTGATTGCAACTGCCACTGTCGCCGCCAGCTACTGCGGCTGCTACTGTCACTGCTACTGCCACTGCTTCAGTTACTGACACTGTCACTGCCACTACCGCTGCTACTGCTACTGCTACTGCTACCCCATCACTACTTCTATTGCTATACTACTGACATTCCACTATTGTTAAAGAAATTGCTTTTGATATTGCTAACTGTGGCGGGCGCTACTTCTGGTCACTGTTACTGCTTATCCCTACTGCAACTACAGCTACTAAAACTATTATTTCACTATTGTTAATGATATCATAGTAATGCTGTCATTGATGCTGCTAGTTCATATCTCCTGCTATCGCTGCTGCCACTGCCGTTACCGCTGTTATTTACGCTACAACTACAATATCAGCATTGATAATGACTTTGCAATGATGTTTCCCCTGCTTTCTTCTTCACGCCGGAGAAAGACTGCCAAATTCTACTTCATGTTTCTATTATATATTGCTGCATAATATCACTGGGCATCTCATGGCTTGCGCAAGCTAAATTTACGAGTAGATGCCGTCTGAACATCACCGTCCCCACAAGCATTATCGATGATCTTAACTTCTTATCGGTCGTCTAGACTTTGTATATCACTCTCCTCTTTTCTAAATAGTATATGTAACTTGTATTGCTGCGTAAGTAATATCAATACGAAGTATTAATATTTCTTATTCAGTAAAATGCTATTGGAATTGTTCGCCTGCGTCAAGATCACTGCCCGCTACCACTGCAACTGCCCTACTGTCAATGCCACCGCTACTGCAACCGCTATTAAATAATAGCTTTGCTACTGATATTGCTATCGCTATTTCTGTTATTAACTTTTTTCTGCTCGCCCCGGTGCGTGAGTTGTTGCAACTCAGTATGATGTCATCCAACGAGACTTTTTCGCGAACCGCACCTGTTAAGATATCTCTATTTACGAACGAGCAGATTACACGTCACCGCAGTTATGAAGTACGCGATGCAAATTGGCTTGAAGGCGCTAATTTCACTTTGTTATCCGTTCATATTGCTCTAGTTAGGTTCTTGCTGCAGCAAACCTTACGCCCATCTAATCGGGCACTTTTAGGGTTAAAGTGCACCACCATGGCCACGAAGGTGGCTTGTCCGTCTATCAATCAATGTCTCTTCTGTACCTACTGCAGCTCAATATGATGCGACGTCCGGAAACACTACGTATACTACTGTGGTGCGACGTCCAGAACACTACATACACTATTGTCGGTTTAATCAACGTCGCACAGTCAACGTCGCACAGCGCCGAAGTTCGCACAGTATGCATCGTAATGGTGGCGTGTGAATTAAACCGCGCATTTTTTTGCTTCAGTTTTATTCCAAATCCAAAACCCCGTTAAAAGCATCGATCCGGACGCTTCGCTGCTTTATACCGGTAATACCATGAGATTTTGGATACTCTAGTTCATATTAAAAATTACCGAATGTATTAAACTAATGGTCTGACAAAAAATGATGCTGGCTCTAAGCTACTAAGCTATCCGCTTAGAGAACAAAATGTGCGGTTTAATTAACACCCACCATTACGATGCATACTGTGGTACTGTGCGACGTTGGGGCTCATGCAGGATGCGGAATCCAAAACGGAGTGCGCATGGCGCGACAGTAGTGTATGCAGTGTCACCACAGTAGTATGCGTAGTGTTTTCTGGACGTCGCATCATATTGAGTACCCGTATCTACATTGATATAGACGGACAAGTCCATGGTGGTGCACTTTAGAGTGCTCGATTAGATGGGCGTGATGTTTGCTGCAGCAAGAACCTAAGTAAAGCAATATGAACGCATGGCGCAGCGAAATTAGCGCCAATTTGCACCGCGTACTTTATAACTGCGTGTAAACTGCAGATGTAGTTCGTAAAAATAGAGGTATTTTACTAGGTGCGGCTCGCGAAGAAGTCTCGTTGGATGACATTATACTGGGTTGCAACAACTCACGCACCATGGAGTACTGTAGACCTTGACAGTTTTCTTCCTGATCGTGGGGTGAGCAAAAAAAAAGATAGTAACAGAAATAGCGATAACAATATCAGTTTCAAAGTCAGTAACTAATAGCGGTTGCAGTAGCGGTGGCATTGACAGTAGGGCAGTTGCAGCGGTAGCTGGCAGTGATCGTGACGCAAGCGAACAATTCCAATAGCAATATACCGAATAAAAATTATTGTGCATTTCACTTATTCTGCCGTGATAATTCTGGCATAACTCTAATCCGTTATCGACCTTAATTATGCCCCGAGTTAGCTAATTCCCATGTTAATTCCGGGTGGCCGAATTAGGAGCGGCGATGGTGAGGCCGACTCAAGGCGGAATAAGCTAATCCAGCCTTCGTTATTAATAGGCGGAAACAGAGCGATTGGCGGTTTCCTATCCACCAATCCATGCCATTCTGTTCGTATCTCCGTCGATTAGCTGATCGCGGATGTTAGGGGAAGCGCTCACAATCTTAGGCATAATTAGCACTAAATAAGCGTTGATCACCCTTTTATGACTCTAATTCCGCCTGAATTAACAGCTCACCCGCCAAAATACGTGAAAGACACAACGGCAAGCTACTAGCCCAGGTTTTGCAAAACAGGTCTGGCGACAGGTATTGTCCAGGGATAATTTATCCCGTTTTTTATTACCGTCATTTCAGCTTTTGCCTCACAGCCACCAATTCGAAGGGGCCAGCTCCAGCCACGTGGCATTCGACGTGCGGCGGCTGCTCGGCCCTGGAGACCCCAGCATCATGGCGCGCACCCCCAAGACGGCCCATATCAAGGCGCAGATGGCCGAGCGGGCGCGGCAGGAGGAGGAGGCACGCAGGAAGGTGACCAGCGCGCGCACCAGATCGCAGCGATCACAGGCGCTTCAGGATGTCCGCGACTCACGGGCCACGCAGTTCGGCCCTCATGCGACTGCAGAAGGCGACTCATCCACTGGCGATGAAGAGGAGAAAGCGGCCGAAGAGGAAGAAGATGTCGCAGAAGAAGAGGAAGAAGAAGATGATGAAGAGGAAGAAGACGCCGAAGATGCAGACGAAGAGGGAGAAGATGCAGACGAAGAGGAAGACGGAGATGAAGAGGTTGAAGAAGATGAAGAAGAGGACGCGCAGTAGAAGAAAAAGAAGAAAGCAGCTACCAAGGGCGGGCAGCGCCAAGGGAAGAAGCGCACCGTTTCCAACGTTGAAGACGAGGACCTGGTGCACGTTCTAGCGTTCAAGGCCCAGCATGACTCGTGGCCCCTGCTTGATGTCAGCCTACAGGAGTACATGGATGCGACACGACAGAAGATCGTCATCGAGGAGGTCATCAACGTGGCTCGCCGCAACGCAGACTTGCGTAAGCAGGTCCGCTTCCGAGGGCTTCCTGACACAGAAATTCCTCTCGTGCCCGACGAGTGGGAGCCCTATCAGCGGAAGTACATCTGCACACACGGCTGGAAGGAGCGTGAGAGATCGACGGGGAAGAGGACGTCGCACAAGCTCCGCCGCACTGAGTGTCCGTTCCAGATGCTTGCACAAATCGTCCTTCGCCGAGATGGAAAGTTGGGCATCGTCATGAAGCGAGAAGTCTACAGCCACAACCACCCCATTTCCGACGACATCTACAGGTCTTACCCAGGTATTCGCCAGGTTCCTGCCGAGTCTCCGCTCATGCCCGGAATCGAGCTCCTGGTCGACACCCAAGCCAGCACTTCCTTCTTATCTGCCACTTTCATGTCATCAAGTGGCTTCATGAAACCATCAAGAAATCGCAGACCTATGGAGCCTACGAAGCAGAAGTTTTGACGCAGATGAAGCACACCATCACGAACATGACATACTCCAGAACTGAGGAAGACTATGTGCGGCATCGGGATGAGTTCAAGAGTCTGGCCTCGCGGAATGGTCGTGTGGAGCTATGGGAGTATTTCGACAAGAACTGGAATGCGTGCCAAGAGATGTGGGTGATGGCATACCGTGTCGATTTACCACACTTCGGCAATCACACGAATAATCGTGTCGAGAGCCTATTCGGTAAGCTGAAGCGAAAGCTGAAAGGCCATCTAACTATGCGCGCTAGTCTGGAGGTGCTTCTGGAATATCAGCGCCGTAAAGAAGAAGCCTATCGGTCCAAGGTCGGGATGCCGGGTACCCTGAGAGACGCCTCGTACCCTGAGGAGTTGAACGTCGCTCTGGGCATGACCACGAGGTGGGTAGTAGCTGCTCTGAAGACACAATTTGACATTGCTACGAACCCCGGGGTTGTCGATACCTACGCTTTCAAGGACAATGGCGCTACGATCACCGTACAAAGCGAGGAGAACGAGTATCTCCTCGAGAAGGAAGGCAGGGTGTGCGACTGCGAGTTTTCGCAGACTACGAAGCTTCCGTGCAGACATGCAATGGTCTACAGAAAAGTGTGTGGAAGCCCCTTCATCATCCCATTCTCTTCCATTTCGTCCAGGTATGTCCATTTTTTCTATGAGTATTGACCAGGTGTTATCCAGGTATCTCGTTTTACCCATGTATTGACCAAGTTTTTACCATGTTTTGTTATTGATGTGCATGAATAGGTGGTTTGGACAGAATCGCATCTCGCAACAGGACTTGATGGAGGTGGAAAATCCGTTCGTTGCTAAGCTCTACAAAGGGCATCCAGCTGCGAGCGCTGGCAGTTTGAGTGAAGCCGAGAAGTATCGGCGTTCGCAGCAGGCGTTTGGTCGAATCAGCAGCGAGCTTGTCCGGTGCGATGACACTGTGTTCGAGTCTGCGATGAAGCAGATTGATAAGTGGTGGTACGACTTACGTCAAGGGAAGTTTCCGCTGGTGCAAGCTGATGCAGACTTCGTCGACGATTCGGGCCCCGATCGGGTTGGCGCTAGTGGTGGCGGGGCCAACAGTATTAGCAGTGATAGCCACGGAGGCGGTGGAGGTAGCCCAGGAACGGGGGGTACGAATGATCGTCCTAGTGCTTCTGGTGGAGAGGATGCAGCTCACGAAAAAGGACCAGATGACGACGAAGACGAACCCCCGACTCAAGTGACAGCCTCCGCCCAGGAATCGGTGCAGCCAGGCAAAGGCTCAAAGGTTCGACTGACAAACAAGAGGCGTGTCGGTCGACCACGGTTGAATCGTGCTCAGATGAGAGAGAAGGCAGCATTGGCGCTGAAAGAATACAACAATGGAATGAAACTCAGAGCTCTACTACGAGATAAGGACGTGACGGAAGTGGCAGCAACGCTGGAATTGATTAAGCCAGGTGTCCGCGAGCTCAGCTCGGTTTTGGCTACGCATGAAACAAAGAAGAAATGTGACGGAAAATCAATCCAGTGGATGTCGGAATATATTTGCGAGGTTGTGCGCTTCCGACTACCGGAGTCCGTCGTTGAAGACGCTCTAGCTAAACTGAGAGGTGGTTTGGCAAAAGGGGAGGAGATTGAGCTGGACAGTGATGGAGGGGTGACACGCGAAACGGAAGGTTACGTGGTCGCCATTGAGAAAGTTGGCAGATTTACCCGGGTGCAGTTAGAAGCGATGCAGTCGCTGTGGAATTGGCAGGCTACATGCCGGAATGCGGTACTGTGTTGCACATGGCTAAGCCAAGACGTGAAAGGTATCGTAGCGGACCCCGCCCCCCCTGGGCTGTTACTTGGCAAAGTACTCGAGTGCTGGCCATACACACCGCTACATGGCTTTGGCTTTGACCTGTCCTACGCAGACCTTTTCTGCTTCAGAGACTCCGTTTGGCTGAACGACAACGCCTTGCGGGCGTTTACCGTGTTTCTGTCTACTTACAAGAACAACGGTGATGGTTCCTCCTCTTAAGAAGGGTAAGATGGGGAAGCACATACTCGCACCAACGTCGCTGGACGAGGTTGCTAGTGGTATTGAGGCGCATGCTTTTGTATTTATGCCGGTCAATTTTGGTGGAGTTCATTGGGGATACATCGTAGTGAACCGTGAAGCGCGGCTAGTGAAGACGTATGACAGCATGGGTGGGAAGAGAAACAAGAAACGGCTTAAGAAGATGGCAAGCGAGCTCCTTGCAGGCCCCCTTGAGGATGAAGCTTACAGCGACATCGAAGTGACGGAGCCGAAGCAGACAGATGGCGATAGCTGCGGGGTGTTTGCGTGCCGTCTATTGTGGACGTGCGTTGACAGCGAAGTGCCAAGTGATGTGTCTCCCAGTGGCGTCACCAAGCTGCGTTGGGCAATGCTGCACAAGATCACCACGATGAAGCGTAGCTAGACAGTGAGCAGCAGCGAGAAGTGCATCTTATGGATAATACATGGACAACTTTTGTTTGCAACCTGTAAGAAACCTGTACGAGTAGATGGGTACACAATGATTGTTTTGAAGCCATTATCATGTCGTGTGGTTCCGATCGATACCAATCGACGCCACTTCGACTTTTTGCCGAGTAGTGCACACATGAGTTTTCCAGGTTTTCATACCTGCAAACTACCTGGACACTGAAACAAGAAATGAATGGCTAGAATGCATCCGACACAGCCTGTAGGCCGTCATTTTCACTTTTCCTCAAGTACTACGCACATGAGTTTTCCAGGTTTTTAACCTGGACATTAACTGTTCTGGTAATTTAACCATCCTTGTTTAAATTACTTTCATCTGATAACGCTCATAATTCATATACCTGGATATAACCTGGGGCATCACCTGGACAATACCTGCAGAATCAGAAATCTGAGTATTTTTCTAACCTGGGAAACCTGGGCGCGTAGGCTGTCCAAGACACAATACGTCATATTGATATTACTTACGCAGCAATACAAGTCACACACATTATTTGGAAAAGAGGAGAGTGATTTACAAGGGTCTAGAGGACGATAAGATCATCGATAATGTTTGGATCGCGTCGTTTTCACCACGGTGGACGGCGATATTCAGATGGCATCTACTTATAAATTTAGTTTGAGCAAGCCGTGAAATGCCCCGTGATATTATGCAGCAAGCCAAGCAGTATGGAGTAGATTTTGGCAGTCATTCTCAGGCATGAAAAAGAAAGCAGGAGCAATATCATTACAGTGCCATTATCGATGCTGGAGATCGTAGTTGTAGCGTAAATAACAACGGTAGCGGTAGTGGCAGCATATAATAAACAGTCGCAGTAGCGATAGCAGCAGATACGAACAAGCAATATCAATGATGTTGTCAACATCAGGGCCCCTCCAATTCAGTATTATATTGAATTGGTAAAATTGCTTGACAGTAAAAATGATTTAAATATGACGATAACCAAAGCTAATTATTATACTGATTAAATATTTCAATTGCATGCGCCTTGACTGTGTTTTTGAATACCCTGAAATCGTACGAGCCAATAATACAAATTTCAATATGGCGCTTGCCAATAACACATATTTTCGTCATATTAATTGACAATTTTCATATTGAAATTTTTTTATTCATACCCCTGGTCAACATCAATTATAATAGTATGAAAATTTAAGTTTCTTGTAGTAATATTAATCGTTTCAATAGTACTCACAAAAATATTGGTGATAATGTTAATAACAGTAACAAGTGCAGACTGGCGCTGAGGCGCGGCGCGTCCTAACCGTTTTAGTAGCAAAAAACACAAAATTGTTCGGTCCGCTTAGAGACCCGCACGCGAAGCGCGCCCCAGTTCTCTCTGCCTGAAGGGCTGAGATTATACCGCTCACTTTTCGTTTCTAAACGTGCCCTGCTTCAACTTGGAGGTGTTTTAAACATATTTGTGAAATCTGGACCACTAAATATGGAAATGTTTTATACTGTTTCTTTCGTTGTCTTGGTACGTGTATACTCTGCCCGTACGGAAGACTTCCATGGGACGACCCTTCATATTTGTGAATTGGCAGATTCAGAAATTCAACCTCTCAATTGAATCTCGCTTTGAAGCCATTTACTTTTGAATCTTTTTTCAGCAAAGTACGGTACTACCACGGCTTAAGTTCATGGTTTGTCACGGCCATTGTGGATTGCACTATAGAAATACACTTTTACGGGATACAGCGGTAGGGACACTCGCCACTTGTTAAAGTACACAGGTCACTCGTTTAAGTGGCCCTTTCGGCCAATGAGATTCAGCCCAAAATATGGAGCTGTACCAGTTGCAGCTGGGAAGAGAAGTGATAGGCTTTCACTATGGCCCTTGAAGTTCAATTGGTACAGCCCGGCCATATAAAAACGATTTAGAAACGTGGTGTACCGTACACTTTACCCGGGCAGACTATAAATGTGGTGTACCGTACACTCGCCATTATGCACTGCCAAGAAACAGGCAAGCCTTTCGTTCACTCTGATCGGCAACCCGACGCGGTGCCTGCCGGTGCCGTCGTTCAATATCATTAACGGTGGCTCGCGCGGTGGCAACAAGCTGGCGATGCCGAAGTTTCTGCTCGTGGCCACGAGGTTCACGGCCGGCTTGGAGGCGTACCACACGATGAATCTGTTCGTGGGCTAGGCCTAGTCCAGGATCCAGAGACAATATTCGTGTAGCAGTCGAGCGCGTGGGTGGGGTGAACCACGACATGCGTGAGCGACTCGTAGAGCAGCAATATGGAGTACAGAGGCGATCCGACCGTCACCTGCACGTTGTAGTGATGGCTTGATGCCAGAGCTTCTGTTGCACAACATCGTTGGTCTGCGTCAGAGACGCAACACGTACGGTGGCTAACATGCTTTTTGATTTAGGAGCTGTAGACGAGGCCTGCCAAGTATGTATGACGGACACAAGAACGATTACGTGGAAACATCTCCTTGTTATGTATTTACGCGTATGAAGAAAAGATCGCATCCAGATCCAGGAGGAAGTTTAACCCCAGTGAAATTTATCCTACGAAAAAGGATCAAATCCTTTGTTGATGTGGTACACACATGCCATTTTATCCTAGCGAGGCCGCCGTAGGATAAAAAATGACTTGGCGTTTGTATCGGAGGCGTCTCCCATCTTATCGGTCGTGTCGCATTTGACAAAGCCACGTTGGAAACATAAAATTGTAGAGGTATTCAGACCAATACAGCTCAAGTCTAAATGCGATTTTTATCCTAGCGGATAGGATAAATCTGGATTTTTGATAAGCTGTTAGAGACACTTTTCATGCGGCAATTTCGCAATGATGGACAATGAGAGACACCAAGTGGACACTAGTATCTTGTAGAGGAAGGAAAAGGCTTTGTGTGTGTGGCTTCAGATACTCGTATTTCCCAGCAGTCGTTTCTGTAAAAAGCGCTGAACTTTTGATCCTTTCTTTTATCCTACGGCCAGGCTCACTGGGGTTAAGAAGCCGCAGCGTGAGCAAGGCACTGGCAATTGAAGAGTTCTCGGTTGCGAGCGCTGTATCGGAAGGTGAGTTCCTGAAGAGGAGGTATCTCGGCCGCCGCAAATATCCCGAGGCGGGTCGTGTTCGTCCAGTTGAACTCGTTCATTACGCAATTCGGTTCACAAGAGTGGTTAATAAACCGACTCTCATTGCCGCACGACAGCGCGTCAACGTATACTTTCGTTCCTCCATTCCAGTCAGCCAGGGTGCGGAAGGCTGCTTGATACCGTCGGCTGGCGCGTTCAATGGCGTCGCTCTCGTACAGTATTTCACCGACGTACTCGATAATGAAAGCCCCACGGGGATCCTTTGGGTTGAAACAACGCCAAGCCCGACCCGAGATTCCACAAGGTCGAGTGAAAACCGTGGCTCAAACCGGTTACCACAGGCTGGACCGAGTAAGCAGTTGAAGTCGTCGCAGATGGTGGCCGTATTAGCGTTGACGCACGCGCTGGCCAAGTGAGTGCCGGTGTTGGAAACGCAGCACGGTTCGCAGTTGCAAGGTTCGTCGTTGTACGCCGATGTCGTCATAACTGGGTATGGTTGTGAAGCGGAAAAGAGGCTGCGGTCGATATGGACTACGTCGTCAGGCCAGGCTTGTGGGACGATAAAGTCGTAGTCGCCTCCAACGAGGGGCAGCAGGGTTTGCTCGGATCGCATGATGCAATTGCTACGGGGCTAACCTAGTGCAAGTTTGGGTATGCAGAAGGCTGAGAGACCTCGTGCGCGAAGAGCCTCGAAGAGACTCGAGCAGCGCTACTGTCTGTCAACTGGACGAAGCACTTCAACTTGACGCGGTGGAGTGGTGAAGTTCCAGCGCTCGAATGCCGCTAACAACAGGCTTTCGTCTCCTGAAAACTTTCTACCGGTAGTCGCGTTTCCGACGCTACGCTCTCATCAGTCGACAATCCACTATCCGAACGAAAGCACACAAACTCGCCTACTTTCTAGACGCTTCTTTAGCTCCCAGAATCACTGCTGGATGTGGAGCTCCCGGTCTATGAGACCTCGAGTAGACTGTGCCAGAACGGCTCGTTGAGGCCGTCGTTGTCAGCCTCATTCAGCAATCCACTGGCTGCGTGGATGCTCACTGTTCGAGGGTCGCTGGCCCTTCCTCAAGCGTGACCAGCGAGTTTTGGGGCGGGTCCATTTTGAACAGGCCGATCCATGTTGAAGGCCTCTTCAACTTGGACTCACAATCGTACTTATCGCGCGTACTTAATTATCGTACTTAGCATGGATCGCAACACTTGGCGCTTTTCAACTTCCCGGGATATGGCCCCTTCGGCGTCAGCGTCCGAGTCGGCGCCCCGCGGCGTGCGGGATACGCGTCTGAGCGCGGCGCAGGAGGCGCTGCTGCTCTCTCTGGAGCGGCGGCTGCAGCTCAAGACGCAGGCGGAGACCCACGCGTCGCTCGTGCGCTCGCAGCGGCGGCAGGAGGCGCCCGAGACGCTGCGCGAGTTTGTCGCCCAGCGGGTCGACGCGGCGGCAGAAGGGTCCTCCAGTAATAATAAAGCCTCCGTCCAGCTGGACACTTCGTTCGTCCACCTGTCCACCCAGGTGGACACCTGCATGGCGCAGTGGGACGCCCTGTACGCGCACGCGCACACCTCGCAGGCGCTCGTAGCCGAGATGGAGGCCAGCCACGTGCAGGTGGCGGCCAAGACGCAGGCGCTGTACCGCAGCTTCGAGGACGTCCTGCAGCAGGTGGAGGCGCTGGACGCGCGCGTGGCCGCCATCGCCGCCCCCATGCCGCACTTCACGGCCATCGACGGCGTCGCGCACGCGCTCGGCTTCGGCGTCAAGTTCGCAGCACCCTCCAGCAGCACCAGCGGAGGAGGAGGCCCGGGCCACGTGCTGATGGAGCGCGCGGGCGCAGCGAGGGCCTCATCACCTGCCGTGACGACGGACTCGAGCAAGGCCGTGCAGGTTTTCCAGCACCGGCGCGGCATCGACCCCACGACGCCGGCGTTCGAGCAGGCGCTGGAGAAGATCGACGCGTCGGTGGCCTACCTCACGGACCATTTGGGGTACAAGGACTCGGCGTGCTTCATTGAGGCCTATCGGATGCTGGCGGCCGGGGGCATCCAGTGTCTCAAGGACTACGCGCTGAGCGGACTGGACGCGGCCAAGGACGCAGTGTGCGAGGCCGTGCAGAAGGAGACCATGGCGGCGCAGCAGAGCGGCGTGGCGATTTCGTTGGTGAGCCAGCTGGACGAGACCTCGGCCTACTACGTGAACTTTCAGCTGGTGGCGCCCGCGCTCGCTGCGGTGGCGAAGCAGCTTGAAAGGCTGAACGCTCAGTCGCCGCAGGACAGTGCGGAGAACTTGCGCGTGCTCGGAGAGGTGGCGGACGCCTACGCTACCCAACGGGTGCAGTTGCTGTCGCCTGTGCTGGGCGCGTGGCTAGACGCTGTTTCCCAGACGTCGGATATCGTCAACGTGCTCCGCGCAAGTTGTACCCAGTTGCTGAAGGTGTGCGAGGCCGAGTTTCGACTTTTCCTGAAGCTTTTCGGCCACGATCCGAGCGATGAGCTCTTCACCTTTTCAGGCGGTGATATTGGCCTGGGCGAGGACGATCAGAGTGAGGATGACAACGAGAACGCGTTCGAGTACGTATCATCGGACACAACATTCGTTGAGCATCCGCTAACTTGTTGTTGTTATTTCCTGCTAGACGCCTGATCTTCCAGCTGAGTGGGCTGCTGTACAACACCGTGAGGCCTCAGTTTCTAGCTCAGAAGGATCTGGAAGTTCTGTGTGAGGTCATTCAGGTTCTGAGGAGCGAGGTGATCGAGGCATCTATTACCCCGCGCGCAGCGCTTGTCGGCTACGCTGAGCCGGTAATGCATCGTATGATTCAGGACGCGCAGGAACGACTTATTCTGTGCATGCAAAAGTACATCCGCGACGAAATCGAAGGCTACGTGCCTACTGCTGCTGACCTCGACTACCCGGCTAAGCTGATAGCAGCAGAGCAGACTGGTGCATCGCTCTATGCTACATGGTACCCGTCGCTTGAGCATACGTTGATGTGTCTCTCGAAGGGATATCACTTCGTCAAGGTGAGTGTATGTTTCACACTTTTTCCCGGGACAATAAGCGCTAACCATTTACTCTAAATGCGGTCATTCTAGATGGAGATCTTCGAGGAACTGGCGCAGGATGCGATTCAAATTTGTACAGCATCACTTAAGATGGCTTCTGCTGACATCATGGCAACCCAAGGGGGTCTTCATGGTTCATTGTTCCTGGTGAAGCACCTACTCACATTGCGGGAGCAGATTACACCGTTCGAGATTCAGTTCGCGCAGACCAGCAAGGCGCTGGACTTCACGAGCAGCGCAGATGCGATGAACGAGCTCCTCGTGGACGCGTCGACGCTATTTCGATTCTCGGGACCCAATGGCATCGTGGGGCTCTTCACTCGAGGCATCCCGCATATCCAGGAGACGACGGCAGATGTGAAGAAGGAGCTGGAACAAGAGCTCAAAAAGAGCTGCACAGCCTTCATTGAGATCGTGTTGCAGCAGTTGGCCCAGCCTTTGCTCGCACTGATGAAGCAGATCGCCCATGTGCAACAGACGCAAAAGGCGACAGCTCTCGACTTCCGACAATGCGCGTTCACAGCACCCGCCGAAGTCAATACCGTGCTCGCGAGCGTCTCGCATCAACTGCGCGAAACGTTACCGGAAATCCTGCAAACTATTCACTTGTACCTACGCAATTCATCCACGGAGACGATCCTGTTCAAGCCCGTGCAGGTAAGGCGACGGGAAACTGTGTGAGCGGTTGTATTGTTCACTAACGCTTATATGCTTGCTTTGTACGCGCGTTGTTTCGTGAATAGCGCAACTTGTTGGACGCCGTAGACAACCTTAACTCGCTGATGGAGCAAACGTACACCCGCGAAGAGATCCAGCCGTGCGAAGAGGTCTTCGTCATTGTGCTTCAACAATTGCGAGCACTTTGAGAGAGTAAGGTGTGATCAATTCATGGGATAGCAAGCTCGTCTGTCTGGTCCACTTCATTGATCCTCTGTGGTTTCGCTATGGATGCTAGACGTCGTCTCGCTGGTCGATGCCATCGGTGTTCGTTTCACCGGACGGTTATATTACGGATTCAAATCCAAGGTCTACAGTACGCGAATAAGAGCTCCTTCCGTGACCGGCTTGCCAACAATTCCAGGCGTGGAAATTTTTGCTCCGCATCGCAGACGCCTTGACGAGTGATACTAAGACGAAAGGCAAGCCGCGCGTGACTTGATCCTTACCCCAGCCGTTAGCAAGTTGCTGTGTGTAGCATCGCAGATAGAGCAATACGGCTCTGAATCCGCTGGTATCTTTGGCATCTCACAGACATGTGAAAGGCAACAGGCACGCAAAGTATTCGTAAAACTGCCCACCTAACTGTTCGCATTTGCGTTGCTGCCTACGGTGAAGCGCTCGCGAGTCCATTAACTACGCGAGATCTCTCTCGGCCATGCGGAAAGAGAGCACCATTGCCTCGATGAGGTGGCCGATGCAAACGGAGTCGGTCAAGACGACCGTTTCCAGGAAGCATTTGAGGCCCACGCGCATCGAGTGGTGACGTCGAGTTGCGAGCGTAACCTTCTGAACAGTCCAGCACAACCAGTATCTGATACGGGGCACGTGCTGCTGGTCAACGCGTGACGCTCGAGTCCGCTGGAACAGGAGCTCAGGGCAGATGGCCGAGGCTGCATCAAAGCTCCCGAGAGTGTTTTGGCGTGAAATGTCAGGCTTGCGATGAGCAGATGACGGTAGATAGAGACAGGTGCACGTTCCAGTATGCAAGATGCCTCTAGCCTAGATGAATGCCTCCACTCCACTCCACTCCCATTCGGTCGCCATCTGCGATCGAGGCAAAACTAGTGAAAGGACACTGGCGAGAAGACAACCATGTGGTCGAAGGGCGAGCTTCCAGCATCCGCAGACTGCTGTGGTTCCGGCCCCAGCACCGTCTCGAAGCCGATACCGTACCACGCTCGCCGCGATTAATCCAACCGCGCCTCAAGTCGAAGTCCTTCGGACAGCGGAAGTCCCTCGCAGCACAATTCAATTTGCCAGCTCGAGCGCACTCCACCCCCCACCTCCGCCATGCTCCGTCGACTCGCCTGCCTGACTGCCGCGCTGGCCGCGTTGACGGTGAACCCGACGGCTGCCACGGACTTCAACACACTCGGAAGCGACTACAACGCCGTGGCCCAAGTCCAAGCTACGGACGACGTATCCCAGTCCGACACCTCCTCAACCCCA